>NC_134837.1:29401553-29734759 GCF_004210375.1 Tachypleus tridentatus | reverse complement strand
TTGCAAATGATACTATACAGTAAAACAATAATATCCCTTGTCTTCTATTCAATATTTCTATAGATGCTACCCAAAATCCTCTTAACCCTATTGCTAGCTACAGTACACTGTTTAGATGACTTAAGTAATTTTTCTGTCACAACATCAAGATCTTTTTCTGAGCCAAAGTATTTAATATTTTCTTATTCAAAATGTAACAATAATTTGAATTGTGAAAACCTGCAAGCATCATTTTGGACAATTACACATCTGCCATGTACTGGCCAATGCATCAAATGACCCAAATCTGCAGTATCTCTTGATACAGTCAGCAACCGAGAAAAACTTAATGTCATATTCAAACTTAAAAATTTTGTTAATCAATGTCATTAATATAAGTCACAAACAGCAGAAGAACCTGAAGCACACTACTTGTAACTGTGATCCAGTCAGATCTAACTCATTTATTACTATTTTCTATTCAATTTAACAGCATAACTCCCTGGAAGTCTGCCTAGTCCAAAAGCTCATTTCCTCTTTGTAATTCTGGTTGCCTGATGTATGACACACACCCTTTACTTACAGTTGAATTGTTGGGTATATATAACAAGGACTACATGCCCTATCTGCAATGTCATAGCTACGGATGAGTTATAGACTCCATTCATCTGAGGTTGAAAAAATAGATTGCTCATTACATTTATGCATCACTACTGCTTGCACCTATTGATTCATTTTCACTTGTGCAAACCACTTCTTTTTCCACCCATTTTGGTTTAATTGCCTACTTCATCTGCAAGGAGCATACCTGTTCCAAAAGTTGTGAGGTACCCTATTTATGTGCTTCATTCATCATAGTGTAGTTGTTTTTAGTTAGTTACTCTGCTGTGCACCTAAACTGGCCCTTCTACCTTTACATTGTGAAGATAATACTATATCAGAAATTATTTTTCTGACACCAAAATACATTTTCCAAAGATACTTCCCACCCATCCTCCTCATGGCTAGTGTTCTTCTTTCAGAACGAATCAATTGTTTTTAAAATAAGGATTAAGGAGAAATAGTAAGGGTAGCTAGCTGTGCTAGTATTGGTGGAGAGTAATCACACAGGATATGCACGTTCAGAAAAAAAAACATAAAATTCATGTGGTATAAAGACAGGTGCATGGATCGAGAAAAGTTTTTTTTTTATGGTAAAGGCTAATTGTGATAGCTTTGTATGACAGGAGGTAGGTACCTATCAAAAATACATTTCAAGTATAAAAGTGTTAACATCCATATTTCAGCAAACAAGGTTCAGATATATAATTGGCTGCTGAAATATGTAAGACCTTCAAGTTTTATTCACTAAGAATGAAAAGTTTAACAAGAATTTTTCTTTATAGAATCTTGCTATTGAGATATTGAAGACCATTGATCAATCATTTGAAGCAACTTATTAAATGGCTCCACAAACAAAATACAAAATGAAAGAAAGAAAAGAGCTATTCTATATAAAAGAAAAAGTCTATACCAGATCAGTTTTGAACTAGAAGTTTAACATCAAATTTCAAAATGAAACATTTTGGGTAGATTCTTCTAAATGGCATTTAAAATTATTTAAAAAGATCACTGAATCAGAAAATGATTGTTGTCTGTTTTTGTATTTACATTAAGAATGTTAATTTTGATTTTCTAAATGGCCACCATTTTTTCAGATGTAAAGTTGTGTTTTCTATTATACATTAGGGTCTTCATACGATTTAATATATTTTTTTTTACATAAAACAAAAGAAATATTCTGCCCTATACATGAAAAGAAATAGTTGTATCTCCCATGATACTCTGTTTTATCATAATCTGTCATCATTTCATGACAGACCTGCAAAAAACACATTGGGCTATCTACTGAGCCCACCGCAGGGAATCGATCCCCTAATTTTAGCTTTGTAAATCCACAGACATACAGCTGTAGGCATAGAAACAGGCTTCTAACGTTTTCAAAAATATCTCCTGTTGTATCACAGCCAGTCAGAGTATGCCAATTAATGCTTTTTTTCACCATGTTTTTCAAAGACATAGTTCTAGTCTGATGATATGATGATGCTGATTTGTTCCAGTGATTAAGATAGTACTGGGACCAGGTAATGTTCCGTGCAGGGACAACAACATAACATCAATGTCACGTAAATAAAGATGAATTTGGAGATTTTTACTTGCAGCTTTAAACAGCATGGAAGGTCATAAGATTATCAGCTTCTTCCTGGTTGCTGACCTCAGCTCTCCCTTAAAATTATTCATTGTTCTGATCAACAAAACCATAGTATACCCTGGGATACATTGAAAATACATCATTTTTGCCATGTCTAGTTATTAAAACTTTTGCTTAGCAACTATAAATTTCATTTTGTATGTGACTGGATCTAGTCTATAAATTGCACTTGTATGTATGCATATATATACACAGACAAACACATATATATACACAGACATACACACACATTAATCCTAATGTCTTATTCCCATACAAATGGTCTGAAATAGCTGAAAATGACAGCCATTTTTAAATTCAAAATAAATGCTCTAAACATTAATAGAAAACCTGGAAATAATTATTTTCTGAATCGGTGTCCAATTTATATAATGTTTAGACACAGTTGGCAAGAATCTAGCAAAAATGTATCTGAGAATTTATATTTATAAAAATTTTGTTTGATGTGAAAATGATTTGATATGATTTACAGTTACAATAAAGTAATTTTGAATATAATCTGCTTGGTCCAACCTGAATGTGAATTAGGCTATAGTAAACATTTATTCTGTGATATGGCTTACTTAATGAATAGCAAAATGTTTTCAGTTTTATTCTCAGAAATAAATTGAGAAACACCTGATTAATTTTCTCATAATTTTAATGAGTTTCACAAATAATATAAGTTTGTCAACAGAACATGAAGACAATTTCAGTTCCTTTGTGTTCTATTTATGACCCTTATTAGACTTAAACTTGTTACCATGACTTTTGTTACAGAACTAGAATCATCTCTTCATGTATTTTCTTTTCCATTCTTTAATACATTTGAGAAAATCAGGAACTCTGTAGTCATGGCTGTTCTAAATTAAATATTTCGAGCCAATGTGCATGTTAAAAAATAAACAGTAATATATTGTACTTCAGCAAATACACTTTAGATTTTCAAGAGTAATATATATAAACAATTACTGTAACCTTAAGATACAATGTCTGCACATAGTGTTACTTACGAACTATAGCATCAACTGTTGGTTCACACAAATGTATTCTTCTTTCTTCTAGGCAGCCAGTCTCAATGTCTGCACATAGTGTTACTTACAAACTATAGCATCAACTGTTGGTTCACACAAATGTATTCTTCTTTCTTCTGGGCAGCCAGTCTCTTTTGTCAAGCCACATTTAACAGAACAAGAGTGTGATGCTTGATGTGTGAACATATTATGCATCAACAGCCTAACCATAGACAAGCCACATCTAGCATATTGATCCTTCTGTTTGTAAGTTCCAAAGTATAATTATTTGTCTTTTTTTTATGAAAAATATTTACCATCATAACTAACTTTTCTGTATGTTTTATTTGTGATGGCAGATCACAGGTATAATAGCACATTTAAATGAAGTTACAGTGATATATGATCCCAAATTATCTAAAACAACAATTATGCTAAAGACGCTGTCCAAATTTTTTATTCAGAAGAGATTCAAAGGGATTGTATTCATGTATTCAGATTATTTAGTAATATGCATAATGGAAATCATGCATATTTTATTTGCCATAATAATTCATCAAAATTGTTAAAAATAACAACAAATTCTTCTTTTGAAAGCAGAATACCCAATTAATACAAGGAAAATATCAGCTTATAAAACATATTTTAATCAACATGATTTTTACAAGTTAAATCCAACTATTTTCTGTTGTGTAATAATTGTTCCATAATAAAAATTAGCACAGCAGTTATTAATGATAACAATTTATAAAAATATAAATTAACACATTGGCTCCTAAGCCTATTTTGCCGACACTTTCAAGGATCCCTCTAGTCATTTTACAATTACGTTTTTTAGTAAGAGTGTATATGTAGCCATTAAATGGCCCTTTGAAAAGAAAATAGAGCACAACTCACGAGTGTTATGTTACTGGAAGACTGTCACGACTTACCAGTGGGTTTTGTGGGAGCTAAGGTGTTAAATATTCAAAAAGTTATTTGCTGAATGGTAAAATCTGATGCTTTTTCCAGAAGCAAAACAATAAAAGAAGCTGACCATGTGCCAAGAAAATTTCAAACATTTGCACCATATTTGTAACAAAAATAAAATTGCTAACCCAAGTTGGCCTTTGATATAGAAACAGTTATGAGAAAATGATGTTCAGACATTGGTGACAATTCTTCTTCAAAACAAGCAGTCTTTTCATGCCATATATACAAGTATAAGTGCATGATCAGGTAGTTTTTTTATACTTATATATGGAAATATGTATTAGATTTATAAACATAAATAACTTTTATTCATCTACCTTTATGATAATATCTGTTATTGTAGATCAGTTAAAAACACATAAAAAATGTTTGTTCTGCAGATTTTTAATATAAGTTAGAAACTATGAAAAAGCTTTTAAAAAATGGTGACAGGTTATGAAGACTGTGGAATACAGTATTCTGTACACCTATACATAATGAACAATTACCACTGTTAGCTTTTACTTAGTACAGAGGGGTCACCCAGGATGTAATAATGTCTCTACTAGTAAATAATATAAAATTCAAAAATTATTTATTTTGATATGATGATAACAATAGTATAGTGAGTGTATTTGTGTACCACTTTAATATTGGTTTTGTTTGTTCATGTATAACTTCTGTTTGTGTATGAATATGCTTTACTGTGTACTTTTGGTTGATTCTGAAAGTTATTTATACAGTACAATAATGTAAATATGTACAGAATAGGTTTCTTATCCCTATATGTGGCTAAAATTTTGGTATAAAAATCTGCCATTATTTTTCAAACAACCTTATAGTAAATGTTCTTAAAGTATAAAATGAAATATATGAATAAGAAAACTGGAAAAATACTTATTGATTTTTTAATTTAGTGTCTCCTTTGGGTTTTTCCCTTGGTGTGGATTCCTTTTTTTGGTGAAGGGACCTCCCAGAAAAAGTTCTGTTCTTTCAGTTTACCTCCTCTGGGATGTAAACATCCACCCATATGTTTACTGTGTGTGGCGATCCGTGAAGGGGAGGAGAGGATCCTGGTGATTGAAGGGTCCAACCCTAACACACCACTTTGGCCTTGAATCATTCTCTAAATAAATGAAAAGTCTTTTGTCTTCCATGGTTAAAAACGTTTATGAATCAGCTTCAACACCCATCTCTGTCCCGAAGATACATTCCAACAAAACCCAAGATCCACATCCTTTGGTTTTGGGTACAGGCATTTTCTAAGATACATCTTCTCTTCCACCCCAAGATACAAAACGATCATTCCTTCACGTCCTCACTCACTGGAATCCTCTTCCAACAGCAAAAACCGATCCAATCGACCCAGGGCAGGATTCTTGAAGTTAATAGACCTCCCTCGAATAAAGACAGTAAAGAAAAAAGATGTGGTTATAAACAGAAGAGTTCTCCACCCAATTCGCCTATGAGTAAATAAAAATGGCCTCCTTGATACAACAGAACTCTCAAGGTTTACGTTCTAAACTGGATGACATCAAAACACTGATTGCTTCCTTCCATTCTGTATGTCATTTCTTAGAGGAAACATTTCTGAAACCTGTCGATACAGTCACCTTTTGGCAGTTTTCTTTGTACAGAAATGATAGGCTGTGTGATGGACAAGTGCATCGAGGGCTGGCATTGTTGGTTGATCAGCATGTGCCTACCCTGTTTTTGCCAGTAGACACCCTTGAAGGCTGTTGCCACCCCTGTTTCCTTGGGTCATACCATCACTGTTTGTTCTCTCCATCTGTCACCTGGAGGAACCTATGATCAAACAGGCCTTGATGCTCTCATTGAACAGTTGTCATCTCCCTTTTTAATCCTGGGGGACCTTAATGGATATCATCCCCTCTGGGGAAGTGCTGATATTGATAGGAGGGGTCACTCTGTAGAGCGTATGCTGTCTGATCACAACATTTCTGTTTTCAACACTGGTTCTTCTACTTATTTTCATGAACCTAGTCAGTCCTTTACTGCTATTGATCTCTCACTTTGCTCCCCTTCACTATTATTCCATTTCTCATGGAGGGCTGACAACAATCCATGAGGCAGTGAAGCTTGTCCTATAATTTTGAGAGAGACTAGCTCCATCGAAACTCGACCATGGGTCACTGATGTATGGATCTGGTAAGTCCTTGGCCTTAAAGATGCTGAACCCTATTCATCATCAAGGACTTTGGCTTTGCACTAATATTAGTGTAATAGATTTAAAATACTTTAAAATGTCTGAGGTATGGACCCTATTGACCAGCAGTCAACAATATCCCTGTTTCTTTGTAATTTAATAAGAAAGTGTGCAAGTATGGAGAATCCTATGGTAAACATAAATTATACTGAATGGTAGTATAAAAAATGTGTAGCTTGTTTAATGGACCTTGTTAATCCTAAATATAAGTCAAAAGTATCAAAGGAAAGCTTTCTTTACAAATGTGCCATGACCAATTTTTTCATTAAATACAGCAGAAACAGCACCCTGTGGCTGACTGTTTGTGATAGTAATTATTAATTAATTGTAGTATTCATACTTCATTGAGAAAAAGAGCAAAAAAAATGAACATTTTCTGAAAAGATTATTCTGGGAGGTACAACGTGGGGAAAATGTTCAGATTGTGCTTATGTATTCTGTAATGTTTTTCTTCATTATATGTGGTACTCTTCATTGAAAAAAATAAGTTCTTTAAGAACTACATATTTTAGTACTATATTTATGAACTATATCAATAAAGATATAATTAGACCCTCACATCCAGTCCTAGTGAAAGTTATGTTCTTGTTATGAGGAGGGAATGTTTATTTAAAGTTGCATTCTGTTATAAAGAAATCGTTGTTGCACACTTAGTATTTTTCTAATTGTTGATATATCTTGAATGTTAAATTTTTATTAATATTTGTTCTTAACGTCATTTGATAAATGACTCCACACTACATTTATTATTTCACACATATATAGTTGTATATATATATATATATACACACACACATACACAAGCTGTTTCCATTATAACAATTTGATGACCGTATTGAAGAAGAAAAATGTTATTAGCCTATGTGGATTTTAGGAAGAAAGTCTGTAAGGATGGAACAACTATTATAGATTTAGCAGTGTTATAAAACATAAGTGTTTTTCTCTTTGTAAGCTCGTAAAAGGAGAAATGTAGCAAGTATCTGTAAACTGTAAGACATGCTGTGTGAATGCTTCGTAAAGCTATTAGGATGGTAACAACTAAAATAAAAGAAAAAGCACTATATTAAAATTTTAAAAGGTATTATCAAAGACTGTGTATTCACTATGACATTTTTTCTGTACATGTTATGAGGTTTTGGTAAGTTGCATTCACAATTTAATTAAAATACCTTTTTTATAAAAGTATAGGAATTAAGTTGGCATAATAACGTGACTAATAATTTATGTTGTAATATAAGATTTTAGTTCTTAATTTTATGAAGCAATATTTAAAAAAACAACCGGATTTCCCGTTGTGTCATAATTGTGACATTTGCTCTCTGGATATCCCCTCTTCTCTGATTTATATACCCCCTCTCCAAAAGGTATGAAATTTAATGTAACTCGCTCCTTCTGGTGTCGCTATTTCTTGGGCAAATCATTGTTTTCATAAAATTTAACCTTATTTGGCTCCAGAGCCATAAAGTATAAAATCAGACCCCTCTTGACATGCTCACCTGTCACATCCTTCCTTTCAGGAATTGACCATAATTTTCTCAATTGTTAATACTGTGTAATTTATAACAGTTTGTTTGTTTGTTTTGGAATTTTGCATAAAGCTACTCGAGGGCTATCTGTGCTAGCCGTCCCTCATTTAGCAGTGTAAGACTAGAGGGAAGGCAGCTAGTCATCACCACCCACCGCCAACTCTTGGGCTACTCTTTTACCAACGAATAGTGGGATTGACCGTCACGTTATAACGCCCCCACGGCTGAAAGGTCGAGCATGTTTGGCGCGACCGGGATGCGAACCCGCGACCCTCAGATTACGAGTCGCACGCCTTAACACGCTCGGCCATGCCGGGCCCATTTATAACAGAGAGTTGTTTATTTTACTCCCAGTCCAAACTTTATTCCCATAGAAAACAGATCAGTGAGCTTAGCAGAATTTGTTTATGGCTCCTGTTGCATTGTTAGAAAGCCAGATAGTTATGTAACCTTGTCTGCTTTTTACATATTATTATTCTGTGATATTTGGTACATAATTTAGTGTAATAGTACTGTTAGTATAAAGAAGTAGAGTTAAGTTTAATTGATAGTTAACAGAAAAATAAACCGTAAACCAAGATTAGGACTTTATTTCTTGGTTTTCATGTGTATTCTTTATTTATTATTATAAAAGTAACTAAAACATAAAAATTATAAACTTTTTAGGTCAAGTACAATAAATAAGAATACAATTTTTTTATGAGCTACACCCACAAGCTATCTGTGTATTATGTAATTCTATAGGATGACAGGAATTACACTTTTGCCAAATTTTATGAAGGGAATTTTTGTTAGGCTTGATTCAATATGCAATAAAACAATTAAATGTAAGTGTAAACAAATGTATAGTATTATGAATTTAAAGCTATTTAAGATAAAGAAACAGTTTTGTGTTACAATTTGAAGTCATTTGAGAAAAACGGTGATTTAGGTTTATTTCAATTTCTTTTTAGTGGTGTTTATGAAATTGGTCAAATTGACTAATTGTATAGAATTAGAGCAAAGAAAATAACAGGTACCATATAGTTTTTCTGAAAAAAAAAAGGTTCAAATTTATTTAGGATGTTTCAGAGATCAGGCAAATGAAATTCGAGGTTTTTCAGATGAACGAAATTATTTTTCATCTTAATATGAAAATCACTTTGCATTCAGAGCAGTCAGCACTTTGACTCTATATGTTCATAAAGAAATACGTTGTGAAAATTGTTTTTTTGTCTACAAATGGTTCTTAATGCTCACTGAAATTTTATGAAAATATAAAACATATTAGAAGACCTAGTATGAAAACTCTAAATGTCAGTTTGTGGTCCATTTTTAGGTTGAATGAATTGAATCCTTAGCAAGTGAGTTTAAAAGATTGTTTAATACAACACCAGGTAATTGAAGTAATAGTAATATTTTGATAGCACTTGTTGTGTTTTATTTTAGAAACCTCATTTGTGTCTGACAAATAAATAGTAAAAGTTATTTTGAATTCATACAGAAATTACCACTGGGTTAAATTTACCCTGTGGATGTTCTAAACGAAATATTTGACATGAATTGTAAAAACACACACACGCAAATATACAATTCAAAAGAAAGTATAACATAGACTTTCTAATGAGTTTGATAATGTTAAATATTAAAGTGTACAGGTAAAGTTTGTCACTTGTGACATTTCGGTTTCCGTTATATATGTATATAAGTGTACATATTACTATTTACTTATAAATGTTTAGATTATAGTTATGTTTCTTAAAACATAAAAAGTAAATGAGAAATACACTGAAAAACATTAATTTCGAGTACGCAACCATTAACGAGATGTTGCGCTCGTGCCTCAAATTACTGCATCAGGATCTTCAAAATTCTATTATTTAGTAGGGTCTCTAAATAAACTTTATGTGGGTTGAAAACACAACAAAACATTCCCACCAAGATTAACGACTTGTTCTTTACACTTCAATACTTCGGCCAAAATTATTACTTTCTCATTCAAGTTACTTATAAACTACTGTCGTAACTACGTGAAAGGGGAAAACCTTTCTGTAAGTTATAGCCAAGAGTTAATTAATAGTAGGTAGTACTACATAATAAGTTTCAACATATTGGAGCAGAGTCACTAAAAATATTGTCATCTCAACAAATGATAGAGGTGGTGTGGGGGGTATTTTATATACAGCTTGTCAATATCTCAAGTTCTAATTTCTAATTCGTTACATAATTTTACATATTGTATGGTGGGTGAAATAAAATAGAAACTGAGCAATAAAACAACTAGATGTGTTATGTGACACACAAAAAACTGATACCTAACATTTTTTTATTTGCATTTCTTTTTAATTTAAGAAATCAAACATGTTTTGATATCAATCTCATTGGCGTAAGTAGAAAATATGTTATTGATTAACAGAAATTTGAAAATAACACTCAAAAACGTCATGACACATGCACTTTAACCTACCAGGGGCGACAGCGTAAACTCTAATAGATAAAGGTTTTCTAAAAGTTAATAAAACAAGCGACTGTTTGTTTTTGAATTTGTCGCAAAGTTACACGTGACCTATATGCGCTAGCCGTCCCTAATTTAAGTGTAAAACTAGATGGAAAGCAGCTAGTCATCAACACACAAAGCTACTCTTTTTACCAATGAACGGTGAGATTGACTGTCTTCCAAAATACTGCTGAGCGACTGAAGATGCTACCTAGTAAGAAAAAATAACAACTATTAAGTTGATTATAATCTGTCTACATAATATTTTCATTACAAAATACATTTACGAGTATTAGTAGTTTGTTTTTTATAATTTTGCACAAAGCTATACGAGGGCTATCTGGGTTAGCCATCCTTAATTTAAGAATAAAGGGAAGGCAACTAGTCATTATCACCCACTGCCAACTCTTGGGTTACTCTTTTACCAACGGCCCGGCATGGCCTAGCGAGTAAGGCGTGCGACTCGTAATCCGAGAGTCGCGGGTTCGCGCCCGCGTCGTGCTGAACATGCTCGCCCTCCCAGCCGTGGGGGTGTATAATGTTACGGTCAATCCCACTATTCGTTGGTAAAAGAGTAGCCCAAGAGTTGGCAGTGGGTGGTGATGACTAGCTGCCTTCCCTGTAGTCTTACACTGCTAAATTAGGGACGGCTAGTACAGATAGCCCTCGAGTAGCTTTGTGCGAAATTCCCAAACAAACAAACAAAACTTTTACCAACGAATAGTGGGATTGGACGTCACATTATAACACTCCCACAGCTAAAAGGACGAGCATGTTTGGTGTGACGGGGATTTTAATCCACGATCCTCAGATTACGAGTCGAGTGCCTTAACCATCTGGTCATATTAGTAGTGACTGATGCTTAGCCATTTAATTTATGGAAACAACTGTCAATTTAAGATTTACACCTATTTGGAATGGTGCTTAATTTTCACTTTAAATAATAAAAGCCAAGTTATTATTATATGTTATCCTCAAAATTCTAAAGACACCCCAACTCCATAGAGTTGGCTGTGATATTGTGATAGATATTAGTAGCACTGGTTCAAGCAATATTATTACAAGATTCCTTACCAAAGAGAAATATAAAGCTGCATGACAAAGATTCAATGAGCTGCAGCAGCGTGTTAATGAATGCAATAATTTCACAGCTAGGCACAATACACACACATGTATATATCAATAATGATCTAAAACGTGGTTAGTACAGCTGGCCATAATACACACACACACACACACATGTATATATCAATAATGATCTAAAACGTGGTTAGTACAGCTAGCCATAATACACACACACACACACATGTATATATCAATAATGATCTAAAACGTGGTTAGCCATAATACACACACACGTGTATATATCAATAATGATCTAAAACGTGGTTAGTACAGCTAGCCATAATACACACACACGTGTATATATCAATAATGATCTAAAACGTGGTTAGTACAGCTAGCCATAATACACACACACGTGTATATATCAATAATGATCTAAAACGTGGTTAGTACAGCTAGCCACAATACACACACACGTGTATATATCAATAATGATCTAAAAAATGGTTAGTCCAACTCAGTTGTAATTGTTGAAAACATTTTAAAACATCCAAGTAACAGATATTTCAACTCAACTACTTGTTTTTAGGTATGCAAGAAGTCTCTTCAGGAAGAGACATCAATAATGTTATGGGTCAGGCAATTTGAAATGGTGGTAATTCATTACAGCTATAATTAAATTTTATAGCACTTTCTCACTCCATGATGACTGGTAGACATCAGGAACCTTCTCCCTCTCACACTGTTTTTACTCTCCAGTTCTTCCGAAATTTACTGCCTATGAAATTAAAAAGATATAATGTAATGAGTGAATATCCTGATCCCAAGCTGATTTCAGTACAATCTTGCAAGGTGGTGTGAACTTCAATATGCAACCTTCATTTCTGTGACCTACACTGAGGTCAACGGGCTAAATGGGGTCAAAGTTCTGAGTGCTAAAAAAAACGTCATACATAACTATACTACAAGTTTTCTAAAATTTGTATACAAAGCATTAAAAATAAAATTACTGGTACTTGTATGCCATTGATCTTACATGGAAGCCATTTCGGTCAAGTACTTGACCTCTCACATAAAAACAGTTTGACCTACAGATATGAAACATCGCACCTACATACCAACCAGTGTTTATCACAATTGGTGGAAGTCAGATCACAACCTTTCCAAAGTGACTGATTTGACATGGACTAACCTTAATACATGGTATTTATATTTTTATATATTAAAATCCAAAGCTGTTTCAGTTATTACAGCATTAAAATGTGTTCCTTTCAAATTTTGTGGAATTCTTACCTATATATTTTTTTTAGAATTGTAGCTACCAAATTTTGTGAGAGGAGATGTATGTTTGAAGTCTATCTGTGAACTTCATTAAATAAATTCTTAACAGCTGTAGATATATTTACCACACTTACAATAATAGTTACCTCTGGAATTAAAATTAAATACATTTCATTTTTTTTAAATGATCCATACTGTTTTACTTTATCAAATTTCAAATAAAAATGTCATATTATTAGTTATTACTTACTGTTAATTTATACATTTTGATCTGGGTGCATTATATTTTAAATACAATACATACACAATGAGAGAAACAGAACATATTGAAAACCAAAAAATCTAATTCAGTAAGTCATTATTTGTGGAACTTCATGTTTTTAGAAGGTTTAAAAAGTGTTATTTGATAATTTTAAGTTAGATAAAGAGCTTCTAGTGATTTTGAAAACTACACTAACTTTCACACTACACTTTTAATGTCTGTATAGACTGCAATAACACCAAACAAAATGTTTTTATAAATTCTATCACAGCTGAAAATCAAGCAAAAGGTAATCAAATGCAAGTGTTAAGAGACAGAAAACAAAACAAAAAAAAACTTATTTTTCCATAGCTGACCTACAGTCCAGATCACTTTATGTATGTACAGTGACACCTGTTATACTGAGCTATAACTAGGTATAAATCTCAGCTAAACAGTATGAAGAACAAGCCAAGAAAAGAATATGATCTCAGAAATTTGTAAACTTTGAAGACTCAACTATCTTTGATGATATTTTAGAAAGACATCAACTGCTTAATTTCCATAAAGACATTCTTTAAACATAAAACAAAACACATCAGGATGGATGGTACACTTTTTTTATTGAACTTTTAACATAAGCACAAAAAGTTTGAGGGACTGTAGTAATATTTACATGTCGACAGCCAGAGATAGTGCACATAAAACAACAGTATTTTGCCCTGAAATACACACAGATATGCCAAAATATTTACTGTCAGTGAAACAGAACATCAGTACAAATTGATTTTCAAACCTGTGATTAAAACGAAGCTCCTCAAGGAGTCAGTACAGTCTGAAGCATCAAAATGCAAATGAGATATACCATTAAGACATCTGAAAGAAATCTACAGTTTGCAATCAAATCATGCATTACTTTACTCAAATCGAGATGTCAACAAATCTAATGTTTGAAAATGTCTAAATGTACACGTTATCCATCATATGAAAGGTCTTGACACAAGACCACTGTAACATTAACGATAAAAGTTCTTCATGAAACAATATACTTTTCTGATGTTGCACAAACTGAAAAATATAACCATTTGCATCAACTCAATATGGATAAAATTGATATCTTCTGTCTCTCATTAGAGGAGGGTACCTTTTCGGAGGAGGTGATCCATAATAATCAGAAACTTCTCTTGCTTCCCACCCAGGCCTCTCAACATAACTATTGTGATGATGGTGTGGCCTTCTTGCATAATAATCATTGTGTGCATGATATCTGTCTTTATGGTCATAATAGTCTTGTCTGTATTCATAGCGTTCTACTGCTCTTGGTGGTATCACCATGGGTTCCTCCTCCCACCTTGGTCTGTCACTAACACTTCCACGATCTTGACGATAGGACTGGATGGTCTGGATTCTCGATCCTGATTCATAATTACCAGAACTGGTTTCTAGAGCTGGAACATTATCATAATTATGTTGTAATGGTCTTCTTGAGTAAAGAGTTGGAATTGTGGACGTCTGTTGTCGGTCATCACTGTCAAAGTAATGGTCATCTCTCATATATTCCTCTCTCTGGGTAGTGACGTCTGGTTGTTTCAGACCAACACTGCCTAAGGACGGTTGTTCTCCTTCAGTATAGTCTCTACATGTATACTTGTCTTCCTCTGTAGACACACTGATCAGTGGTTTAACAGTCTGTATTCTGGAAACTGAGTACAGCTCATCAGGAACATGAGACATATCATGTTGTTCAGTTGTGGATGTTGAGTGTACAGTTTCAACAATTGGAATTGGGGATGATGTTTGTTGTTCTTTCTTATCAGTTTTTCCTGGTAGATTGTTTTTAATACTACCTTCAAGAAAAGCACTTGAAAGGGTTTTCAAAATATCTCCAACTGAAGTTGCTGCACTGATTTTATCAGTTAAACTACTGATTGTTTTGCTTTCAGAAGTGACAACACTTTTCTCCACAGTTTTGCTAGCTGAGACATTACGGTCCATTTTATTATGTGGACTGAAAGAACCTATGTCCACACTTTCCTGGGTACTGTGTAATGGCACAGTACTTGACAACTTAGAAGTGAATGAATTCTGTGGATCATGTCTAACATCTATCATCCCAGCTTTAGATTTTGGACTATTGCAAACACTTTCATCAAGGCAAACAGGTTTAATTTTATTTATGCCAAATTCTGCAGACATATTTGGTTCCTGTTCTATCCTTCTGCCAGAATTTATTGATGACTGGGTACATAAGCTGTTTTTGTCTTTAGCATATGATATACCAAGTTCTTCCTTTGCATTGGAATATTCCAAAAGCTGCTGAGGTGTTTTTTCATCATTTTGTCTCCCACATGCTTTCTGTGGAACAGGTGTAGCACTTTCATCATCACTTTCATCAAGGTCCATATCTTGTGGCTCCAGATCCTCCACTGATTGACCAATTCTTTCCATCTCCACCTTAACACCAGTTTTATCCTGTGAAGAAACAGATAAAGTAGGAATGTCGCTTTTTCTCTGATCCTTCAACATATCACTAGTCCTTGAAGCCTGAATGTGTGGAAAGACTAAATTGTCACCAGTTGTACGCTGTTGGGAGTTCAAGGTGTTTCCCAGATGACTCAAGGATATATTTTGAAAAAAGTCTGTTACTGAAGGGCCTTTATTTTCTTGATTACATTCTTTAATGTCATCATTAGCATATCTTGAGCTATCTGAATTATCACGTGTTTCCTTCCGTGGCAACCAATTACTAGATTTATAGCTCACTGCAGTAGATGAAGGAGTTTGATTGTTTTTAGATGGGTTACTTCTAGAATCTATGAACCAAGTGTTACTTGTAGCCAAGCCTGTAAAGTCAGGAACTGTATGCTTTTGTTCAGCTAAAGCTTTAAAGAATTTATCAGCTGAGTCCACATGATAGTTCCCTACTGGCTGTTTCAGTGATACTGAGCTACTCTCTCCTTCATCTTGAACTGGTGTTTCCCGCCCACTTCCTTCATCCTTCAGTGGTGTTCCTGACCCTGTATCTGGAGCTTCATGAACTGAAGACCCTCCACTCGCAAGGTCAAAACTTTGAGGTGGTGGAGAATTAGTTGTGGAGCTCCCATAGAAAGGAGTTGAAAAGCCTCTCTTCTCCTGTGACCCAAAAATAGTATTCTGTATGATGTTAGACAGATTAGAGAGATGACTTTCTAAGCTACTATGAGTAATTTTAGGGTCTGGGTAGGTGGGTTCTGCAGTAGTGCTTTGTGAGGCTGAGGAGTCAGATTTCAAAGTCCCCAGTAGTGATATCATTTCTGATCCTAAGGGCAAAAAATAAGAAATAAAAACAGTTATATCCAAATATAACTAATCATGCATAAACAGTCACATAACATTACCACAAAAGTTGACAATTTTCCACAATGCAAATTACAAAATTAGTTGTATTTACACTTGTAGTCTTTTCCAGGCAACATTACCAGACTTTTGTCCCAGTAACAACAAAATTACTATATTAAGTCATTTGATTTTTTTTATTGACTTGATCAAGTTACCAAGTAATTTAATGCCTAAAGATTAAAAGTTCCTTAATCAAATTACTACAATTGTTGCTTTTTCATTTAACCTTGTACATTCTCCAAGAAAATTACTGTTACACCTACCTTATATTTCTTTAATCATCTTAATCAAATTACCAAACAACCTGTCCTTTATTTTTATGATCCCCCAAATTAAATATCACATTAATTGCAATTAAGTACTGAAAACATAAAAAATTAC
Source organism: Tachypleus tridentatus (assembly GCF_004210375.1). Classification (NCBI taxonomy): domain Eukaryota; kingdom Metazoa; phylum Arthropoda; class Merostomata; order Xiphosura; family Limulidae; genus Tachypleus; species Tachypleus tridentatus. The sequence continues at coordinate 29,718,011 of NC_134837.1, read as the reverse complement.
CACATATATTGTCTTTTATCTTCCATTATTCACAATCAAGTTACCATGTGAACTGTCCATTACAAGATTGGTCGAATTGACCAAGTTCAAAATCCCAAACTGACTTTAAAAATTTTCTTACTATAATTTCTAATATGTTTTGTGCAGCTTAACAAAATTTTGCAAGCTTTCAATGATCATTATAAGTTTTTTGTACCTAAACAACAAGAATGTTTATTCAAGTATTCTCACCAAACATTTCTCCATGAAAATAAGGAATCAAAGTGTTGACTGTTCCAAGTGTAAACTGAATTCTGTCTTAAGATTTAAAAAAATTTGAAAATTGTCAAATTTCATTTGTGTAATCTATAAAACCTCCTAAATTGATTTAAAATGTTTTTATCTGTTACTTGTTTCCTTTCTATAATGGATTAAAATTGTAATAAGAAACTACATTTGTTTATCTTAACTAACTTAAACTCATTACATCATACAACTTTTTCTACTTAAATTCTATTGTTTTATTGACTTTTAAGCGATGTCTGACTAATAATCCCAGCACACAAATTATAAATCAATCAGCGAATGAGAAATTTGCAGGGAGGAGACCTCATCAGTTGCCTGCCAGACAGGTCTTTTACTGGAGGCAGAACAATGGGTAACTACATGCATCTATAATTAAAAGCTAGCAATCATGAACTAGGGAAGCAAGCAGGATGCTTACTGGTGCTGGCATTTTACAATGCAGTCCATACAACAGCTATGGTCTGAGTTGGGCAGTAGGCAGATACTAGAACATACCATGAAAATACTTTAATGGCTTTGTGGAACATTTCATCTTCACATTGATCTTTACATAAAGCCAAAGTTGATAGTATAAGTACATTCCATTATCTTGGCTCTACGCTAAATTTTAGGAAGTGTATACCAGGAGACAACACCAGCCACCTGGCAGGATCCTTTGTGCCCTATAATATGAAAAAAAGGAGAACATATTCACCTGACTAAGGATGTAGAGTAAACTGAAGGATAGTAAATGGAGGCAGGTGGTAGCCCACAGAAGATGAGACAGCCATATGGTGAATATAGTGCATGACAAAGATATAGTTCATATACCAGTCCATCAAAAAGAAGAGATGAGGGAATGGGTGAGGTAACATATTTGATGAGAAGAAATACGAAAAAACCCATAGGAACTGACTCTCAATGAAGAGTACACAAAACACAGCAGCTGGTAAACCTAGCCTTTAAAGGTAGATGTAGATAAGTCTCTGGTAGAAAAAGAATCCAAGGAAAAAAATAGGCAAAGATAGAAGCCATGAAATGTACTCCATCCTGAAAGGAAAGCAACAGTGAAGAGGTGTAAGTCTGGGTTGGGTAGAGGTAGACACACACCTGCAGTAGTATAGGAACAGTCCAGTCACCAAGAAAGGTCTGTGAAAAAAGGAAAGGACAAAGGAACCATGCAATCCAAAGGTCCCCTTGAATGTTTCCACTAGTTTCACAAGAACCATTGAAATAACTGCATATCAGCATGACCCAGTGGAATAAACAGCCCAAGGAAAGCTGTGGTTCCCAAAATTGATAGAATCCCTGAGCAGTATGAGTAAGGGAGGCTTGCATCCTAGTGACAGAATGTTCCAATGCTTGTAGACAGAGAGGAGAAGGTTGAGTTTGGCTAAGGAAGCAATGGAAAAACTCCCAGGTTAACAAGGTATTGAGTGGAATAAGAAAGGATATGGACATTTGGATGAGCCAATTTAAATGAGCAGTATGCCACAGAAGAAGAGACGTATGCAGGTAATACTCCTCCCATGAGTAGGACAGAATAATCCAAACATCCCTGTAGTAAATGAATCTTAAACTGAGTATGTGGAGATGGGAAAAGGCCCTGATGATTCTGTTGAAGATGCATGGGGCCAAGCAATGCTGAACAGAAAAGCTCCGAACTGGAAAATATAATCCTGATGAAATAATTAAAGGTAACATCTCAAAGATTCTGTAAAGGAAACAACCAAAACATTGACCATGATCAACCACAGTCTAGATGAAAAGTATCAGCAGAAGGAATATAAATTTCCCACACGAAAATGAGGGATAACCATTTTGCAAATGAGATAGGAGAGGTCCATAACCAGCCACAAATCTCAGGTCTTTTAGTAAACTGTTAAAGGCTGAGAGTATATCCTGGCAAACAGTTGTGCATCCTCTGTAAGTCCTGTTTGTACAAGAAATCCAGCACCATATCTTCCAGCTGTTGAAAGTAGATGATATAGGATCTGAAGTAGGAGAGAAGTATACTGTGTGCAGGCTGAGAGACAGAGGGGAGAATTAGTAAAAGGAGAAAGCAAGTGTAACCCATCTGTCTGAGGATAGGTGTTCCCAAAGATATGCATATCACAGCAATTGAGTGACTACAAGGTGTAAACCCAAAATGTAGTCACCAACAAGCCTGGCAAGATCGATGGTGGTCTAAAAATTGTTGTGTACAAGTATAAGGATGAGAAGGAACTATAGAAAGTAGGAAGACTAAGATGAGACAAAGGAGTGGAATGTGGGGGTTAAGATGGGTGAGTAGGCAAGGAAGTTAATGAGAATTGATGCAGAACAGCCTCCACCCATGATTAATCTGAATCAGGAATACCACCAAAAACAGAAGGGTGAAGAAATGGGGCAAGATAAAGGTAGCTTAAAAACACTGGAAAAAAAGGTATTCCTACTCAACAACAAATAATTCAAGTGAGCAGTACAAACCATGGTGGAAAAGAAAATGGAACAGGAATTGCCAGTGAAGTCACCTAAGGTTGGTGAAGTGTCTCTGACATGGGGACCCAAAAGTAAAGTCAATAAAGCACAGAAAGGAAAATTGGGTGAAGGCAAGAGAAATGAGAAGTGAAGAGTAAAGCTGACCCTCCAAGGTCTATGACTCCAGAAAGAGGAAGTTTGAATGACTATAGGACATGACAAAGGAATGTGAAAAGGGAAGAGAACAAGGCAAAAAACTGTGGAAAGGAGTTGATCTAAAAACGTTGAACACCAATATCAGGTGAAGGGAGAAAATATACAAATCATCAGAGTTAGGGTTGTGAAGGGCAGAGGAGAATATGTCATAAGACATAGGACCAAGATGTGATAATGAGAGAAAGCACAAAATATACTGAGTGATAAGATTCCCAAACAACCAGGAAGAGGAAATAAATAGTAAAAGTTTTTTTTATCATGAAACTTAGATTAATAATTAAATCTTTTTAACATTCAGTATTTAAATCAATACTGTACTCACGGTTTGTTAACATTAAGTGTAAAAGATGTAAATTTCAAAAAGTTGCTCTTAATTTAATAAATTGCAATAATGTAAGTTAAAACAATGAACGTACGTAAATTTGTTTATAAAATCTTGCTATTTCTACTGTTCTTTGTCCTCATGGCACAAAGGTAAGCCTGGGGACTTACAACCCTATAAATCAGGTTTGATTTGGAGGCATAGCACAGATAGCTAGCTCATTGTACAGTTTTCTGTTTAAATACAAACAAAACATTGTTCTGAGTAATAATATGTATCTAATTATTATTAGCCTCTTATCAATCTTCCTAGATCAAGAATGGGGGAAGGAATATCAGATGAATGGACAGATGCCAAAACTTGCACCTACATAATGGAGCTCACTACCTTATGCATGACAGCCATTACAACATCCATATTTAACATGCCTCAAGCAGCTAAGTTAGAAACTTGACTAGTGTAAGGATATTCCTTACTCTCTTTAGATGTTAAAGCAACATGAACTTGAAAGTTTATAGTTGGAATAAATAAAGGAAACAAAGTCCCATTATCAAACTGTAAATCTCTAAATTACAAGCAAAAACGTCTTAGTCATGCAGTTCCAAGGAAACAAAATGAAGATCACAAGTACAAAAGCATAAAGAGAAAGCTTTCCTGTGCCACTGTCCTATTGGTGGAAGGCTTTTCTGCATAATAACACCATTATGTCTGATCTGGAGTTCTCATCCTCTTACAGAAGGTTTTCTGTCATAGTGTGTCTTCCTTTCCTGTGTTGCTCTAATGCAAACTGCATAGTCCAGTTTTACCCATTCACGTCTTTCATTAGGTGGGAGTTACCTGAAGGCTAGTGGTGTGAAAATCTTTAATACATATACATAAGGAAGAGTAGTTTTGTGTGTCAAGAGGCAAGTGTCACCTAGGAATATACTGTTACCATGACCACGGATTTGAAATCCAAGTCTTTAAGAAGAGAGGTCGATCGTGAATACAATAAAAATAAATGCATAAGAACATTACAAAGTTTCTGGTAAAGCAGTCATCCATGACCGTAGTAGAACAAAAAGAAAGGGGTCATGTTCAGCTCATAAAGTTTGTTGATAAAATCATTTTGGCTTTTAAGACTCCTAATTCAAGAAATCAAATGTGATGTGACACATACTAGCTTTCATATAGGTTCAACAGCTCTAAAGGACTATAGTAGGTAATTTTACAAACTTTCATTTTTCCACAATAACTAGTAAATTATGACACCATTACCTTTTATAAAGAAACTTGGGTCCTTGTATACTGAGTTACCCAATAACATAAGACACGCAAGGAAGTGTAAGCAAAAGTAGCAACAATTTGGAAATTATTCCCACTAGTTACAGATGGAATCTCACAAATATTTTAGTGAAAACTGACTCAAGTTTTTGTTCTTTGCAATCAGTGTTGAAATAAGTAAAATTCTTGCTGGCAGCAGAGCTAGAATAAAAACAAATAAGTAATGTAATGGTTAATAAGACAAGTTCCTCTTGCAGAAACTAACCTTTTGACATAAAACTACTTAACCCTGTAGATTCCAGTGGTAAATTAGCAACAGGGTTTGCTCCAGAATTCAATGGAGACAAAGCTGGGACAACAGGAGAATTTTCTGGAGAGGGAGCTGATCCAACAGAAGCAGGTTCTTGAAGTTCTGCCTTATCTGTAAGTTAAAGAGTAATGATCAGTTGCAGCACAGCAAGAAATGTAGCAAATACCACAGACAGACAAGCTAACTCATGAACAGCCAAACATTTCACAGTTTTCTTTATCTTTTTCACATATCATCTAATATCATAATGATTTCAAAACTAGAACCACTAACTCTGTACCAGTTTGTTTCAAACAAGATTCTACAATTATTATCACACACAATAAAAAAATAAAACAAAAGCAGTGTCAACCAGAGTGGTCCAAACGTTATTGAACAGAATATCAACAACAATAAAAAATGAAAATAACCTTGGGTAATAATGCTTTTTCAAACAATTCACTCCAACATTGACACTTCAATAGAGCAAAAAATAAAAAACTTCACCACCCCTCACTGTACAGTAAAACTACACATATTGTCTTCAACATCCACATCACAAAGAGTAGAGCTGGGTAATCATTGTAATCTGTTAACTTAGTTAATCAGTAAGACTATTAATTAAACACACCAAACTAATTAATGTTTATACTACAAAATAAATCTACAGTTCTAACAATTCAAATTTTATATTTTTCAATTACTTGGATCGTTGGAATAATCTAAGCTATTAATAATTAGAAACCTCAATTACCTTGGTTATTTTCTTATTTCAAAACATTTACCTCATTAACTGATCAATGTTTTAAGTTACTCAAAAATAATAAGATATTGTAAACTTATTATTTCAATTACTGAACAGCTGGAACAACTGAAAACACTATTTTCATTTAGTTGATAATTTTAATGACATTGGTCAATTAATCATAATTTTTTATTAATCAGCTATTTTTAAGATTTCACAGAGAAGTCTAATGTATATAGTAATGTTCCCTTTATAAAATACAATAGATTAATTTTATTACATGCAAGCTTTTTTGTTTTTGCTGAACCCATAAATGGAATACATCAATAAAATGTTTTACTTAATTAAGATTATGTACACCCAGAAACATACAGGAAGTAACACAATATTAAATGTCATATAAAAACAAAACAAAAAGTACAATTTAGTTTCCTTATCAGATACACATTAGCATAATTATGCTGTTATTTAAGTGATGTTTGATTGGATAACTGGATTAGTACTTGATTATTTTAAGAAACTTACAAATAAAAAAAAAAAAAAATATATATATATATATTAGTCTAAAAAATGTCAGTATTAATAAATCATAAGTTCAAACACTAAAATCTATGACAAACTTCACAACTTACTCATCACTGTTTTATTGGAAAGATTACCTTTCTACATACTATTCTTACTTATAGCATAACAGAAACTTATTGTATGCAACATGCAAGACACATTTACAAATGTGCTCTTTCATAAAATGAAATTTCCCTGTCCAGTAGTACAAAATTCCCCAACTTTTCTCTGACCTGTGGAAACCCTGTTACAAAAGGTTTAGTTCATTCAGGGGTGTCACTTTATATAAATAAAGTTAGCACACAAAATAGTGTGGTAAAAAGCAGCCATTATTTTGTCACTAGCAGCGAAACAGGCAACACAAAATTAAGCTTGTGACAATGAATCACACAGGTGATGTTGTAGCACCATGAATGAAACATTGAAGTACTACAACAGTTTTGACACACTGTTGCAAGATATGGATCACTGCTGAAGTCAACCTTTGTTGAGGGTCAGGTTCTCAGCCATCACACTCTCATGACATATGCCTCTGGGGCTTTCCAATGATCTCAAAGTAACATTTTGAGAACGAATTTTACGGACATTGATGTTAGCCTTGAGGACCTTCATAAATGTCTCATCTACAAGTATTATTCATAACAGGTTCTTCAACGATAGATTGTTTAGGCAGAGTATTCAAAACAACGTCCTCTACACTTGTGTCTCCACAACAGGCAGTTGCCATCCATTCTACAAAGTTTCATCAGGTTCTTCAATGTTGAGTTATTTTGTGATAACAGTTCAAGAAAAGAAAGGAACTTGTATAACTATTATTTCTGCCATCAAACCCAATATTACCCTTCTGCAAAACTGAACAGATAAACTTATTTATTTCTATCGCAATAGCACAAACTCTTCTTCTGAGTACTAAAACTTCTTACCTTGTTGCCCCAATAGTTCAAGGTCTTCCTTTGATTACTAGAATTCCTACCTTGTTGTGGCAATAGTTCAAGTTTTACCTCTGATTACTAAACTTCCTTCCTTATCATGCCAATAGTTCAATCTCTTCCTCTGATTATTTAAAAAAAAAAATACTACCTTGCTGTGTTAATAGTTCAAATCCTTCCTCTGAGTTAGTTGGTGATGGAGCATCAGGACAGGGTGATGGTATTGGGCTTGGAAGAGTTGGTGTTACTTCTTCAAGTTTCTTTTTCAGAGCTTTTACTCTGTTTCCAAAATTCCTGTAAGCCTGGAATTAACAATGGCATATTATACCAACAGTTATTTCTATGGTAATCTTTGAAAGCAACAAGTTTGTTTTTCCAAATATTAATACACCTCTGTTTGTAGTAAACAATTTTGTAAAGTTACTAGTTGTAAAGAGTACCTCAAAATATAAATGATATCAATGTCTATATCATTTGGTAAAATATTGTTGAGATGGAAGATGGTTTTATTTTTTAAAAACGAATTTAAAACCAAAATTACCATTTTTATATAGAAGTATTAAAATTGCATGTTAGTTACAAATAAAACTTCTAAAGCTTCCACATAAAATTCACAGGTGTAAGTGCAATTATACTTTTGTTCCTAACAGAACTTTATACACATGTTCTAAATAAATCTTAAGAGCATGTATCGACATAAAGTTTTTTACATGTCCACACTTACAAGAACTACTTCATTTCTAACAGAATCCTATCAATATACCTGAACCAAAATGAGGACTATTCATTGAAAGTAAATCTTTATTGTTAATGTTTCAGTTTGTGGACTGCTAAAGGTATTTTACCTTGGTTAATGTTTCAGTTTGTGGACTGCTAAAGATATTTTACCTTGGTTAATGTTTCAGTTTGTGAACTGCTAAAGGTATTTTACCTTGGTTAATGTTTCAGTTTGTAGACTGCTAAAAGTATTTTACCTTGGTTAATGTTTCAGTTTGTGGACTGCTAAAAGTATTTTACCTTGGTTAATGTTTCAGCTTGTGGACTGCTACAGGTATTATACCTTGGTTAATGTTTCAGTTTGTGGACTGCTACAGGTATTTTACCTTGGTTGATTCAATACAGAGACTTACATTAGTAACTAGTCTTGCTTCACCTCTCTGGGTTTCATAGTATGCTCCTCCCTGCTCCAGAACCAAAATTAATTCTGTTCTCTCTTTTACTTCTTTCTCCAGTGCTCTGATATAATCTTCTAAACATTTTACAGAGGTGTCAAAATCTCTTGAAAATTGCTGCCCGTGTTTTCTGTCTGTGGTAAAGCAGTAAATAATTCTTATGGAAAAAAAGACTGCATGACAAAAAAAAATATTTTTGCTAAGTTTAAAGTATAGAGTGTTCTTTCTAAGTATGTTACATAAAACCTACTACCTTTGTTGTACATAGATTTATTTTTAATTTGTTAAGTACAATGTAAACTTTCCTCCTTAAGTTAATTTCATACACCAGACATTCTTTAATGTTGATTATAAGAATTCATCTTGCAATATTTTTCTGGAATACCAAATGATATAGATTTGATTATATAGACCCTTCAATTCATTAACAATCATCTTCATACACCAACTGCATGCACACCTCTTCAAAACTTGCCTTCACCTAATCTTTTATAGAATGTTTTCTATCTATCTTTTCTTTGCAGAGTTAAATACTCTGGGATCCTATCTTATGACATGGATTCTTTCAAACAGATTTTATAACCCTTCAACAAGTGCAATTTTATTCATAACTTGGTTTCTCTCAACTCGGGTGAAAAGTTACTAGGATTTTATTACTTTACAGTTTCATGGGAATCACTGTTATAAAAAAAAATATATCAAAATCAATTTTCTGTACTTACCAGTTTAATGGATGTTCCAGCCACATGTTGTTGATATCATAAAGTCAAATCATTACATTTCAATGCATAAGGTATATAAACTTTCATTTTTTTTAAATACTCATGCAGATCTATACAATTTCCATAGCTTACCTGTTACTTTCAACATATGACTGTACATTAGTCACTGGATTCACACATCAATTTTATAATGTGGCAGCCTTCAAGTATTCTACACATTGCTTAATATTGTAAGCTTCTTCTCTAAGCAAACTTTCTTCCTAACTTTGTTGTATACAGCATTATCAAAAGTATGACAAAAGCACACTCACAGATAATATTGACCATCCAAATAAACTAGGATGTGAATTCAACAGCACACTATTGTGTATGGTTTATAAATGACACCATATGTTATAGACAGCCAGTAAGAGACATCATGCCACAAGTAAAGTAGCTTAGAGATCTTTAAGAAATTATTATAGCATGGAACTATTTTGGGTGTAAAACATTTAATATCCATGGCCTCTATGAGTAATGTTCCAAGAAAAAGGATTGTTGGACATGCTAATGTGAAATTTTGACTTAACTACTCAAATTAATCAATCCTTGGTCTATGCTATGTTTCAAACACCCTACAAGCTAAAACAACACATGTGGTATTAAATTAAAGTTTGAGACAACACATCAAGTGTATGAAGGAAGCTCCAAGGTGCAACAACCAGTATATCTGTAACCTATTAGAAACTCCTACCAATGTAAAAACAACTCAGTCTGTCTGTAACCCATTAGAAACTACTACCAATATAAAAGAAATGAGTCAATTCTCCTTATGTGTTGAACATCTAAATTGTGATGGAAAGAAAATGAAAACTAATTTCAGGAATACCAATAGTACCATTTGCTGTCTGCTTCATATAAATAGCTACAAATCAAACAAAACCTGTAGAATGTTTCAAATATGAATCTATCAATCTAAATGTGAACAGTAACAGGTAGTATCATGGTGTGAGCTTTTGTTTTAGCTAGTTTCGACTTAATCCATTGGTAATACTGGTGATAATTAAAGAAGTTATGAATCATGATGACGAGAAACCCACTTGAAGTAAAAATACATTCTCAAGGTAGCAAGTATGGGTATTAAATCTTTAATTAAAATAAAGAACAACATTTCAGCCTTCTTAGGTCATCCTTCAGGTTAACAAAGAGAGTTTGCAAACTGCAGCCATATAAAAAAAATTTAATTAGTTAAAATTTGGAAAAAGAAAATCTTCTCTGAAATCTTTTTTTTTTATTTTTGTCTGTTAAACTTGGTTGTCTGAATTTGTAAATACTTTGTTCTTACCTTTCAGCTTTCTCAAAGCCTCTGAACTTGCTGCATCAACTTTACTGTTGGTCAGCATGGCCAATTTTGTGAGTGTCTCCTTGGCTATCTTATCCACCATACGTATCTGATCAGCTACTTTTTGAGGCTTGATGAAAAAATGAGAATACACAATTATGTTACACATATAGCATCAAAAACATAGCCCCTACCATATTAACACAGCAGGTATCAATTCAGTACCTACATACAACAAAACACAACTAATACATTTATGTATGAAAATGAATTTTATTCACTGTGCCTACATCCATACTAAACAATTTTAGTCATTTAAAATTTAGCAAGTTTTATCCATTTGGTTGTGTTATAAGTAAAATAATTCAAATGATATTAACCTCAGTCTCACACAAAAACTACTGCCATGCATGATAAATGTCCTACATCAGAAAGAGCCAGGCTCAGCATCTAGTCAATAGTCAAGATTCTTGCATTATTACTATTCTAACACAGTGATTATAAACAGTGTGTGTATGCAAAACGTAATCACAAAATATTTATTCCAACACTGTCTTTTAGCACAACAAACCTGTAAAAGTGCTGTTCAACTATTAAAGAAGAGTAGCTTTTGGAAATTATAGAAAGCAAAATGCCCTAGGGACAAAAACATTAGACAGAACATTATTTTAGACATGAGACAAAAGACCAGTTTGAGTTCAGCTATTTCTAACCATATTTTGACTTCTTAACTTTCTAGAGGTTCTACTCAAGTTCACTTTTGTTACTTGACAATGCACTTCCTTATAGTGGAATACAAAAGATCTCTCTTTGATGAATTACACTTAAAAGTAGTTCCCAAGCCTCATGAGCTGTTCTAACTTTTAACAGCAGAGAAAACATTAATACCATCAGTATCAAATTGTTCTAGTTCCAAACAGGTTGGTGCCATCAGAAAGATTACAACATAACCAAATCAAAGAACTCCTCAGAAATGAAGTCCAATCAAAAGAAAAAGAAACCCTACAGTGTTAATCATTCACCATCCAACTCAAATTACAAGGAGGTTATCTTTCATCATCCACCTTTATGTTGACCGCTCCTCTAAGAATTGGCTTCTGTGGTCAGATCAACCACTGGTACTATTGCAAGTGATAACATGAAGACATTAATTTCATGAGCAAAGTTACCAATTCATGTAAAGAAGTCCCATCAATAGCCTAGCCACCTGGAGCTTCCAATAAAAGCACCAAATGCAATGCAAAACTGCACTCTCCAAAAGACTTTCCAATTAAAACATCACTGTTAGGTCAGGGTACAAAACTAACAGAAGGTTCATTAATGAGTCACAGGGAGACTTTCAATTAAAACATCACTGTTAGGTTCAGGCCACAAAACTGATAGAAGCTTCAGTTGTGTCACAAAGAAACTTTCCAATCAAAACATCACTGTCAGGATTAGGTTACAAAATTTATAGAAGCTTCAATCATGTGCCACAGGGAGGCTTTCCAATAAAATGCCACTGTGAGGATAAGGCTACAAAACTGATGAAAGCTTCAAGCATATGTAACATAGAGATGTTACAATTAAAACATCACTGTTAGGATCAAGCTACAAAACTGACAGAAGCTTCAATTACGTGTCACACAGAGATATTTCAATTAAAACATCTCTGTTGGGACCAGCCTACGAGACTAACAGAAGCTTCAATCACGTGTCACAGGGAGACTTTCCAATTAAAATATCACTGTCAGGATCAGGCTACAAGACTAACAAAAGCTTCAACCATGTGTCACAGAGAGACTTTCCAATTAAAACACCATTAGGTTCAGGCTACAAAACTAACAGAAGCTTCAATTATGTGTTACAGGAAGGCTTTCCAACTGAAGCATCAATGTTAGGTTCAGGGTACAAATTGACAAGAGCTTCAATCATCACTGTCAGGGTCAGGCTATAAAACAAACAGAAGCTTCAATCATCTGTCACAGGGGGGATAAATAAAATGAGCTCAGTAAAAACTAAGAAAGATCTGGCAGAGATAATGATCATTGCATAACAAACTATATCCATCAACAAGAAATTCAACACTACTCAGAAAGTTCACTAAAGAAAATGTAACATCTGACACCAGATGGTTAATGTGTCTGCAGGTGGCATTACCCCTCTTCTCTGACAATTTGAATAATTATCATTACCTTCAATTTGTGGGTTTTGTGCAGAAGCAATACTGAGAAGATAAAGGGCATATACAAAGTTTATCTTTCATAAATGGCAACTTCCATGTTATTTTAACACTAAATTTCAGCAATATTAAAATACTTTATTCTTCATCAACTTCAATGTTATTGTAACAGATTTTCAACAATATTTTTAGACCTTATCCTCCATATTCAGTTACTTAGTATTGATTTAAATTAAAAAAAGTAACCATGGCAGTAATTTTGTATGAGGAAAGAGAAAACAACATGATACTTGCCTGCTCTTCCCAACAGGGGGGTGCTTGGGAATATTTGCTCCCCTTTAACCCCACACAAGAAAATACTGAGCTGCAGTGATGTTAATCCCATTTAGTAAAATTGCCAGGATGTTTTCGAGAGAAAACTGTGATCTTTTCCAGTGGATGTTGGTGTTGGTGAAGAGTCAGGACACATCACATATCCAAACATTCATTCAAAGCATTCAATTTATATTATATTGTTTAGTAATAAAACAGTGGAATTACTCTAATAATAATAATTTGAAATTATTTTTTTTACAGGAATACAAAGTTGTAACAATATTTATAAACCTTATTTATTTTCAGTTACTTCATACAGGTACTCATTGTAGTAACTAATATTAATACCAGCTAATAACATCAAGGTTTTTTTTAAATGCATCAAATTAAAATTATGCTTCTAATACGCTTTGTAAAACTAATACAGTACACTCAGTTACACAGAAAATTTCAAAATTTCTTTTAACGATGTACACTCACATATGCTTGGCATGTGGAGAAAACCAGATATCTATCTGATGTTTTGGTTATATATTCTTAGTCCTTTTTATTTCAATCAACTACGTCATGATGTGAGTAGTGCAAGCACTCTTGAAGAAATAAAGTATTAATTTCTACATGCAATTATTAACTCTCTGCCTCAATATGATTTTCTACAGATTTTGTCAACTTTAACCAGATCTATTTCTAAAACAAAGCTCTTGGCAGATACAGAGTAGTGTTACTAACTGCTGTGAATATTCACATGTCTGATCTGAGTTAAAAATTAAATAATAATTTCCTATTTGTTCTGCACTGTGTTTAGTATATTTCTTCAACTCTAAGTCATAAAATCAGTTTTAACTTCACATAAAAAAAATAATCTGTGCACATAACAAATCAAACACTGTAAACAGCAAAATGTTATAAAAAGGCTAAATAATGAAATAAAGTTTTCTTTTCTTACCTTAAAGTCAGCAATTATTTTTGACGATACTGGTGGACTTTCTTTAGAACCTTCTAAGAAATTTAAAAAACATGTATTATCATTTATTTCAAAGTGAAAAACAAATTATTATTATACACTTAAATCACATAAATCTAATCTAGTTCTCCTCTTTGTATAAAAGTTTTGAAGCAATGTATTACTAACAAACTATTAAATAATTTTTAGCAAGGATACTAAATAGCAATTTGACTACAAAATTACAACATTTTAAGCTAATTAAAAGCACAAGTAACATCATAATGAAGTGGAAACATATATCTCTAAATAAAACTGTTGATGAAAAAGTATCCTACATAAACTTGAGTTTGCTGTATGTGTAAAGATCACAAAGCTAAAGTAACAAAAAATGTATTCTAGTATTTAAATAGTATATTTATTTGGGACCTTTTTAATTTCATGTTTTATGTGTTATTTTCAAGTTCAACTCATATCTAACTTTAAATCTAAATGTAATACTTACCACTTATTTATTGCTCAATATGATTTTATCTTTTTTTTGATGGACTTACAAAAAATTTTTCTACTTTCTGGCAAGTAACTTTTTATGAACTATAAGTAAGAACAGAGCATATGATTTTCATTGTTGTGTGTACAACACATGATTGTGTGTGTGTATAAATGGAGAGAAAAAAAAAAAAAGAGAAACGTGTTTTACAGATAAAGATGTTGGAAAACACTTAAATGTAACTGTTACAAAACAAAAGTTAAGGAATAACGTATGATTATTCTCAACTCAATGTGATCAAAACCCACCAGAAACTAGTGAGTAGTAAGGAATGTGATACACCATTAATACCATTAAGAGAAGGTTAAAAAGTTCAAGGTAAAAGATTTCTAAGTTACTCAATGTTACAAGGTTTTGTAACTAAACATAATATCCATTTACTCTAATCATAAAGAATGGAAAAAATAATGTATCTTTTTATCTCATAAACAGACAGACTAATATCAAAAGAACATTTATTTTTCTTTTCTGAAATTGAAGGCACTGTTTAACTAGGCCTAGAAAGCAACAAGTCACTACAAAATCTGAAAGAGTACTCATTTTAACACAAGCATTGAAAAGTCTAAAAATATCAGAGTATGGATAGTAAGATACAGAAATCCACTTAGATGCAAAAAATAAACGTATGAGAATTATGCTTCAAGATATGTTGTTATTCCATTACTTGAAAAAAAAATTAACTTGTTCCAATTTCCTTTATTCTGATCTAAATGATGGAATTACAGTGAGGCCTAAGTTAAAACAATCTAAGGTTGATTATATGCCTAAAATACATTAAATTTTCACTTGTTCCAAGTCTCAGAGGTTATGCAAAACAAGCAACAGATGACTTCCACTAGATCCCAACTGGTAGCTTTTACATTTTTGAAGCTGCCATCATAAACTAAAAATACATTTCATTTTATATAGGTCACAGTGTCATTCAATTAGTTGTTCTTTCTTAAGCACTAAAATATAACAGTAGTTATCCCAGCATATTATGACAGTGGCATCATGCTAATAAGCCAAAAGTGGGAACAAGGACCCCCTAAATGTTTTTCACACGTTGCTTTAATAATCATAAATCCATGGATAAATATTTGATTAGCTATCTTCAAAACACTTATCTGTATTGGAAATTTAATAATATAAAAAGTAAAAGGCACACCCTAGTGTTTATATAATTATTATTATTAACTCACTACTGTTAACTTTGGTTTCTAACAGTACTTGTCACCCCCCCCCAAAAAAAAACAACTTCATAACTATATTATGATATAAATTTTCAGTCCACTACTCTTAGTGTTACAACACATTGCTTTATCATAAAATTCATAGCACAGTCACAAATCAATAAGATGGAAATAAATTAATCTAATGGTCAAAAGTGTTTTGTAATCCAGTGGACTTAACAATTAGCCACATCTTTATATATACTCTTCAAAAAAAGAAACACAAAAAGGATATTTTTTTTATTTTAAAGAGAAATATATGTAATAAATTACAAGCTCAGAGTATGTGATGTTACACGTGTTAAGGCACTAATTGTCAGACCAAAATGACAATAAAAGTTGTGCACTTTGAAAACGGAGGAAAACATCGGATTTTCGCCAAAACGCATTCGTGTCCAATAAATTTGTTTGAGAGATCTGCATGTTCTGCAAGTGCAACATGTGCAAAATCCCTATAAAAGTGACGGGTTCTAGGTTTCCATAGCTCAGTGTTAAGCCACCGACAAGCAATACAGTTAAACCAAGACTGACTGAAGCACAACGCAACAACGCCATTGGTCGCTTGGAAGCAGGCGAATCTCGATCAGATGTTGCCAGAGCTGTGAATGTCCACCCAAGCACCATCACAAGGCTATGAAATCGTCACCAACAACATGGATCAACTCATGACCGTCCATGATCTGGCAGACCTCGTGTGACCATGCCCTCACAAGATCGCTACATCCGGTTACGTCACCTTCGGAATAGGACCACCACTGCGACGTCTACTGCCTCACCCATACCAGGGCTCCGTAGGATTTCCGATCAGACCGTACGCAACCACCTACGAGGTGCAGGAATCCGACCTCGACGTCCAGTCAGAGGCGTCATCTTCACCCAGCAACATCTTCAAGCATGGCTGCAGTGGACTCGGGCACATCAGGTATGGCCTCATCGACAATGGAGGCATGTTTGGTTCAGCGATGAATCCCGTTTTATGCTTCGTAGGCAGGATGGAAGGACCGGTGTTTACCGTCGCGGAGGTGAACGTTTTGCAGCAAACTGTGTGCAGAAAGTTGACAGATTTGGTGGTGGCAAATGCCAGAACAGACCTTTTGCACATTCAAGGGAATCTTACGGCTCAACGATACGTCGACGAGATTGTTAGTCCCCATGTGCAACCCATCATGGTGAACATCAACGACGTTTTTCAACATGACAACGCCTGTCCTCACACAGTCCGACTCACCACTGTCTTCTTGAGACACCACAACATCAACATTCTTCCCTGGCCCTCCAGATCACCAGATTTAAACCCCATCGAATATCTTTGGGATGAGTTGGACCGACGTCTGCGATGACGGCAACCTCAACTGCAAACTCTACCCCAGCTTGCAGCAGCTTTGCAGGCTGAGTGGACAGCCATTCCACAGGATCACAATTCGTCATCTCATCACTTCCATGGGCAGGAGATGCCAAGCAGTTATTGATGCTCACGGGGGGGAATACTCGTTATTGACGTTGAGTGACGTTAAACTTCACCTAGTGAGCGTGGACTTCGCCTTTGCAGACTTTGGATGTTCAGCAGTGAATGTGCAAAGTTTCACACATGTCTTACAGAACTACCCGGAATAAACTTGTTGACAATTTGTCTCAAATTTTGCCTTTTGCGTTTCTTTTTTTGAAGAGTATATATATCTGTTCTCATTGTTCCACTTTTTTCCCAACAGTTTTTTACTTCATTGTCCACATTCTTATTCTGAATTTCACGACTTCCAAAATCATGGCACGTTAACGTAAGTTTGGTGGGAATGTTATTTTCTTGAACTGAAAATGTATTTCCAATAATACTCACCACTGCTGATACTACAGCTATTCTTCGATATTGGCTTTGCCTATCGTAGCATTTGTCTTGTATGTTCTAGTCTTTTACACCCCAATTAAATGAGCTTGGCAACATCTAATTTACCAATTTCTCCACCCACATCGATACACCCTCTATTCTGGTATTATATATAAGCATATATCGTAGCATTTGTCTTGTATGTTCTAGTCTTTTACACCCCAATTAAATGAGCTTGGCAACATCTAATTTACCAATTTCTCCACCCACATTGATACACCCTCTATTCTGGTATTATATATAAGCATCTCATTCAGATAATGTAATAAATATTTTTCTACAAAATGTTTGTCACACATTTCTGTTATGGATTTCCATATAATTATAATTTCCTTTAAAAAATCTAAATTTGACATAATATTTGGAGGTATTAGTTCCCTATTACTCGTGTCCACACAGCATCTAATACAACCTCCTTTGTTATCTAGCATTTCTCTAGTCACACTAATGAGTGTATGGAACAATGTGTTTATTATGCTGAGACATGTCGAAGGTCGTAAATACACAATCAACCCCAACAAGAATACTGTTGGTATCAATGTTTCACTCTTTTTGTTTCAGTCTATAAAACTTCTGGGCTGTCTTTTTCATTGATCCTGAGGAGCATTTGGACTCTGTATTCTGAAGGCTTTCTTCACTTCTTCAATTTGCAATCAAATGGACTCCTCTACTGACTTCTATCTTGGTCAAATGGACTGCTTCTGTTCCTTCAATAGAGATACCTTGGTGGAGGGAGTTTGCCTAACTGCTGTAGCCTGTGTGTTTCACATGTGACTTCTTTTTATTGTCACTTGATGTTTCCAGATGTCCCATAGTCATTTGTATCTGTGGATTTTCACCCCACGTGAACAATGGGGTGTGGATTTTCATTTCACAGCCATCAGAGTTGCTTGTCATGGAAGTGAAAGTGACAGTTGATCCCATTCCTCCAAGATGTTAATCTCGTTTATTTATTGCACCTATAACAAGGGGTGTTTAGTGGATAATCACTGATCTTATATCAGTCCCTTTTTTGATCCTCTCTGGCCTATAATGGTGTCTTTTCTCATCCTTAGTCAGTATTCTTAACCAGATCTGTGGATGTCTAGGTTTTAAGGTTGCTGAGGCATTTCTTCACATTTTCATAGTGAATTCATTTTACCTTTCACTATGTTTTGTGTACAGAGATCAGGTTCTACAGTGCAGGAATCTAGCCTTTGCCAGATCTTACCAAGGATTTAGCAAAATCACTATATGCCTTCTGCTAGGTTGTACAAGCTTTCACCATGTTTTAAGCCTGTCTCAGCCACTTCCCATCTAACTCCAGGCTATGAAAAGTGAAAGTGGGCTCTTAATTAGAGAAATGGTTCTATCTCTTTGGGTTTGTGGGCTTCATCTTGAATGTCTGAAGTTTTGTAATGATGATACATGCTATTCCTTTAGTAGTCTCAATGCAATTAATGAACCTGGAACTTCAATCCATTGGATCATCCAGTTTCTTTCATCAAGAGCAACATCTTAGTTTTTAAATGGTGAGTGGTTCAGATCCACCCTACCATTAGTGTGTATATATATTTATATGCATGTGTGTATAAATGTCTATTGCCACTTTGAACTGAGTTTATCTCTTCAGGGATGAGATGTGTAAGGTAACCCAGGGTATGTGAATGAAAAATGAATCTTCATTCTCCCTTAATAATTTAAAGTTTCTAGCTATCCAATAGGAAATAGTGCTAAGTCTAGATCTCTCGCTGGGAAATATCCTCAAGAGACATTTCATCAATTCCATGGTGGACTCTCAAGTTTACTGTCATGGAAATGTGTTCTTGAAGCTGTTTTTGAAATTTGGTTCTTTATCTGCAGGGCCTATTCCCCTCATATTAGTGTTCTGGTTTGCAAATTTCTTGGGGTGATGAATTTCTTAGATTGTCAGTCTCAGCCCTCACTTTCTTCTGACTAAATGGATCCTCCATTGTGAGGTTTTGGGATGGATTTTCTCTCAGTTCAGGCCTTCATTGATCACTCTTTGCCACTTATTGCTTCTTTACTATAAACTTTGGTGTCTCAAGTTCCTGAAGCTTGGGTGGTAGATGCATTCAGTTTATGCTTTTCCCTTAATTTATCTGTTACTCAGAGTTCTGGCTATGTTTTGATTCTCTGTTTGTTAGTTGTTGATACACCAAATTGGCTTGTTTAACCATGACTTGATGAAACTTTGTAGAATGGACAGTAATTGCCTGTTGTGGAGACACAAGTGCAGAGAACAACATTTCGAAACTCTTCCGCCTTTTGAAATGTTATCCTCTACACTTGCGTCTCCACAACAGGCAGTCGTCATCCATTCTACAAAGTTTCATCATGAATACTCTGCCTAAATAATCTATCAAAGAATAACCATGACTTCTTTTCTACAATATTTATAAGTAAGTCCACCACTCCATCTTCCTCTATGGTTATCTTTCTTGAGGTGTACTCAATCCAACTCTCTACACCAAGATTTTTCTAAGTCCATTGAAGTTTTAATGTTTAAAGTTACCTGGGGTGCAACTCACAGTGAGTTTAACAAACGTTTCTACCACATCTTGTTTTGATTTAGATCTAGCTTTGTCAGTTGTTTAAATCAGACAACATTTTCAACTACTCTTAGTTATGCTAAATATCTAAAGGATTTTGGACTCTCCAGTGCTATTCAACATTCTTACCACATGGCCTTTTCAATTACTTAACCACAATATTAAGGTGGGCTGGAGGTTGAGCACAGTGTTCTATGTCCTCTCCATAGTTCAGGAGACAAATGGAATGCTTCTTGCCCATTTCATTCAACAGTGAGGATGAAATGATCATAATTCCAGACTGGATGAGCTCTGTTCCTTTAATTGAGTAATGCTTACACAATCTCATCATTCTGAGCCTGGTATGTTACTTTTTGGACTTCTTCAGGTGGAAAGAAAGTTTGTCCACGTCAATATTACTTATTTGCTCCCAGTGATTCTGGTGGTCTAGAACACATCACTCTATGGCTACAGGTTAGGATCCAATCAAAAGTACATCCATATATAAAATTGTGGGCCAATAGTCCTAGCCACCATTGTGGAATATAAGGGCCAATACCCCTTAACTGCAACCTTGACTTGTGAAATCTTGGCGATCTGATTGGGGCTGATAATGTTGAATTATCATGTTCTACATTATCTATTCCATCCCTGACAGAGAAACAAGGTTCCAGGTGAAGATCGTACTTGTCATAGATGTAGTACAATTCCCCAAGTTATCTCTGTTCACCCATTCTACATAAACACTTTCTGTATGGATTATGCTCGCACTGGCCTCCCACCTTCTCAATGTGGGATTCTAGCTACAGTAGCAGTGAAGATAAGTATGTTTTGGAAGTTAACATTCTCTTAAATTGAAAATATATTTCCAATAGTACTGACTCTCTTCTATCCTACCTTCCAAGTAAAAAAGCCTGTGTTTGTACTGGGATGGTGCAAGTCTCAAAAAAGTGATTACATTATGTGAGTGAGGTGCTTATATACAGTACTAGGATGAAGGGTGCATTGATGTGAGTGGAGAAATTTGCAAATTAGATATTGCTGAGGGTATTTGAGTGAGGTATACATGACTGGAGCATGTATGACCAATGCTTAGATAGGCATAGCCAATGTTAAGAAATATCTACAGTGTCAGTGAATGGTGTGTTCTGGAATAACATTTATATTTTATTTAATAATACTTCAACAGTGAAAATGAAAGAACTATTAGCTTACCAAGCATGTCATATAGTTCATTAATGAAATCAGGATCATATACGCTTCTTTCTTCCCAAATCTTAAACACTCTTTTCACAGATGTTTGTATCTTCTCATCCCTATATACACAATAGAACAATAATTATTTTAATTAAAAGTAAAATATATACACCTCTCACACTATGCCATCACAGAAGGAATTATGAGATCTGAAGATACATGAAACCATAGTTCTCAGCTGCCTGTAGTCTAAACTTTCTCACCAAATACAAGCTTAACTTCTGTCACACCACAATGGATTCCATTTAAAGGAGGTTGAAAATCTGAATAACTTATCTAACTATTAATTTTAACTGGAAAGCAAAACAGCCTCAAGTTCCTTACAAAACTATCTGTATAATTAAATATTTTGTTTCAGAATAAATCTAATAAAGAAATTTAAAATCTTGATAATCACTAAATTTGTAACATAAAAAAAGGCTTTAGAACAGGTTTTAGGTTATTCCTAATAAACATAATTTTGTTTATTATTTATATAATTTTAAGCTTTCACTAAAGTAGCTGAAGTAACCTACACGTAGTTACTCATTGTACAGCAAACATTTTGATAATATTATAACAGAATATTAAGTTAGTCTTTCCTAGTTTTACTCTTACAACTTAAGTTTATTTTTTTAGAATTCTTACACAAATCTATAAAAAATAACTATGCATAGATGTTCCTACTTTTAAGCTGTTGGGTTTCATTTCTCTGACTGGACAGTAAAACTTAACCATTACTCTTATCACACACCACAATATGCAGAACATGGTTTTGTGGCAATGGGTAGGTAGGTAGGTATTTCATGTTTATTGGAACAAAGCTACTAGGCTATCTGTGCCAAACAAGATGTAGTATACTATAATGGTATATAGAAATTAAGGTAAAAATACATAAAATATGTAAAATTTAGACCTGCCAGGAAGACTGAAGCATTAAGTTCAAACTTGCTATCAGTTACCTGAAGTTGGCCTTTCCAGTCCTGGGTTCAGGTCAAAATAAAATTAAAATGTGTAAAAGAAATCATGCTAAAACAGTGTATAGTCCAATAAAAACCTTAAGTTAAAAAGACCAATGGCTCTTAAAAGTGTAAAAAACATGAGTGAGACAGCTAGTATCACCTATGACATTGGCTAATGTCAAGGGCAAACCTACCTTGAAAATATGTTTAAAATGGCATTGTCCTTCTTGGTTGTAACAACAACATTATAATAAAATATGTACAATTGTGACCTAAGCACCACACAGATCACACAATGGTGCATCAGTACAAGAGATAAAAGGAAGTGGTGAGTTAAAAAACTGTGACCAATATGTAGCCTAGCCAAAACAATTTCCTCCCTTCAGTCTTCACAGAAACAAGATGGCCAAAGAGCTTGATTTGAAAAAGCTTATTATTTCTTTGCTCACTCCAGGTCGAATGCCAACTGGTGTACAGTCAGGTTTTGATAACTGGACCATAGTCCATGTATGAAACAGATATGGTGGTGATAATGCCAGAGCAGATGGACTTTGCCACTCTGTCAGCTAGCTCATTTCCACAAATACCAACATGGCCTGGTATCCGTAAAAACTGGACAGAGATAGATAATAGAGAGAGATGGGCCAGTTTGTTTTGGATATTGATAAGAATAGGATAACTAACATGGAATGATGTCAGGGCCAATAGACAGCTGAGTGAATCAGAACAGATCGTAAAATTCGTATATTGCATAGTTTCAATATGATTCAGGGCAAGACAAATGGCATACAATTTGGCAGTGAACACAGAAACTGTAGAGGGGATTCTGTGCGCTACAACTGAACTGTAACAAACCATGGCAGAGTCTACAGAGTCACCTAATTTTGAACCATCTGTGTACATAGGAATGGATGGATCATTTGAAAGATGTTTAGCAAATAAAGAGCGATATTTCCAATAAGGAGTACCGGTCTTCCTCAGTTGACTCAAGATAGGTCACAGTTGGGGATAGTAATTAGCCATGGTGGAAGAGGCCTAACTGTTGATACTGCTATGCTATTCAAAGATAGATCCAATTTTTCTGATTATGTCTAGATATGAAGGCTAATTTGATTGATTGGTTTAGTGTTTTATGGCACAAAGCAGCTAGGCTATCTGCACCAAACGTGCAGTAAAAAGGTAAAAATAAATTAAGTGTAGTAAAATACATAAAAGAGAATGAAGGTAAAACAAAACATCATTGAAAACAGAAAAAGTATAAAATCAATGTTGATACCTAGTCTACAATGTTAAGACAGAAAGCAGACTAAGAGAAGTTGTAAAGGACTTTCTCTAGCAAAATGGTAATGATCATAACCTGCCAGGAAGACTAACAGGTAAGTACAAGAACCACCGTCCGTCACCTGAAGTTGGCCTTTCCAGTCCTGGTACCGGGTTATGTTGTCATAACAGCCATTATCAAAAGGTAAAATAAGGAAGGTGTTAAAAGACATATAGCAAAATCGTAATAAAAAGTAGCCAAATGTCCTGTAAAAAGGTAAAAGTAAAGTAAATGCAGTAAAATTCGTAAAAGGAAACAAAGGTATAAACAAAACAGCAATTAAAACATAAAATGGCATAAAACCAATGTTGACATCCAGTCTACAAAGTTGTAAAGGACTTCCTGTAGCAGAAGGGTAATAATCATAACCCGCCATGAAGACTAACATGTAAGTATAAGAACCACCGTCAGTCACCTGAAGTTGGTCTTTCCAGTTCTGGTT
Organism: Tachypleus tridentatus; assembly: GCF_004210375.1. Taxonomy (NCBI): domain Eukaryota; kingdom Metazoa; phylum Arthropoda; class Merostomata; order Xiphosura; family Limulidae; genus Tachypleus; species Tachypleus tridentatus. Next base: position 29,694,190 of record NC_134837.1, on the reverse strand, counting down.
CTGGGTTATGTGTCATTATGGCCAGTACTAAAAGGTAAAGTAATAAAAGTGTTAAATGACATGCAGCAAAAGTGTAATAGCAACTCGCCAGGACGACTAACGGGTAGTTCAAACGGATAGTTCAAACAGTAGCATTAGTCACCTGAAGTTGGCCTTTCCAGTCCTGGTGTTGAGTCATTTAATGTTATGGCCATTTTACAATATCAAATTAAACTAGAGATTGAGACTGAAAAGGGAACCACAATTAAAAAGGTGTAATGAATAAATATCAAACACTTAAATGAAGTTAAAAAGATTAATGGCCATTAAAAAAATAAAAATGTTACCAAGGTGGACAGTGTCACCATCACCAATAACACTGTCCAATGTCACAGACAAATCCTGGGACAGAACATGTTTAAAATAGTGCCGTCGTTGAGTGTCGTAATGATGGCAGGAAAGTAAAATGTGGCTTACAGTGTTTCGAGTGTTACACAAACTACACACTGGTGCATCAGTTCCAGATAAAAGAAAACTATGAGTTAAAAAACTGTGACCAATGCGTAGTCTAGTTAGAATAACTTCCTCCTTCCGAACCTTATGGAAGCTAGACGGCCAAAGCCCAATATAGGGTTTTATTTGAAAAAGCTTGTTGTCACGTTGCTCACTCCAAGTGGACTGCCAGCTGGCACGGAGCCGAGCCTTGAATGCAGGACCATAGTCCATGTACGGAATAGGCACAGTGGTGATAGTGCCAGAGCAGATAGATTTAGCTGCGATGTCTGCAAGCGCATTCCCGCGAATACTAACGTGGCCTGGTATCCAGAAAAACTGGATAGAAGTAGATGTCAATGAGAAATGGGCCAGTTGGTTTTGAATATCAGCAAGAACAGGGTGTGAATCAACGTGAAGTGATTCCAAGGTCAGCAGAGAACTAAGGGAGTCAGTATAAATAGTGCAGTCGGAGTACTGCTCAGCTTCAATATGATCCAGGGCAAGAGATATGGCATACAGTTCAGCAGTGAATACAGAAGCTGTAGAGGGGGATTCTGCGCACAACCACCGAACCGCAACAAACGGTTTTAGAGAGATCGAGAAATTAAAGCCGTTCACCACAGTCCACTTCTGTACATGATTGAGGGCAGTTTGTAGTTGCCGCTCAATATATCTCATGTTCGACAACTGACACGAGATGTAAAAGTCGTCAACATAGAGCCCGTTTGCAACTGTGAGAGGGAGTTTTCAGTGATGGCATTTATCTTTATACTGAAAAGTGTGACACTCAAAACACAGCCCTGAGGGATTCCAAGTTCCTGTACAAAAGAACGGGGAAAGTGTCAAACCCACACGAACTTGGAATCTCCTGCCCATTAAAAAATTTTTGATAAACATAGGTAAATGGCCATGTAACCCATATATATGTAGGTCTCGCAAAATGCCATACCTCCATGTTGTGTCATAAGCCTTCTCTATGTCAAAGAATATTGATACAAGATGTTGGCGTTTGAGAAAGGCTTCTCTGATTGATGTTTCAAGTCGAATTAGGTGGTCCGTGGTGGAATGCTGTCGTCAAAACCCACACTGGGTGGGCGAGAGGAGGTTGTTTGATTCAAGGAACCAAACAAGATGAGCATTAACCATCCTCTCTGAGATCTTACAGAGACAGCTCGTCAAAGCAATTGGACGGTAGTGTGAAGGAATCCTGGAATCTTTCCCAGGTTTAGAGAAAGGTAAAATAATAGCCTGGCACCAAGCATCAGGAAAAACATTCTCCCACCAGATCCGGTTAAAAACAATTAGAAGAATATCAAGAGAAGCAAGAGAGAGATTGCGCAGCATGTCATAGTGTACATCACCAGGTCCAACAGATGTACTGCCAGACCAATGAAGGGCCATTTTCAGTTCCACCAATGTAAAGGAACAATTATAGTAAAAAAAACAGTCAGTACGAAAGGAAAGAGGTGAACGCTCTGCCCGAGTCATGATGGCCAAGAAGGTGGAGGAACAAGCAGAAGTGCTAGATACCTGGCAAAAGCATGAAGGCTAAAAGGAACAATGGCAGATTTTCTACTATGAAAAAGTGTGGCCCACTGAGAATGGAAAACACAACCCCAAGTAAATTGCTGTGGTACAGAGCCAAGTTCGGAAGCATACATAAGAGACAGTTGCAAATGGCAAATATACAGAGGGGGTTCATGGGACTCCACATACAAACTTTGGACTGGAGAACTACGAAAGGCCCCAGAGCAAAGTCAAATCCCCTAATTGTGGATAGGATCCAGCATTTTCAGTGCTGAGGTTCTGGCAGAACCACAAACCATAGAGCCACGGTCAAGTTTGGATCGGATAAGGGCATGATAAATTTTAAGCATGGAATATCGATCCACACCCAAAGAGGTGGAAGAGAAGACACAGAAGATGTTCAGTGCTCTTATTTACTTGACATGAAGTTCCTTGATATATGAAATAATGTTTATTTTACAGTCAAATATACGACCAAAGAACTTTACCTAACGGATGACAGGAATTACAGCATCATCAATACAAAGTGCTGGATCTGGATGAATACCTCATTGGCAGTAGAATGTATACAAACACTTTTAGGGAGAAAAAGTTGAAAACCATTTACTGTGGTCCACTTATGTATATAATTGATTGCAGTTTGTAGCTGCCACTCAGAAAACCTCATATTTGATGACTGACATGAGATGTGAAAGTCAACAACGAAAAGACGGCCATTTGCAACTGTAAGGAATAGCTGTTCACTGATGTCATTAATCTTTATAATGAAAAGTGTGACAATCAGAACATAGTCCTGAGGGACTCCAAATTCCTCTGGGAAAAACCGGGAAATTGTTGAGCCCACGTGGACCTGGAATCAGCGATTCATTGAAAAATGCTTAATAAAAAGTGACAAATTGCCACACAATCCGTATTAGTGAAGGTCTCGCAAGATGCCATATCTCCATGTTGTATCATAATCTTTCTCTAACTAAAAAAATAGAAATGATTTGTCACTTTAAAAAGGCTTCTCTGACTGATGTTTCAAGGCGATTTAAGTGGTCTATCATGGAGCGTTGTCTCCAAAACCCACACTGAGTGGGTGAGAGAAGGTCGTTTGATTCAAGGAACCAAACAAGACAAGCATTAATCATCTTACTGAGACAACTTGCCAAAGCAATGGGATGGTAATTCAAGGAATCTTTGGATCCTTTCCAGGTTTAAGAATAGGGAGTACAATTGCTTGGCACCAAGCATCAGGAAAGACATTCTCCTTCCACATCTGGTTAAAGACAACCAGGAGAATAGTGAGAGAGGCATAAGAAAGGTGGCGTAGCATCTCATAATGTATATCATCAGGTCCAACTGATGTATTGCCAGACCAACTAAGTGCAAGTTTGAGTTCCACCAGTGTAAGAGGGCAATTATAGTCACAGGAATGATCAGTCAAAAAGGAAAGAAGCAGGTGTTCAACTCATGTTTTAATATCTAAGAAGGAAGGGGATGAGTTTGAAGAGCTAGATACATGACAGAAACATTCACCAAGAATGTTGGCAATGCTCTGAGCATCAGCAACTTCATGGCTATTGGCTATTAAAATAGAGAGAGGGGCAGAAATATACCGTACACCAACCTTCCAGATCTGGTCCCATATGACTTTTGAGCTGGTGGTTGAAGAAATGCGAGAGGTGTATTTAATCCAAGATTCATTCTGGCTTTGACATCTAACTTGCCGAGCCTGTGCATGAGCTTGCTGAAATGCAATGCAGTATGAAAGTGTGGAATATCTACAAAATTTATCCCAAGCACGTTTCTGAGCTTTTCGTGTTATAGAATAAGCAGAATTCCACCAAGGCCAGGGATGCTGTGGGAAAGATGTTGACATTTTGGGGATGCACTGAGCAGCTGCTTGGACAATACAATTAGTTGTTGCTGCTACACAATCATCTATCGATGATTTACATAACATGGCAGGATCAAGTTCCGAGAGAGCAGTGAAAGAAGGCCAGTTGGCCTGGTCTAACTTCCACTGAAGTACTAAGGTACACAGCTCAGGTGGGACTGACCACAGCCAATCTCTCTTAATATGATAGGAAAATGATCACTACCCAGCAGATTACGCCAACCTCCCAAAAAAAGCAAGTGAAAAGCAAAGGGAAGCAAATAGAAAGTTTTATAGCAGTAAATGATTGACTGGGTACATGAAAATAAGTGTAAGAGCCAGTACTGAAGAGAGACAGGTTGTGATTCAGGAGCATATGCTCTATAGCACAACCCCTCACATCAATACTAGAACAACTCCAGATGGGATTATGCCAATTAAAATGCCTCAAAATTAAAAGGAGGTTGGCAGTTGCTCAATGAGGGCATCAAGGTCTGATGGATGATAATTTTTTCCAGAGGTAAGGTACAGAGAGCAAACAGTGATGGTATAACCCAAGGAGGTATAGATGGCTACAGCCTCCAAAGGCATATTCATAGACAAGGACCTGGTGGGCACATGTTGATCAACCAGCAGTGCTACTACCCTATGTCCTTCTCCAACACATAACCTGTCATTTTGGTATAAGGAGTATTGTCGAACTGTGACTGTATAAGTAGGTTTTAAAAATGTTTCCTGTAAAGAAAGACATTTGAGATGATAAAAGTCAATCAAATCCTTGATATCATTCACATTTGATTGAAAACCTTGACATTTCCATTGGAGTAGCAAGGCCATTTTTATTTATTTTGGAGGACAATATGGCAAGGAGACCTTTTGCTTGTGACTGTGCTTTTTTCTTTACTGGATGTGGGTCGGTCACTCTCTAGTGATCCTGGCTCTGAATCAAGTAGGCAGGTCGGTGCTTGTAGATACAAGTTTCAGTGATTAAGGACATGAACAAATGGTTTAATTTTTGGGGTGTCAAGAGAGGAAGACCTCACGGAAACACCTGGGCTTGAACAAGGTGTGGTAGGGACAGAGATAGAAGGAGATAGCGATTTGTTAACTCTGTTGATTTTGGATGGTACTAGATTAAGATGTGCTGTTAGGGATTCTGTAGGAGGCACGAAAAGGTCTGTCTGGACTCCTACTATAGTAGTGGAATGGATTACAGCAGCATAAGTCCTAGACGGAATTGGGAATAGTAATTTCCGAGCCTCTGGGTAAGTGATTTTGTGAGCTCTCGAGACATTGTACTTCTTTCTCTTCCACCCATTTAGGACAAGAAGTAAAATGGGAAGGATGTGGACCATTACAGTCAACACAATGTGGTTCTAGTTGGCATTCAAAAGCATCATGGTCTTTACCAGCACAATGGGCACGTGTCAGGGAACCACAGCAAGATGTTTTTGAATGACCAAATCATTGACAATGAAAACATCTAACAGGGTTAGAAATATAAGGCTGTACATTACAATTCAGATATCCTGCCTTCATTGTGGTAGGAGGACGTGTTGTTGTAAATGTTAATATTAGAACATTTGTCGGCTCCATAATCCCATCTTTACAAGAAAAATTTGGCACACAGCTGTAACACCTCAGCTGGTGAAACCTGTGAGGATCTCTGGCTGTGGAATGGTCTTTAAATCCCTCTCAACTATAATTCCTCTGGAAGAATTCAAAGTAGAATGAGGAGTAGTCTCAATGGGTATATCCCCAATGGCCTTTGACTTCAAGAGGAGTTTGAAATGTTGTGAAAAAGCTGTTTCCACTAAAATGTCCCCAGACTGTAATTTTTTTACTGATTCAGGAGAGCCAACAAGCCCTTCTAAACCCTTCTGAATAAAAAATGTAGACATCTGCCCTAAGTGTTTTTCAGTTAAAGAATGTATAATTAAAAATCATGGAAAAGGTTTAAGTTACGAGTTTGACCGCACAGAATCATCAATGTGTGGTCGTTTGCCAGTAGTCGAATTTTTCTCTATGCTATCATGCTTGTTTTGTTTTGTTTTTATTTGAGGGGTATCCATAATAAAAAAAAAAATATTTTGGTACCCACTGGCACCACCCACCATGGAGCTCTACGAAGGGATGCATTACAGTGTCATACAAGGTCACTGCAGCAATGCCAAAATTTTGTGAGCACTATACCTGAACACCAGCATCAGACATAATGTCCACTACACCCACTAAGAACATCCTACGCTAGCACTCAGTTGACCCTGGCCCAAATGAACTAGCTGATTGATCCTGAGGGGGCACCCCAAGACTGCCCATCTACAGGAATTCAAGGTTGGTGTGCTGGAGTTGGACCCCTCAACCACCAGGATCCTCTCTTTTCCTTCACGGGTCACCATGCATGGCAAACATGCAGGTGGATATTAAGATCCCAGAGGAGATAAACTGAGAGTACAGAACCTTCTCTGTGAGGTCCCCTCACCATGCACAGGAATCCACATTGAGGGGTGGTAATGGGATGTAAACCATGAATCTTCAGCTTCACAATCCAGATATGCTAATCACTAAGTCAAATATAGCACATGTAAACTCAGAGTAATATTTCTAAAACACTTGAGCTTTCTTAAATGTTATATTGTTCTAAGAGCAGAAGGAGATTACACTGTTATAATAAATTTACACTGAAACAGATGTAACAGTCAAGTCCAATATACAAAATCACAAGTTTTTAGACATGAATATAATAATAATATTATTAAAACAAAGAAAATTTAACATGCATTTCAAAAATTAAGTTTTAACTCTAACCCCTGCAAAATTTAATAATGACACATGAATCATAATTTCATATGATAAAAACATGAGTGTAACTAATGTTTATTACATAGGTGTTAGCAATGAAAAGTGAAATTTCATGGGGATATTACACTCCTGAGACTTGTTACATATACTTAGTGACACACAGAAACAAGAAATAAGGTGCTATATTACTAATGAGTTATAAAAATATAATACAAACTGACACATAGCTACTACTACTGCACGAATATCGCACTCAAAACCACAAAACAACGTATCTAGATCACTAACAAAGTGATAATACACTTATGGATAATGCAACATACCTCAAAAGCACACAGGCTTCTTTAAGAACCTCAGCAAAGGATTCACCAAAATGAGAGCCTGCTTTCTTTCGACTATTCTGTACCACATCATTGGCTAAGTACAGAAGGGTCAATCTGTGAGATGGTTTAGCTAAAAAGACAAAAACTAACATTAGTACTAAATTAGAAAACAAAGAATATTACTAGCAAGTAAAAATATTCTAAATAATAAGACAAAACAGACATAGCACATGTGATAGTGATACACAGTGCTGGAAATAATTCTTAAAATACAGAGGCAATACACATACAAAAAAATCACAACCAATAAGTAATTACAGTTAATTTATCATTACTAAAGTTTGCATTATTAGAGAATATACAAAAAAAAAGCAAACAAGCTGTATAATGTATCATTATTTTGTATTTGCTTTAAACAGAGAAATAAGTGTATCATTATCTGGTTGTTAAGTATTGTTCTTAATGTCCTGTATTACTTCACCACAATTTTGCCAATTATTCTGGTTGTCATGCAGCTTTCTCATTTTCCACATAACCCAATACAGTGTTAACAGTATTCATATAAGGACTTCACACAAGCCAAGGCTGCAAGTGTTTTACTGGTCTCTTTTTCTTTCCAAAATTATGTTACCACATTTGATGCTTACTGAATGGAATACTTTTCTCCTCTCTGCCATAAATAAACCTATTACTGTCAAATAATCTGGTTTCATCTGTAAGGAGAACCATCCTCCAATTTTGATCCTATTTTGAAGTCCGGTGTCCATTTTTGTATTTTAGTTTGGCTCCTTTTGCTGACAGTGGTTTCTGAAAAGCTGCATATCCACTAAGACAATTTCTTGCTATCTTACTATTCTGCAAGTAACTGATATATCACTGGCAAGATCCTTCCTGTCTTTCACATATCCCATAAAAGCATACCCTGACTTACTTAACACAACTCTTGAAACATTTGGACTTTCTATTTGGTCATTTCTATCATAAATATTACTAGTTTCTATAACCCCTTTTTGATTTGTTTATTTTTAACCTCAATTTAATCTTTATCATAACTTAAATCATACTTTTAACAACTTTGAACAGTGCCTTTTGCATTAGGAAACACTAATGTATTATGATCATGCACTGACGAGCAAATTATTTGACTGTGAGCACAGAAAACAAAATCAAAGCTGCATGAGAGTTGTCCAAAAAGTTTATGGCCAGCCATAAAAAAATGAAATGTGCAATTTTTTTCACCCTGATAACTATTGAATTTTAACTTCTTTATTGAGTAAACAACATAATATAAAAGTTAATGAGTTTGTTTTATGGGTTGTATATTTCTGAAAGTGAAGTGTGTAAATTTATGGAAAAGATTGAACTCTGTGCCATGTTCACATATTCTGTTAAACAGAAAATGACAGTGAAAGAAATCCACTAGGATATAGAAGCAACATTAGCAGAAGGCACTTTGGCATATTTAATAATAATAAAAAAAATGGTATGCTGAGTTTAAACATGGTAGACATTTATGAGAAGGTTACCTGAAATCAGATGTACCCTTGAAACTGAACACGTCAGAAATTGTAGATGAAGTTTATTATTTGGCTGTAAATGATTAAAGAATTAGTAAAAGCACTGGTTTGAGCTTGAGTAAGATTAGTGCCAGTGGGGTTCCAAATATGTTGTCACCTAAGCAGAAACACATCTAAAGTTGTTGAAAGCCAGAACCTACTCCAAGGGTTGTAACAGATTCATAACTATGGATGAAATATGGGTTCACCAGTTCAACACACAGACAAATATATAATGTGCAAAGGATTTTTCTCTGTAATTAAACACAGAGCTACACAGTGGGCAAACTGTAATCTGTATACCGCAGGTATCTAAACCCAGTTTTAGCATTGTAAGTCTACTGACATCCTGCTGTGCCATAGGTGTGCAGTTTACAAAGGAAACACCTAAGTTTACCCACCCAAAAGAAGTTCAAATCACAATCCTTTGCTGTGAAGGTCAAGTTGATTTACTAGCTGATTACATGGAGTAGGGCAAAACCATTACAAGAGATTACTAAACATCATTGCTCAACAATCTGCATCAAAAAATCAAAGAAAACAGAAGATGACTCCTCAAAAAAACGATGTGATCTTCCATCAGGACAATACCCCAGCTCACAAATCATGTGTTACTTTGAACATTATCCATGTAGCTGGCTTAGAATTACTCAACCATGTTATTTACCAGACTTAGTTCAAAGTAAATTTTTGCTCTTCCCTAACCTTGAAATCTTTCTGAAAGGTCAAAAATCTGAGCAATGATGATAATGTACATACCACCTGGTCATGGATTCAGGACCAAGAAGAATTTTTCATAAGGACATAAAGGCAACAGAACACAACTGGCACTAGTTTATAGTTTCAGGTGGAGATTACATTGAAAATTAAATCATAGTTGAACCAGTGTCTCTCTCTTTTTTTTAACAGGTAAAGCCACAACCCTCATAGTTGTAATGTTTAGTGTACTTAGTTTTTCTTTTATTATAAAACCTACATGCCAACTCATTTAATACCTCACAAAACAAATATTAAAAATATAAGTAACTAGCTTGTAAAATGTCTCTCAAACATAATACTTGAGTTAACATACTTTTTCCCTCAATTTTACAGTATCTACAAGTAGTTAAAGAAAAACAAAACTTCTACACATTAATCTCTAACATATATTCATAAATCCCATCTAGAGCATTAATAAATCAATGTTCATCTTTTAATGGCATAGAAATGGAAGAAAAGATTTAACTAACACAACAGAAGATACAAACAATGTGATAACATACCATATAATGTCACTCCTTTAGTCAAATATAACCTGTATACATATATAACATTGAATTTTTTAACGTAAATTATAAAATATATAACAAAATTTTGTTATTTTTATGGCAAACATTCCTCACTTGTTTAACTACTGTAAACTATGAGTACAGATAACAGTCTACAAAAGCACTGCTATCTGTATTTCCACATTCAATGCAATTGCTTATTTTGTAATACTGTAATCAATTCCAAGGCTTACTACACTTTTACATGTGCCCTTGTACATGATGTTCTTTATGCTTCATGTGTTATTTTGGCTACTACCAAACAATTTGTTGCTGTCGTTGATGCAGAGTTTTTCACTGAAAGAGTGAATAAACTAGAAATTTAAATTTATACCTCAACACAGAACAACTGATTGGAAAACAAGAGTACAAATATAATTTCTGAGACAAAATGTTACATTTGCACTAATAAAGGAAGAAAAACAAATTGCTTTATGTTTTCTGGCAGACTTTTCTTCCACCTTGTTTTAAGGCTTTTCCTTCTGTACAGTAAATACATAAAACAGAAAATCAAAACATCCTATGAACCAAGCCAAGATTGTCCCTTTTTACACATTCAAGCCCAAAAACATTCATATCAAACTTTGTATGGGCCAAGCCATGGTTATAAGTGTTCACCGATCTCTCAATTTACAAAATATCATTTCACTCCATTTATTGTATGTTTAGGATCACTGTGTTGCCAGATCATAAAATTCTGCCCCATGAATGACATTTCTCATAAAGGAATGACAGGGTGGATCAGATTCTTCATTTGCTTGTCAGCAGTCATGGTGTCACTTTTGTGAGCACCAACAACCACATGCCGAGATGAAGCCTCAGAAATGCACCAATCACCTAATATGCTTTACTATATATATTTATTGAATATGATACCGTTCCCTCTGCTGTAGGATAAACTGTTCTGCAAGTTGCTTATTTATTTGAGCTCAAATTCATCTGTATTGACCAACCACTTCCAGCATTGCTCATTACACTGTTTATGATCCAGTGCCCATTCCAACCATGAGGTTTGGTTGTCGCTTGTTAGTAACACAGCTGCAAAGGGTTTTGACTATAAATAAAATGTTTGTCATTTTATATTAGAATTTTTAGCCCATTCCAAATATGAACCCTTGAGAAAATATTATCCATTTCTTGATTTTCAAGCATCTACCTTCGTTTTTGTACAGGCCTTTGATAAAATTTTGTAGTGGCACCACATCAGGTGGTTTGATCATCTACTAATAAAACAGCTTTGAAAACAGATACACAGAAAGTTTAAATATGATTAGACTGAGCAAAAATTATGCTGTCACACAACAGTAGAATAAATATATAAGCTTAAGTAGTTTATGTTGCTTCTGTAAATGTCCTTTTAATTGTTACTGTTTGTAACCTGCAAGAATACTTACGAGTTTATTATTTACATTTCAAAGATAAAGATATTTTCTGCAGTGAGAAGATATCAGATAACTTGAGAAAAGATAAGCCTGTACACTTTGGAGATGGGCTGAATGGGTAACAAAGAAAACTACTACATGTTCAACATGGCAACAAATGTTTGGAAATGGTTTTGCCATTATCAATTATAAACAGTCTATCTAAACAAAAGAATATATAATATGAAAAAAAGTCCCATAACTGGAAACTACTTAAGTCTTAATAACAATATCTTACTGATGGTTCTTTTTAAATTTACATTATTTTTGCTATTTTAAAAGGCATACTATTATTTGAGTTGCAATGTTTGTAAGCAAGTTTTTCATTAGGTTAACCAAAAATGTTCATAAAATCATAAAAGTTTACTATTTATTTGTCACTGTAAGTGACTGCAAAATATTCTGATGACAGAAATCTTTACTAAATATTATTTTTATATTTATTCTACTCAAAGTACATACATAAATTAGCTAAATAGCTACTTATTTATTTCTAATTGCAATCACAACACATTTCAAATAATAATGTTATTCCCCTTACTACTAATAACACTGCACAACAAAGTTTTTGTTTCTTGAACACTATTGGGTGTTCCTTATAAATTTGTGGCTGCTGATCATGAAAATCACATCCAAATTTGCCCATTATGTACTGTTTCATCAAAATCTTCAGTTTTGTCACATTTTTTTCTTATATTTGTGTCCAAAAATTGTCGTTTCTGTAAGAGACCTATGAACAATGTTTTGTGCAGTCTGGGCATGTCCAGGCATGAAATCAGGCCAGGTTGGAAGCTGTTCTGTGGAAGTATGCAGCCCAGGCATGCCTGGGCATGTCAGAGCCAGCTTGACACTGTCTCAGCAGTCTATAAAAGTAGCTTGCATACACAGATACTGCTCATTGGATTAATATAGTGTGTACGTATTGTTTCAAAATATAGCATTGCATCAGGAGCACTGTAACAAGTAAGTTAAATGTTATAGACGTTTTACAGGACGATTGGTGTCAGTCAATACGTCTCGTCAATGTTGTAACAGCCGCAATACATTCTGATATATTTGTGGCGAGTATACACTTGTTCATCAGACATTCAATGACTGCTCTTGTGAAGAAAGCATATCATCTGTACTTCAGCTGTAAAATTGGTGATCAAGACCAAAAATGGGCACCTCACATTTGTTGTGTGATGTGTTGTCTGTCTGCGAGTTTGGTTCAGAGGCACTCGAAAGACAATGCCATTTGCTGTCCTGATGATATAGCAAGAACAAAAAGACCATGTGATGGACCGTTACTTCTGTTTGACTAATGTGTATGGTTTCTGGCCAAAAACAAGAAGTCAATTGAATACCCTAATCTGCCTCCAGCAATGAGACCCATGACACATGACTACAGTCTTCCAATTCTGAAACCACCAGAGGAATGGACCTAGATGAACCAGATGAAGAAACTGCAATGCAAGGAACTGGCAGTGAGATTGGTCTGGATTTTGAACCGTGCTCCTTAGGTGATACACATCTCATAACACAGTCAGAATTAAATGATCTGGTCAGAGATTTGGGTCTGTCAAAAGCAAAAGCCAAATTGCTGGGTTTGAGACTGCAGGAATGGCGTTTGCTGTCACCAGCTACAAATATTTCTGTTTTTCAAAGCTGCCAAGATGATATAACCAAATTCTTTGCACAAGTTGACAGTCTCTGTTTCTGTGTTGAAATCAAAGAATTGTTCTCTGCTTTGGGTTGTGACCATGGCCCGCAAGAGTGACACCTCTTTATTGATTCATCAATGTTAAGCCTCAAAGCTGTTCTGTTACACAATGACAACATTCACCTTGAAAACCTGTTGGCTATGCAGCACACATGGAAGAAACCTACGAGAACATGGAAATGTTGCTGAAGCACATCCAGTACAGCAAGTACAATTGGAATATATTTGGATATCTGAAAGTCATTGCTCTGTTACTGGGATTGCAGCTCAGTTATGCAAAGTACTGTTGTTTCATCTGTGAATGGGACAGTCATGCCAAAGAGTCACATTATTCTAGACAGAGCTGGCCACTCTGTGAAAAGTTAGTTCCAGGACAGAAAAAAAGCATGAACCGCTTCTCGACCCGGCAAAGATTTTTTTGCCTCCTCTTCATATAAAATTGGGACTTATGAAGAGTTTTGTGAAAGCAATGAACAAAGAAGGTGAAGGTTTTCGTTATTTAAGACAGATGTTCCCAAGAATAACTGAGGCCAAGATCAAAGAGGGTATTTTTGTTGGCCCTCAGATCAGACATGTTATGAGTGACAAGCTGTTTGAAAATCTGTTAGTTGTGCCAGAAAAGATTGCCTGAAAAGCCTTCATAGATGTTGTTGACAATTTTCTTGGCAATTACAGAGCCCCACATTACATTCAGCTGATAGACAAACTTGTCAAAGCATACATAACAATGAAGTGCTACATGTCACTCAAGATTCATTTCCTCCACTCACACTTGGACTTCTTCCCCTCAAGTCTAGGCACTGTCAGTGACAAACATGTTGAAAGGTTTCACCAGGATATTGCTACAATGGAAAAATGACATCAGGGCAACTGGAATCCATCAATGCTTGCTGACTACTGTTGGACACTGCAATGTGATGCACCGGACATTGAATACAAACGATAATCAGGAGCAAAACACTTTTAATTATGTTGAACTTAATAGCGTATTAGAAACATAAACGCAATTAAATACGTTATTGCTGGTAAACAGTTAATTGTCTATTTCTCAGAGTTTCTACATGATGAAGCAAAACCAAAACTATTTGTGCATACCAACCAGGTACCTGCCAGGTACAATCAGCAAAAACTTTTCAGGAAGCAAAACTTTTCAAAAAAAATTGTTGTGCAGTGTAATTAAACATTCTTTATTTATAGAAGGTAAATGTGGTGGTATTTAATCAACATTAATTATTTATTCGTCGGGTAGGAAATATAAAAGAACAAACAAAGTTTGCAATTTTTTTTCAAATATTAAGTCTAAATTGTTATCAGATTACAATTCCTAAAAGATACTGAAACAAATCTAAAAATCCACAACAAAAGCAGTTTCACAATAAGTTACAAACACAGTTTTTTCAACAAAAAAAAAAGATAACATTTTAATGGAACAACAAAACAAGTGGTGGTAGTAAGTGATCCAAAGTTAGTAAAATTAAAAAAAAATAGAAGCAAATACTTTAAGTGCATTAAGTAACTGACCATTTTACGAACATTAATTTTTTATTATTTGTAGAAGCTAATATGAATATAGCTCCCAATACTACATCAGAATATATTGTTTTATTTACTATATAGTATTACTCATAAATACAAGCACAATTATAGCACTTTCTGAATATATTATGTTAACTACAATAAAAACAATCTGCAAAATACAAGTGTAGCTACATTTAAGATATTGAAATATATTTAACTATGATATACAGTGTATTCACAAGTTTGAGCAACTGGGTTATACGTTGTTTCTTTCGCAAGGGTGAAACTTGCCAAATTTATTTACTGTTACACATAATAGTGAACAATTCTAAGATTTACCATTTTATTATTAGTGTTAACCAAATTATAGATGTATGTTCAATGACAAAATATAAAAAATATAAATAATGATATACACAGCACAAGAGACATACAGAATTCATACAGTAACAAGTTTTACACTGTGCTTTGCCTGTTGGACAAGCAAATTTCTGTTCAACTGCTTGTAAAATACTGACTAAATTTCTAGAAAGTTGCAAAAGAATTTTAACTTTCAAACAATGAGAAATCAATTGTGTAACAAGTCTAAGTTGTAAGAGGTGCTGGTGCTCTAAACAGTAATTAACTCTAATGAAACTAATTTCTACAATCTACACAAATTGTTAGACTGGAAAAAAAACAAAGTATAAAAATGTACCATGGCAACATTTAAATTTTTGGCCAAGGTCTTAACTTAGCTGTTGTAGACTAAAGCTGTGTTGATTTCAGGAAACCTCAAAAAGCTTTTTTAGTAATTAATAGACCAATCACATAAAAACACTGGCAGATAAATGTTTCACTATTTTCTCATTTCTGGAAAAAATGAAAATGGAAGATAGGGGTTTAGTTTCTAGAAATACATGCTTTCTTACACAGTCATTAATTTCTGAAAGAATGAAGGGAATCTAGACATTCCCCAAGACCCCTCTGCTATGTCCATGCCTGTTTAATACAATATTAGCACCTTCACTACAGGCTCAGTATAATATAAACAAGTTCACCTGCACATTAGCACACGTTAAGTATTTGGACTATAACCTTTGATACAGTATATGTATCTTTGCAAACTTTGGTGGACTTTTAGTAAAGATTCCAAATATTTTGTTTACAAAAAAATAGTTTATTAAAGATTCATTTGTAAAACAGTCTGTTTCATTACTAGTCTAAGTGCAAAGTGATTTCATGTTACAATCAGGAAAAATATTCTCTATCTCAAAAATATTATTTGCACAATCTCTAGAACCTCCTAAATACACATCAAATGTTTACTTTCAGTGAAACTTTATATTTTATTATTTCCTGTACTCTAACTAAGTGGAGTCTGCCACTCAACCAACCTCACAACCATCATAAAAAAAATTAAGAAATAAATCAAGCTTCTTTCATGTTAGAATGCCTACATATTTTTATGTTTGCTCTACATAACTTAAGACTTACAACACTATATATTTGCACAAATGCATATATATACATACATATACACACACACACACATTTTTTTATTTCATTGATCTACCAGTCATTGCTTAACTAACATTAAATAACTTGCACTGATGCAATGCATACACACTCATATTACATATCCAGTAATATAAAACTGGCATTTAGTGTTCCCTGTCTTGGCTATTTTACTTGACTAGAATTTTGTAATACACAGTCACATTTCAGTTATAATACACACACACATATACATATGTACAGATTATTACTATTTCGAAATAAGTTAAACTTATCTTTCTTAAAATATAGAACAATAACTCAAGATGTAAAGCAAACAATAACCTCTTCTCATTACACTCTTTGAACTCAGTTGCTGCTGGACAAAGGTTGATAAGCCTTTAAAAAATATTTTAATAAAATATTTGTACTAATGATTTGTTTGTGAAAGTAGTTTGTTTCCTTACTAATCTAAGAGTAAAGAGATTTCATGTTGTGATAACAAAAACTATTTTTCATTCCAAAAACCTCAGATATTATCTACACTATCTCTAGAACCTCCTAAATACATTTCAAACATTTGTTTTCAGTAAAACTTTATATGTTATTTTCTATACTTTAATTATGTGGGGTCTATCACTCAACTCCTCACAACCATCGTAAAAAATTGGGAAATAAATATAAGTTGCTTTTGTCATTTTAGAATAACTACACATTATAACATGAAAATACAAATGTTTATTCTAAGTTACATAACTCTCATAACACTATATATGGGCCCGACATGGCCAAGCGTGTTAAGTCGTGCGACTCGTAATCTGAGGGTCATGGGTTTGCATCCCCATCGCGCCAAACATGCTCGTCCTTTCAGCCGTGAGTGCGTTATAATGTTACGGTCAATCCCACTATTAATTGGTAAAAGAATAGCCCAAGAGTTGGCGGTAGGTGGTGATGACTAGTGGGAAGGCTAGCACAGATAGCCCTCGAGTAGCTTTGTGCTAAATTCAAAAAACAAACAAACACTATATATATTTACATATGCAGTGGTACCTCAGTTCTTGAATTTAATCCATTCCAGAATGCTGTTTAAAAACTGAATCAATTTTTCCCATTAGAAATACTGTAAATTAAATTAATCCATTACAGACCTCCAAAAATTACGCATTATGAAGCATTTTAAGTAAACATATTGCTTATTTATACCTGTATAATAATACTTACATGCATAAAATCAATCACAAAAACTATAAACACAATAAAAAAAACAATAAATGAAAATTTAACTGCACTTTACCTGTGCTGAGAAGAGCTGATGGCATAAGTGAAAGGTGGTGAGGAATGTGGAGAATAGGAGGGTTATTATTGTTTGGAGGGGAGTCACCTTCCATAAAAACGTTAGGTAGCTCTACTTCTGGGATTCTTTCTCTTCTCTGTCTCTTTGCACCTCTACAACCTGCTTGAAACTCAATGGACCTATTTCTCACTAAAAACTTGTCTAATGAGGTTTGTTTCTGCCTGGCACAATCCCCATGCCTCAGCACACTATGTATGCCACTTCTCTTCCTAAATTTTTCAAACCACCCCCTACTAGCCCCCACTTTTTCTCACAAATGATGGTCTCAGAAATGCTATCACCAGCTAACTGTTTTTTGTTTACCCAAATCAACAACAGTTTTTCTACCTCTTCCATTGTTTGTGATCTTTCTTTCATACAGGCATGCCAATGACATTTATGAAAAAAAGAGGAAAAGGTATATAGACTGGTGCCAGTCTATATCCATTTAAAAAATGGATGCTATTTGGTGTGATTTGGTGCAATCTGGGACATAATTTCTTTATGTTTTTTGACATTGCAATGTTGGAAAAGTACACAATATATATCATATAAAATAACAAAAGGAAATTAAAAGACTAAATCAAACTAATAACAACAATAACTTTCATTTACAGTTTTTAGCAGATTGATTTATTCTTTTAATTTGCATTCATTTTTTAGAAGATATATCAAAATATCTAAAAGTAACAAATAAAATAAAAAGGTAAATAAATGAAATTTAAGATTGTTTATTTGCTATTTATTCAGTTTAATTTTTTTCTAAATCAAAATATATTAGTAATATGAGTTAATAAAGCCAAAATAACTCAGTAAATATTTCAAATACAAATCATTTCATTATTATTCTTTTTGTCATCAATAACATCATCATCATCAACTACTGGTATGCTGCCAATTAAATGTTTTACAGTCATTGCCAATAACTACTTCTCTGCTGCATATATTCCATACAATTTTCAAATCACATAAAATTACTCTTTTGACTAATCATGACTACCTACAGTTCAAATTGTTCATTTATGCAATCTTGTCATTATACTACTGGTACCTTATTGTCAGTGAATTTTCCATTCTTTCACAAATTGACAATACAAACTAAAACAGCATATGAAGGAAAGCTATGACATTGCTTAAAAATTCAACTACTGATATGGTTCAATATTAAACTACTGATATTAGTGATATGCCTCAGAAATTAAATTTTGTACAGTCACTGACATCAACAACTACTGCTCTGCTGCATGTATTCCATTATAATTTCAAATTACTTAAAATTACTCTACATGACTACCTACAGTAGAACTTGTTCATCTATACAATCTTGTCAGTAAATTACTGGTATCTCAATATCAGTATATTTTTCATTCTTTCACAATACAAACTGAAACAGGAAATCAAGGAAAGCTTTGACATTGCTTCAAAATAAAATTAATGATATGCTTTAAAATAAACCACTGGCACTGTATGCTGCAGATAATAATAAAATGTTTTCAGTCACCGATATCAACTTCTGCTCTGCTGCATAAATTACAGTCAAATTTCAAATCACTTAATTTCCTTTAATCAATCTTGGCTACTTTCCTCATTTTCGAGACAAGGGTTTCCAGTGCTCTCTTCGAGCTTTTTTTCTCTCCTTCTCTGAATGGGCAGCTCTCTGTGCCTCTGCAGCTTTCTGGACTTTTTCTTTAGCCAAGGTGGCTGGGCCAGATTTCACAGAACCATAGGCCTCAAGCCTTTCTGCCCTTTTCTTCTGATTCTCCCTCAGCTTTGAGGTATACTTTGAAGCTGCTGATCTAATGTCCTTACACATTCTCTTGTCTACAGGATCAAAATGAACATCTTTCCTTTTAAACATTTCAATCGCTGTTGTTTCTTTGGAGCATAGAGAATATTTTATCATCTGGTATGCACACAATACCAGACCACGAGACCTGCAATGAGACGAAACAAGACTGCCTCCAAGATGGCAGTCAGATTTTTTTTTTCTGCAATAAACATTGAAAAAATACGATTTCTCTTCAAAAACCACCTACCCGGCCCCCAAATCGCTCATATTTTTTCCTCGAATTTACACGAATCTCGTGGATGATCATTGGCCGTTTGAAAACCGCAGAAATCCGCATTTCAGCGGAAAAATGGCATGCATGTTCATAAACATTGTCACTCCTTTTGCAACATCAGCTCCTTTAATGACCTCTTTATTTTTCAGTATGGTGCAGACTGTAGACTTCACAATACCAAACTGTGTAGCAAGGTCAGACACGCAAACACCACTCTCATACTTCGCTACGAGATCTTTTTTCACCTCTATTGTGGCTCTAACAACTTTTATTTTTGGTTTGCTGCTTTCATTATCCTTCTTTGATCCAAAGGTGGCTTATTTAATCAGAATATTTAGAAAAACAACAAAAAACAAAACAAAAAGAAAAACAAGAACCTTCACAGTAGATTTTAGCGGGGATATGGACTGAGCAATAGGTGCAGGTAAAATGTTTTGGGTAAGCTTGGAGCGTGCCAAAAATGGTCGAAAGGTCATTCGGGTCATCAGTCAGGTTATTTCGGGGGTTCAGGCCACAACAGCTTAGTTCGGGAACCAAGTTTATGTTCAGCAACCAAGACATTTTTTTCTCAAACAATATGTTTGAAAACCGAATTGTTCGAGAACCAAGGTACCACTGTATATTTATTACATCACATGTCTATTAAAATTATTCTGTTGACCTTCAAGTAATGCCTGACATTTCATAACTTGCACTGATGCAGTGCACATGCACTCATGTTACTGTATCCAGTAATATAAAACTAACCTTTAGTCTTCCTTGTGTTGACTACATTTTAGTGGCCTAGTGTTTTGTAATATATAATCATGTTCATGTTATACATTACATATACATATATAGGTGATTATTATTTAGAAATAAATCATTAAACTTATTTTTCATAAAATACAGAACTCTAACTCTATATAAAAGTAAAGCAAACAATTATCTCTTCTTCCTATGACCTCTGAACTCAGTTGCTGCTGAATGCAAGTTGCTAAGCCTTTTAAAATTTTGCAAGTGGAGAAAATCAAACAAAAGTTTTTTTAGGTTTATATATATATGCAGTTGAATAACCATAAAATCATAATTAACTATATTGATACCACAGAACTTCACTATAATTTATTAAGCTTGGTAATTAAGATATATTTAGATTTTTAAAAAATATAAAACCTTGAACAGACTACACAACCTCTCTCCATGAAAACTTGGATTGAGAGAGGGTGGTAGTTTTTAAAAGATTAAAATGGCTGAGAAGTCTACTCTGGAAAGATTCTAAGCTACTGACTGGTTATTCACATGCCATACACTATAGTAAGAGCATATAAGGGACCATTTCAAAAGAACTATGAAAGAGTTGAATGGGGCCCACCATGTTTGATTCAGTTCATAAACTATATCTTGGCAAATTAAAAAGATATGAGGTTCTTATTTAATATTCTACCTTGTCAATATTAGTAATATGAGTTCCTAATTTGTATAAAATTATAGACTTAATATTTTGACCTCAAAACATCTCATTTTAAACAGTGCTCCATTTAAACATATCAGGACTCATTAAAATCTATATTTAGATTATTCTTTTAGTATTTACTTTTAAATTAAGAAATTAACTTGTATACAACATTCAAGTTTCAGTTACAATCTACAGTTTAATTCCAAACATTAACACAAGCTAATATTAGTTCAACAAAATTTAGAATGCAAGTCAACAAACATATGACATGGCTTTTAATCTGTGACCCATAGTGAAAGGGTTAAATAACAAGTGCATAGTCCTTCAAAAATTATGGGTGTTAAGAAAACCCCATAAAGATTGCAATAAATTAACTTACGAAAATTATAGGAAGGAATCACGTTCTATAATTCAGAACATAATAATAACAGGCCTTTTTGTGAATGGAGACAGATTGATTTCTTAATTTAACTAAAATGAATCAAAGAAGATATGAATTGAAAAACTTAAGTAACTTCAATAATATTTTCACTGTTGATATTTCTTTAACTGCATAATTTAAATGCTATACATTCATACTTATACACAACTAATTATCTGAATTATTGACAGTCCTGAATACAATTGTGGTAACTCACATGACAGTGTTGTGCATTATATACATATACTACTCCAATAAAAGTTGAAAAAAAAATTTTCTTGTTAACTGAATTTTAAAGCAACTGAAGTGTTCTAAATGGACTTATGACAAGAAGAATATTGTATAGTGTTTAAGATACAATTATCAACTTCACTGTGAAGAATTTTGTATATACAAGTTGGAGTATATTTAAAAGAAGTAGAGTATGTGCTGTTTGTTTATTGTTGAATTTATTGCCAACAAGTCAGAGATACCTACTATAGAAGAATCCTTAGTCCAAAACACCCATGTACTTACTTTAATATGTACTAGTGAAAAATTGTTTCTTGACGGCAGGACTATTTGTAGCCTAAGCATTAGGCCTAATATATAAACATAAGGCTTGGATGAAATGCTACTTCACTGAAATATTTCATAAATTTTAATATTTTTATATATGAAATGTATTTAAATTACCACAGCAAAAAAAAACAACAAAAAACAGAGTTTAATGCACTATTCAAGGTTCTTGTTGGCTCAAAGTCTCAGGTCCTTTACACATGAGAATATGTTGAGACGTATAGGATTTGGCCCCTCAAGTACCATATTTCACCAATAACAATAAATTACACAAAAAAATAAAATAAAAAAGCCAAGTGAAAGTACATGATTAACCCTTCCACCTAGATTAGGTCAAAGGATGCATATCACAACCTTCGACAGAGCTACCTTTCAAAACTTACTTAACATACTTTATTATCAATACATATGAATAGATTTGGCATCAGAAATTAGACAATATATCAAAGTTTAGTATTATTTCAACTGAAGTTATAATTTTTATAAGGAAATATAAATGAAAATTATAAATCTACCAAAATATGAGAACTGTGATGTTTATTACCTGTTTTTCCTCTTCACTAATTTTTTTGCCAACCCTCAGAATAACAAAAAAACATTAATGTAAATTACTTACTATAATGTTTTCATCACTCAGGGAAAATATAATTTACAAATATTTTAATCTTATTTAGTTGGAGAGCAATAAAATAAACAATCAGCCCTTTCTTGTGAGGCCTACCCATCACACCCTTTCTTTCAGACCTTCCCAATAGTTTTCTCTGGCATTTAAGACTATTATTTAATACCAGTAAAAAGCCAAAGATTTTCTCTATCAAATAATGTATTATATTACATTGTTGTCTATACAGAAAATTGTCTATTTTCCTTCTAGTTCAAACTTTATTCCTAAAGGACACACACCAATGAGCTAGTTTGAATTTTTAATGGCTTTAGCACAGTTAGAAAGCCAGAAAACTTGTAATAGTTATAGAACTTTTTTTTTTCATTTATGTTATTATTCTGTGTTCTTTAGTGTATTATTTAAATAAATAGAAATTATTTAATGCAGTACTACAATTAGTATAAAAAAGTTGAATTAAGTTTCATCAACAGTAAAGAGCAAAAACAGATCAAGATAAGTACGTTTTTTCATGCATATCCTGTATTTGTTTATCATAAAATTACTAAAAGGAAAAAACTGAAACATTTTACAATAGGCAAAGTAAAATAATAATAATAACAGTTTTTTTATGAGGTATGAGGTAAGTAGCTAAATGCATTTTATATTTAAATATGGCTGATATGGATAAAGAAAGCCATACCAGCTGTTTTTTAAATACATAATTTTTCTCTACAAGTGGGTTTTCTCCTATCATCATGGAGCTAATGTATTATGTAAATCAATTTATATTAAATGAATAAAAACTAAATATAGATCAAAGGGAAATAAAACAATAAATGTTAGGCATCAATACACATACTTAAGATAAACAATTGTGGTTTTCTGTTAGAATTTGCAGTCATTTCAGAAAGCAAATAAGGGTCTAATTGTTTTATGGTTGTTAGTAGGTCTGTCAAATAAACTGACCTCACATAAAGTTGGGTAAAGAAAATAACAAGTGAAATGTAGTTTTTTCTAGAAAAAACATTTGATATTTATTTAGAAAGTTTTAGAGGTTACAGAAATATTTGAAATTTTTCAGACTAAGAAAAGTATTTTTAATCTTACCATGAAATTACTTTGCATTCGTAAGGGGAAACAACATGCAGTGTAAATTGTAAATAAAGTTCTTAACTGAACATTAACAAACCTTTTTCCATTTGCAGAAGGTAAACATGTAATGTACATTGTAAATAAAGTTTTCCATTGATAGTGAAGTGCTTTTTCCTTTCTTTCTTTTGTGTTTATTAATTTCTACCTATGAGACCTTGAAAATCTCACTAGGACTCAGCTGTTGCTGCCAGACAGTTACCTTTCTCAAGTCAATAGTTCAAAGTTAATAACAGTGGTATGAAGCCTGGAAAGTTTTCCAATAATGGAGAGGGCAATCAAGTTTAGAAGCAATGGGAATCAAACCCAAGACCCTTAAACCATAAATATATGCACACACACACATTAAACACCATCTTAGTTTATGTCAGAATTAATGTAAACATTGATCTTATATTTCTTTATCAGTTCATATATATTGTATTCTACATGTTGCTCTATAAAATCCTAATACCTATATATTAAAAATAAAATGTAAGAGTGAATATAAATATACAAAGCATTAAGATATAAAAAAGTGCCGTATACATATTCCTGACAAAACTGAGTTGCCAATGGCACTTTAATGATTGTTTTCCCTATTAAGTAACAGCAAAATTCTATAAGTTAATTTCTACTTTTTAGTGTGTGTTTTATGGGTTGAGCAAGTACATGTTTTATTAGTAGTAGATTTTTACAGTATATTGCCCTTAGATAATACATTTTTTAAACATTTCACACACTTCGGAAAGCTAGAAGAAGCAATACTAAATGTCAGAAAAGATGGGTTGTTAAAATACAAGTCCCAAAAATGCCACTTTAAATTGGTATTTTCCCTATCTGCTAAACCACACAAGTAAACACATCTAAATGAAAAAAAAAGGGAAAATGTGCACAAAAAACACCAGTAACAAATATGTATAAAAACTTGTACACAATTTTATTTATTAGACAATAGCATAGAACCTGACACTTATATCAAGAATTCATGCTACAAGAACTATGTCCAAATCCCATCCTTATTACTTTAAAATTAACTTATCCATTAAAGAAGAGAGAAAAAGGAAAACTACTGCATGCAAAATTTACAAGTAAATGAACTAAACATTCTATCCTATTATAAACCAGAACTTTCACTGAACTTAATTCATATGGCTTTTGTAGACATGTTTTTAATTATTCATAATGAGCTTAAAACTTTCAATAAAATGTTCTTATACAAACAATAAGACAATGTCAAAAACATTCATTGTATAATTTATTGTATTAATTTTAAAGTTATGATATAAAGCTGAAATAATGAAGTAAATATTTCTATAGAAATACTTTGACAACTTTTCATACTTGTAATAAAGAAAAGAACCAATATACTTTAAACATCTTATAATATTACACTGTTAAAAAAAAATGAAGTTAGCTCAATAAAAGAATATATAAGGTAAAGACATACAAGTACAAACTATTTTTAACATTTACTCAACGTAATATCCTTACACTTTTTCAATAAAAGTGAACTCAGGGGGAGGGAAACATTATTCAATAACAGCAGTTTTACCTATAATATATAGGATATAGAAAATTTGGTCATACTTTCACTTTTATATTTACTATTGAATAAAAACAATATTAGACACTTCCTCATCTGTATGTAAAATCATATTTTAATATAATACTTTTCTTTCAACAAACATTCATTATATCTAGATTTTATTTAATGGTGAATGTTCCAAATGCTTCTCTCAAATTTCACTAAAAGGTTTTGCACTTTAAATACTGTTTTATTTACAGTTATAACTTGGTACTATCCAACTTAATACATTACATATTAACCTACTTGTCACTCACATGGTTATATCAGATAGAGCTCAGTATTTTGCAGAATTTGATGGTTGGACTAACTGAAAATAATAACCAAAAACACTAATTTTGACTCTTTGATTATTTTTGTGATATTATTCATAATTACGATTAGCTGATTATCTCCCACGACACTATTCATAATTGGAGCTCACATCAACCGACTACATCAACTGATGGACTCAATCACTGTGGTCTAAATAAAGGAAGCCAACAGTGGTGACCCCAAGGTTGGAGGGGGTCCAAATAGTAATATCTGTAAGCTAGATTAACACATGTATGCAAATTAGGTTGTAGGGATCATGTGAGGTCAGCCTTCTCTTCTCTCCACCACCCCCAGCCTTTTATGAAAAGATATTCCTGTTTTAATATAATTACCTTTCTTAAGAACCTTCATCCACATTTCAACAATCTTCTTATGGTGAACTTTATGATGAAGGATCCACAAGGACAAAGACTGTATTCCATCTTGAGTATTGGTCACACTTTGGAATTTCTTTTCCAAATTATTTTCATTCAATGTTGATGCCATTTTTATATCACACAACCGATGGGATTCAACAACAAATATCAACAAATGTGTTTTGCCAGACTAGCTACAACACAAACTGTCTATTAAAACAACTGAAACACAAAGAGAATTTCCTTCATTGTTTCCTATTTTATGACAGTCAGGTTTTCTTCGTGACACCAGTTCTACATTTTATGCCAAGGTGTTTAAAATATGGACCTATAATAAAAGAAAAAATCTTGCAGTTCCAAGAACAATGTGTACAGAACATACAAACAATAAATTAGAAAACAGATTACTATGCTATTTTAAAAATAAATGTACACAATAAAAATTTGCTAAATTACTGCTTTGTACAAGTTAGCTTTCCTTATTTTGATTATTCACATAAAAACATATCTGCCTTAATTCAATCTTATTCAAGAGCTAAATTAGGAATAAATGTCTAACATAAATTTTGATATTAAGAAACAAAGCTACATAATTTCTTGTGTTAAAACCCCTAATATACTTGTTACATTCTTTATTTTAGTTATCACATTTTATAATTAAAAGCAATATGATCAGCAATTTTCAAATGCTAAATAACACTTTAATCTAAGACCAATGTTGAGTATATTATATTAAAACAAACTGGAGACTCATCATATTATAACAGCCCTTGCCAACATATATGATTATGATCTGTCTTAACAATAGCCCAACATTATAGTTTCCACTGCCAAAGGGCCTCCAGTGTAAAAACATAGTGTTCAAAGCATACCACACCTCTGTACACACTTTCCATAATCCATCTAACGTATAAAGGCAACAATTTTCCAGCACCTGTTTCACAAATCTAACACACATTGCTTCATTGGTATTTTTTTGTAAGGAATAACATGATTACTCAATTCATTCTTCAACTGCTTGAGATATGCAGCCTTTTATCAAATATATCTTGAAAGCAATTCAACTTTCATATACATGGACTATGTTATTTTTCCAGAAGGAGAACCTTCTTGATTATGTTGTATACTTTTCTCTGGGGTACATAGGTGGTTTCTACCATTGACCTTTATGTCTGTATATTACCTGTCACCTGTTACTTTGCTTGCCATTACTGGGATATGACTTGTGAAAGGTTTATTTCTGAATGTTCTTAAAACCCTAAATTGATCCATATTTTACAATAAAAAATATCCCCACTATGGAGAATTAAGTCACTTAAACCATGATGTCTCTGTAGTCCAAGTGTACAATGGTTTTGGAAAGTACTATCATATATTGTTTCTAACATCAACCAATTTTTGATGGCATCACACTGCCTACAAAATGTCAACCAATATCAAAATATAATTCTGATACATGCCATTCCATTATAGCTTTATATAGTGTTTTGCATATTTGGAATTGTCTTACAATACCGTACTCAACCATTACAAGCAAATCATACTCATTAGTACTTCACTGTTGACCATTTCTTTCATGTCATGGGGAAGGAAATTACAATTAACAACTTTTAAATTGTTAACACTATTATTTTCAGTTCATTGCATTTCAATAAACTTATCTCAGGATATCTCATTACTGAAAGTACTTGTAAGTAAGTTTACTTATAATTAACAACAAACAAGTTAATTTGTACAAATGAGTTTCATGAGTCATACTTTTCTCAATCATTCACTTGTGAGTAAATCTCTCTCTAATAAATTTCATAATCATAACATTCACATTCCTACTCAGTCTGATTAGTTTCACAACTTTCATTTTTATCATACTTTGCATGCACTTAAAAAGTTCTTTCATAATTTTTGTCATTAAGCTATATTATGTCCATAACATTATGTTCATCAGCATATTATAAGCATTGATATACACGTAGGTTTTCTGTATATCCCACTACATACATGTTCATACTTTTCAGTGCAATTAATTATATATCAAACATTTAATTTTTTAATTCTCAGCAAGTTACTTGTTCTTAGTTATGCTTTCTTATTTAACACTACACATTCAGCAGTTTTATCTTGTTCGTTCATAAAAACTAAGATGTTTCTATTACCTTTTTACTTTTATGATATTATTGAGCTGCTTTTGTTCTCAATCAGGCCTACATTTTCACGATAAGGCTATAAACAAACTTATGTCACAACTCTACAAATAAATATAAACAAGGAAAGTAAACATAAAAATAAGTTACAAATCAGACCAAGAGACAAATTCAAGCAAGATACTATTTACAATATAATTAACTGAACTAACTTTTAATACTTATATTATTATTCACACTTGGACAAATGAAATTTTATTTCAAAATTAAAACTAGATTTAAAATTTTATCACATACAGGCTAATCATATTTAATAATAATGTCATAAAACTTTAAAAATATGTCTACAACTAGTAGTAGCAATATTAACGCTAGTTAATACTGTAACTAAACAGTTATTTATGGCTATCAAGTTATCATCACGTTTATTATTATTAACGCTATACACCAAAGTGTAGCTTCAGGTGAACGATAGCATAGGCATAGCCATAACGTAAGTATGGCGGCTTCAAACTCAGGCAAAAACTAAACATAAGTTAAGTACTTTGCAACATTACCGTTCCAAAAATCCATAAAAATTGCTATGTGAAGAACTCGGTAATACTTGGTTTCCAAACAAACAAACAGTTTTGTATTCACTATTTATAGAAGGAAGAAATTTTGCAAAACTAGTTGATGACACATAGACAGTGATACTCTGTGCACTGTGAGAACAAGCGACTTCTCTCCTTGTTACTCCTTTCGACTGGACAAAAAATATTTATATAAATATATAATATAAACACATAAAACTTCATATGTTTAAAATTGTCCTTTGAAAAATCGATAAGTTTAATAAACATATCCATTCAAGCAAAATAAGCTAAGAAAAAGACGTAACCATACAAAAATATTAACTTAAAAAGCCGACACTGAAAGACAAAATACTAATAGCAAAAAGCAATGTATTATTGCACAAAGACAAAAATTTATTTTTGTACATGAAAAAGATGATTAAGCATCGGACAAAACCATTTGAATTAAAATTAATTTGTTTGTTTGTTTGGGAATTTCGCACAAAGCTACTCGAGGGCTATCTGTGCTAGCCGTCCCTAATTTAGCAGTGTAAGACTAGAGGGAAGGCAGTTAGTCATCACCACCCACCGCCAACTCTTGGGCTACTCTTTTACCAACGAATAGTGGGATTGACCGTCACATTATACACCCCCACGGTTGGGAGGGCGAGCATGTTTAGCGCGACGCGGGCGCGAACCCGCGACCCTCGGATTACTCGTCGCACGCCTTACGCGCTAGGCCATGCCGGGCCGAATTAAAATTAAAGATAATATTAACTGTTTGGATGCCACATAAAATAAATTCGTGGCAGTTTATTTATTTATTTTGTACGAGAATGAGAAATACACAAATACCATATTGCTTTTCAATGGAGTTAATAATACCCCTTAAAAACAAATTAGTAACAAAAAGTTCTTCTGCCAATCTTGTTCCTGTTGTGACCCTACATTGGTTATGCAAGGAAGTAACGATTTAAAAAGCTGAACCTCATAGTGATGTGGTGTTACAAAAGTACTTGGTCAACAGGTAAGTTATTTGTTTGTGTTTGGATATTCGCGCAAAGCTTCTCAAGGGCTATCTGTATTAACCGTCCCTCATTTTCAACTGATAGACTAAAAAGAAGGCAACTAATCAACAGTATTCACAGCCAGTTCATGACTATGTTTGTTTGAACGAATATTAGGATTTACTATCATCCTTATACGTATGTTCCCAAAATGCTGAGCGAGATTATTGTTATTTTTACGGTAGTGGGACGCGAACGTTGGACTGGTAATCACTGAGCAAAGATGGGTCAAACAATTAAGTAAATAAAGTACTTTAACAAGATGTTCTGATATAAAACATTGGTACATTTGTTTCATTTTGAATGAAAAAAAACCGTTTTATTCTCAAATAAATAACAATAAATTATGTTTAAAGTATCTTTTACAAATGGTTGCTTCTCTGTTTTCCAGACGACGACAGAAGACAGGACTGATTAGCTAACAAGTTCACAGCACTAACGCCAATCTAATTGTAAAGTGAAGCGTTAATTTTGTTTGAGAATATATTTAAATTCAAGCTCTACCAGAGATTTTCAGAAGGCCATGCCATTCATGTCAGGATTATTTGATGGAGGTAGAAGTGGCCAGGTTTATCCACGATTACTCCTTTGAGGCATGTCGGCTTTAAATGAAAATATTGGAGGTAATAACTGTAAATGAGGATAAAATGTGCTGTTGGTTTGGATTATGTGATGATTGTTGTGAACTGGGTTATCAAGTAAATTTATCGAGAATGGATCCGGTGAACTAAATGCAACTTCATATTTGTTGATTGTTCTAGAGATTTTTTTGATTTCTCCAAGAGTTATAGTAAGGTCGACGCCTAGGAGAAAAACTAAGAATGAAATTTACTTTTAGGAGTTGTGCAAAAGAAAGAAGTTCAGAGCCTACATGGATATTTTAAGTTGATGTGGATAGAGTGCTGTAGAAAAATTCCTCCTCGTTGAAGGATTGTCGTCTGTGTGGGATTTATTGATACTCTAAGCTTACATTCGTTGCTGAAAGCGCTGATTTGGTGTTCTGAGTAGTTCAGTAAACACTTTTTAGTTTTGGACATGATATTCAGTATTATCAATAACGTGCACAGAGGGTGGACTCAAGCCCTTGCTTTCCTATTTTGATGCCTCAAAATTGCCTTTTACTAAATCATAAAAAAAAGTTTCAAGAGCTATTAAAATAGATACCTCATTTCACATTTTGCTTGCCGCGAGTTATCATTTCAGCTTTAAGTTGAATGGCACACAAGGACTTACAGGTCTTCACAGAAGAGCAATAATGGTAGTATACTATTAAGCGTCATGCAAGAATTCACTATTTTGAGATTTTAAGAGTTTATTGCACAATATGAATAAGAATATGAGTATATACATATATCTACTTCTCATGCCTTTTTTACTCTACTGAAAAAAAATACAAACAAACTTGCCTTATGATGCTTAGAAAGTGCCCGTTTTGTAACTGTGTTCCTGACTTTTTAATGTTCTCTGCACATTATCGAGTATTTCCTCATAGTGGTAATAGGATAGGAACCATAAAAAATAGCTAAGTGGTGACAATGTGAGTTTGAGGCATTAGCTATGGGTTTGAGAAATATATTGTTAGAGTTTTGTTAAGCTTCCTGTATTGGTGACCCAGTGACATATTTATAGGGGATGGCTAGCCACCCTTTTTTATATTGCTTACGACACAGTTTTTAAAATCTTCCATTGTGACCATCTAAAAACTGTGGTCTTGGTAACGTAGTCACGTGCACATAATACTGTTGTAATGTTTTTGTTTTTTATGCATAGAAAGAATTGCAATAGCGTAGTCCCGTTTTAGACAATCCAAGGCACTATATTATTATTTCATAATGTTAGATAATGGTTTCTTGGAGGTTCTGAGGATAGCATAAATTTGGTGTTTAAAATGTTCTGATAAGGGTTTTGGGAGATTTTTAAGCGAACATTCTAGGTTTACTCTTAGTAGTTTGGTGGATGTAATGGCAAATTTATTACCCAAGTTAAATATTTTCCCTTCTGTATAGATAAGGACTCCAGAACTTAAATCTACTACTACAGTGATAATTTTAGGTACATTATACGTAGTTAGCTTCTTAAGTTTCAGATCTTGCTTATTTTATGTTTTTTCAAGTTGATTTTGTAATATGTAATATAAAGGATAAAGACAGCCAGAGTTTTCGCCCAGCATGACCAGGTGGTTAGGGTGCTGGACTCGTATCTGAAGGTCACGGATTCGAATCCAAGTCACACCAAACATGCTCGCCCTTTCAGTCATGGGGCATTATAATGTTACGATCAATCCCACTATTCCTTGATAAAAGAGTAGCCCAAGTATTGGCCATGGATGGTGATGTGTAGCTGCCTTCCCTCTAGTCTTACACTGCTAAATTAGGGACGGCTAGCGCAGACAGCAGTCATGTAGCTTTGTGCGAAATTCAAACAAACAAGAGTTTCTTGCAAGTATCTTTTAGTTCCGACTGCTGATACTTTACGGTACCGTGCAGTAAGCACTTCTTGCATCTTTTTTTTTTTTTTTTCACGTATGTAGACTGGTTTTATTGAGTAGTTTTGTGATTTTTCTTGTGTGATGGAAAAAAAAATGTTTTTAAGTCATGGGAACTTTAGGATATGTTTAAATTTTTACAACATAGTAAGAAAGTCAGGTGGTTGGACAGTGAGCAGGCTTGATAGAATTGTTGTAGCTGTAAACAAAAAGCTTAAGTCTTTTCATACAATACCCTCTCCCCTTTTTTTTAATCAGTGCTACTTTTGTAGATCGGTCTTCCAAGGCTTTCTCCACAAGTATAACATTGAACTAGAAAGTTGCTGTCCATTTTGCCAACGCCCAGCATGGGCAGGTGGTGAAGGCACTCGATTCGTAATCCGAGGGTCACGGGTTCGAATCTCCAACACACCAAATATGCTCGCCCTTTCAACTGTGGTGGCGTTATAATGTTACAGTCAGTCCCAGTATTCGTTGGTAAAAGAGTAGCTCAAGAGTTGGCGGTGGGTGGTGATGACTAGCTGTCTTCCCTCTAGTTTTACACTGCTAAATTAGGGACGGCTAGTGCAGATAATCCTCGTGTAGCTTTATGCGAAATCAAAAACAAACCAAAGAAATCCATTTCACTAGTGCTTGTTCTTTTATTGGACTCGTCAGTTCCCTAGAAGAAAACAGTTTTGAACCTGTGCCAGTACGTGCACTCTAGTTTTATTGCTTCGTAATAATAATAATTGTTTTACCTTACATCACTCATCCAGTTGATATGTTTTCTTACCTGAAACTCATTTGTTTGACTAAACTAAAGTCTTCTAATTTTTCTCATCAGTTCTCCCGTCATAATGTTGTTGGAAAAATCATTTCCAACTGAAAGTATCACAACTGCAGGTAGAAAACGTATGATATGCATATGTACCACACTAATATACAGTGTATATTTATAAGCCAACTGAAAACAGAAATAAGTTTAGCAAATATTTGGTACAGATGTGAAATTCCACACAATGCCATACCGCGCTAGTACAGAGGTAAGTTTACGGATTTATAACGATAAATCGGCGGTTCGATTCCCCTCAGTGGAATCAGCAGATAGCCTGATGTGGCTTTGCTGTAAGTAAAAATACACACATTATTAACGTGCACAGTGAGAGTAAAACTGTTCAGATTAAAGCTGATCAAACGTTTAAAACTTTCTATGGTTGAATTAAAGTAAGAATAGTTAATCTTTCAGAACGAAATGTATTTAAGGACTTTTTAATCACTAAATATGTTAATTGTAAGAAACATTTTCTTTCTAAAAACATGTCATTATAACATATATGACAATAAAAATATTTTGACGATCTTTGCAAGTTCAAAATTTAAAGTACAAAGTAAAAGGTTTAAAGACTGAAACATGTTAAAATAGTGAACACCATCTTTAAGCACTGCTATTTATTAATACTTACCGCGTTACTTACATCACAACAAAAATAATAATAACAATTCACTGAAAATTAAGGTCATTTAAAAATTATATTCATGTGAAAAAAGGGATGTAGAATAGGGAATGTAACATTTTTATAAGCTAATAACGTAAGTGGACTTGCATAAGATTCAATGCACAGAGACAAAATTTAAAAGTGATATTAAACAAGTAAATTTCTGCAAATATTCTCTATACTAGTTTCATCACATGTGAAACAGCAGCCTACACCTGATGGTTAAAATCTTCGTGGGTTCGAATCTCCGTCACCAAACATGCTCACTCTTTCGCTCGTGGAGGCGTTATAATTGGACAGTTAATCCTGCTATCTGTTGGTAAAAACGTAGCCTAAGAGTTGACGGTAGGTGATGTTGACTAGTTGCCTTCCCTCTAATCTGTAACTACTAACTTACTAACGGTCAGCACAGGTAAACTTAAGATTAGCTTTCGCGAAATTCCAAACAAACGAAACTGCTTCCATAGTAAATTTTCTTTTTCACCATCACATACTGGAAAAATTCTTATCTTATAGACAATATTATCTGCTTTATTATATATTTTTTTTAAAACAAAGCTACTTCTAGATGAAAATTGGTGTTTGGTATCAGGATCACATCAACGTTGATGGTGTTCTGTGCGAGATGTAAAGTTCTGCACCCGTCATAAGAAATCTACTCTATTCTCGGCCCGGTATGGCTAAGCGTGTTAAGGCGTTCGACTCGTAATCCGAGGGTCGTGGGTTCGAATCCCTGTCGCACCAAACATGCTCGCCCTTTCAGCCGTGGGGGCATTATAATGTGACGGTCAATCCCACTATTCGTTGGTAAAAGAATAGCCCGAGAGTCGGCGATGGGTGGTGATGACTAGCTGCCTTCCCTTTAGTTTTAAACTACTAAATTAGGAAAGGCTAGCGCAGATAGCCCTCGAGTAGCTTTGCGCGAAATTCAAAAAACAACAAAAAACAAACAAACAAATACTCTATCCTTATTTTCAATTATGCAAATTAGCAACCCATAGAGATCATTGCTCTGTATTACTATTAGTAAGGTTCTATGTTATATATATATTTATATACTACTAATGCAGACTTTAGGTATGGCCAGCTTTCGTTTGACTGCCAGTTGTACCATCAACAATTGCATTAACGAAAAATCAAAGGAGCCAAAGCTATCAAACAGAAGTATAAATTGTAAGTAACACATACTTTCAGTTTCTTTTATGTTCCAGTTGTCTTATTTTCCTTTAAGAAAATGTGTGTGTGTGTGTATGTATATATATATATATATGTATATCTTACATCACACACATATTCTAGTCACAAACACCAGCATATATACATATTGTACTACAAAATATTTATATGTTGTTGTTGTTTATCAATTAAGCACAAAGCTACACAATAGGCTATCTGTGCTCTGCCCACCACGGGTATCGAAACCCGGTTTTTAGCGTTGTAAGTCCGCAGACATACCGCTGAGTCACTGGCGGACACATTTATATGAATTTAAATGTTACCGGTATTGATTGACGAACTATAACAACACAGCATATTATCTGAAAAGTTAGAATAGATAACACATAGACAACAGTAAATTTAGTTTTTTTCGTTTCTCGCTTGTAAATTATGTATCTTACGCTTGTGGGAAGATAGCTTAGCCCCTAAAAAAAGGGCTGATTTAATATGTTTACAGTTAAAAATTAAAATTTTACAGTTGTGAAAAATTATTTAAATACTGAATAAACACTTATTTTTCTTGTCTGTGTATAGTAAGGCACAAACCTACACAATGGGCTGTTTCTGTTTTTCCCACCACGGAAATCGAAAACCGGTTTCTACCGTTCGCAGAGATGCCGCTGTGCTGGTGGGAGGGGGTCTTTTGCTACATAATAGTTGTACTTATTGTGTAAATAAAACGACTGGGGCATTTTTGATTAAACTGAAGTTGTGAACAAAGTAATCCAATGTACAAGATACGTGTAGTGTTAAACATTACGTTTCGTGATTTTTGAATATTTTAGATCAGTAATAAGTGTAACTTCATACAGTAGCATATAAATAGAATACATTATTGGCCAGAAATTACACTTTTTTCTGATTGATTGATTGATTTAGTGTTTTATGGCACAAAGCAGCTAGGCTATCTGCGCCAAACGAACAGTAAAAAGGTAAAAATAAATTAAATGTAGTAAAATACATAAAAGGGAATGAAGGTAAAACAAAACATCATTGAAAAACAGAAAAAGTATAAAACCAATGTTGACACCTAGTCTACAATGTTAAGAGAGAAGGCAGAGTAAGAGAAGTTTTGAAGGACTTTCTCTAGCAAAATGGTAATGATCATAACCTGCCAGGAAGACTAACAGGTAAGTACAAGAACCACCGTCAGTCACCTGAAGTTGGCCTTTCCAGTCCTGGTTCCGGGTTATGTTGTCATAACAGCCATTATCAAAATGTAAAATAAGGAAGGTGTTAAAAGACATATAGCAAAATCGTAATAATGATTAGCCAAATGTCCTGTAAAAAGGTAAAAGTAAAGTAAATGTAGTAAAATTCGTAAAATGAAACAAAGGTATAAACAAAACAGCAATTAAAATATAAAATGGCGTAAAACCAATGTTGACATCCAGTCTACAAAGTTGTAAAGGACTTCCTGTAGCAGAATGGTAATAATCATAACCCACCATGAAGACTAACATGTAAGTATAAGAACCACCGTCAGTCACCTGAAGTTGGTCTTTCCAGTCCTGGTTCCGGATTATGTGTCATAATGACCAGAACTAAAAGGTAAAGTAATAAAAGTGTTAAATGACATGCAGCAAAAGTGTAATAACAACTCACCAGGACGACTAACGGGCAGTTCAAATGGATAGTTCAAACAGCAGCGTTAGTCACCTGAAGTTGGCCTTTCCAGTCCTGGTGTCGAATTATTTATTAATGTTCCAGCTATTTTACAATGTCAAATTGAACTAGGGAGATTGAGACTGAAAAGGGAACCACAATTAAAAAGGTGTAATGAATAAATAACAAACATTTAAATGAGGTTAAAAAGATTAATGGCCATTAAAAAATTAAAAACTTTATCAAGGTGGACAGTGTCACCATCACCAATAACACTGTCCAATGTCACAGACAAACCCTGGGAAAAAACATGTTTAAAATAGTGCCGTCGTTGAGAGTCATAACGATGGCAGGAAAGTAAAATGTGGCTTACAGTGATTCGAGTGTTACACAAACTACACACCGGTGCAACAGTTCCAGATAAAAGAAAACGATGAGTTAAAAAACTGTGACCAATGCATAGTCTAGTTAGAACAACTTCCTCCTTCCGAACCTTACGGAAGTTAGACGGCCGAAGCCCAATATAGGGTTTTATTTGAAAAAGCTTGTTGTCACGTTGCTCACTCCAAGTGGACTGCCAGCTGGCACGGAGCTGAGCCTTAAATACAGGACCATAGTCCATGTACGGAATAGGCATAGTGGTGATAGTGCCAGAGCGGATAGACTTAGCTGCAGTGTCGGCGAGCTCGTTCCTGCAAAAACCAATGTGGCCCGGTATCCAGAAAAACTGGATAGAAGTAGATGTTAATGAGAAATGGGCCAGTCGGTTTAGAATATCAGCGAGAACAGGGTGTGAATCAACGTGTAGTGATTCCAAGGCCAGCAGAGAACTAAGGGAGTCAGTATAAATAGTGCAGTCGGAGTACTGCTCAGCTTCAATAAGATCCAGGGCAAGAGATATGGCATACAGTTCAGCAGTGAACACAGAAGCTGTAGAGGGGATTCTGCACACAACCACCGATCTGCAACAAACCATGAAAGAGCCCACAGAGTCACCTGATTTGAACCATCCTTATAAATTGGAATAGAAAGGTTGTTTGAAAGATGTTCAGTAAATAAAAGACGGTACTTCCAATTGGGAGTATCTGCCTTTTTCAGATGACTTAAAGAAAGGTCACATTTGGGGGCTGTAATAAACCATGGGGGTATGGGCTGACCAGTGGATTCTGCAATGTTTTCCAAGGACAGACCCAATTCATCCAATTGCACCTGGATGCAAAGGCCAAAAGGAGCAATAGCTGATTGCTGTTTTCAAAAAGTAAGGCCCACTGAGGAAGGAAAACACATCCCCAAGTGGGATGCTTTGGTAAGGAGCGAAGTTTCGAAGAATACAGTAAAGACAGTTGCAATCAACAAATGTGCAGAGAAGGTTTGTGAGATTCCATATAGCCCCATTGCAGAATCAAAGTCCTTGATGATGAATGGGGTCCAGCATCTTTAAGGCCGAGGATCTGGCAGAGCCATAGACCATTGATCCAGTCGAGTTTTGAACGAATAAGAGCACAATATATCTTTAACATAGAACATTGATCTGCTCCCCAACTGGCAGTAGAGAGGACACGAAGGATGTTCAGTGCTCTTGTGCATTTGACCCGCTGCTGCTTTAAGTGTGGTATAAAAGTCAGCTTACGGTCAAAGATAAGCCTCAAGAACTTGGTCTCAGGGGCCACTGGCAGCAAAACTTCACCAATACGGAGTTCAGGATCAGAGTGGATACCCTGTTGGTGGCAAAAGTGCATGCAAACAGTTTTAGAGAGAGAGAAATTAAAGCTGTTCACCATAGTCCACTTCA
This sequence comes from Tachypleus tridentatus, assembly GCF_004210375.1. NCBI lineage: Eukaryota > Metazoa > Arthropoda > Merostomata > Xiphosura > Limulidae > Tachypleus > Tachypleus tridentatus. The sequence goes on along the minus strand of NC_134837.1, from coordinate 29,656,079 downwards.
GTACATGATTGAGGGCAGTTTGTAGTTGCAGCTCAATATATCTCATGTTTGATGACTGACACGAGATGTAAAAGTCGTCAACATAAAGCCCGTTTGCAACTGTGAGAGGGAGTTTTCAGTGATGGCATTTATCTTTATACTGAAAAGTATGACACTCAAAACACAGCCCTGAGGGACTCCAAGTTCCTGTACAAAAAAAACGGGAAAGTGTCGAACCCACACAAACTTGGAATCTCCTGTCCAATAAAAAATTTTTTAATAACCATGGGTAAATCACCACGTAACCCATACATATGAAGGTCTCACAAAATGCCATACCTCCATGTTGTATCATAAGCCTTCTCAATGTCAAAGAATATTGAAACAAGATGTTGGCGTTTGTGAAAGGCTTCTCCGATGTTTCAAGTCGAATTAGGTGGTCCGTGGTGGAATGCTGTCATCGGAACCCACACTGGGTAGGTGAGAGGAGGTTGTTTGATTCAAGGAACCAAACAAGACAAGCATTAACCATCCTCTCTATGGTCTTACAGAGACAGCTTGTCAAAGCAGTTGGACGGTAGTGTGAAGGAATCTTGGGATCTTTCCCAGGTTTAGAGAATGGTAAGATAATAGCCTGGTGCCAGGCATCAGGAAAAACATTCTCCCGCCAGATCCAGTTAAAAACAATTAGAAGAAATCAAGAGAAGCAGAAGAGAGATAGCACAGCATGTCATTGTGCACATCATCAGGTCCAACAGAGGTACTGCCAGACCGATGAAGGGCCATTTTCAGTTTCACCAGTGTAAATGGACAATTACAGTAAAAAAGGAAAGAGGTGAACGCTCTGCCAGAGTCTTGATGGCCAAGAAGGTGGAGCAACAAGCAGAAGTGCTAGATACCCAGCAAAAGCTTTCACCAAGAGTATCGGCAATGCTCTGGACATCAGCTACCTCTTGGCCATCAAAGAGCAAGATGGAGAGGGGGACAGAATTGTAGTGCCCACTGACCTTTCGAATCCTGTCCCATATGACCTTGGAACTGGTGGAAGAAGATATGCTAGTTGTGAACTTAATCCAAGATTCCTTCTGGCCTTGACGTCTTACCCACCTAGCACGTGCACGGGCCCATTGGAAAGCAATGCGGTTCGAAAGTGTGGGATATCTATGGAAAGTATCCCAGGCCTGTTTTTGAGCCTTCCGTGTCAAGTGGTAAGCAGGATTCCACCACGGACGAGGATATCGTGGAAAATGTGTCGAGGTTTTAGGAATACACTTAGCAGCTGTTTGTATAATACAGTCAGTTACCACTGCAACACAGTCATCTATTGATGGCTGATTCACGACGGCAGGATCAAGTTCTGTGAGAGCAGTGAAAGTAGACCAGTCTGCCTGGTCCAGCTTCCACCGGGGCACGCAGGTAGGGTGGCATCGACCATGTCCAGTCTCTCTCAAACGTATAGGAAAATGATCACTGCCTAGTGGATTATTGTCAACCCTCCATGAAAAATGGGAAAATAATGAAGGGGAGCAAACCGAGAGATCATTAGTGGTAAAGGACTGACTAGGTGCATGAAAATAAGTGGAAGAACCAGCATTGAAAAGAGAAAGATTGTGATTGAAGAGCATATGCTCTACAGAGCGGCCCCTCCTATCAATAACAGCACTTCTCCAGAGCGGATGATGTCCATTAAAGTCCCCCAGGATTAGAAATGGAGACGGCAACTGTTCAACGAGAGCATCAAAGTCTGATTGATCATATGTCTCTCTAGGGGACAGGTAGAGAGAACAAACAGTGATGGTATGACCCAAGGAAACACAGATGGCTACGGCCTTCAAGGGTGTGTTGAATGACAAAGACAGGGTGGGCACATGCTGATCAACCAATAGTGCCACCCCTCCATGCACTCGTCCAGCACACAGCCTGTCATTTCTGTACAGAGAAAACTGCTGAATGGTGACTGTATCAGCAGGTTTTAGAAATGTTTCTTGTAAGGAAAGACATACAGGATGGTGGGAAGCAATCAGTGTTTTGATATCATCCAGATTAAAACGTAAACCTCGACAGTTCCATTGTATCAAGGTAACCATTTTTAATGACAGGTAGGCAAAGTAGCTGGAGAACCCTTCTGTTTACGACCACGTCTTTTTTCCTTACTGTCCTTATTCGGAGGAGGTCTATCAACCTCCATGAATCCTGCCCTGGGTCGATTGGACAGGTCTTTGTTGTTGGAAGGGGATTCCAGTGACTGAGGATGCAAACAAATGATTGTTTTGCATCGTGGGGTTGGAGAAAAGATGTATCAGAAGAAATGCCTGTATCTGAAACTAAAGGATGTGGATCTTGAGGTTTGTTGGACTGTATGGGAGGAACAGAGATGGGTGTAGAAGTCGATTAATCAACCTTTTTAACCATGGAGGTCAAAAGGCTTTTAATTTGTTTTGAAAACGATTCTCTTGGAAGTACAGAGAGATCTGTCTGCACTCCCACCGTAGTTGTGGAACGAAGTGCAGCAGCATATGTCTGAGATGGAGTGGCGGACAGCAATTTCCGAACCTCAGGATAACTAATGTGATGGGTCGTTTTCAAATGCTGCACCTATTTTTCCTCCAACCATTTTGGACAAGAACAAAAGTAAGAAGGGTGGGAACCATTGCAGTTGACAAAAAGTGGGTCCGTGTGACACTCTTAGGCATCGTGGTCCTTGCCACCACCATGAGCACATGTCAGGGAACCACGACAGGATGTCTTTGAGTGGCTGAACATCTGACATTGGAAACATTGAAGAGGGTTTGGAATGTACGGTCATACCCTGCAAATTAGATAACCTGCCTTGATGGCAGCGGGTGCACGTGGTGATGTAAATGTCAAAATGAGGATATTTGTCGGCAGTGTAATTCCATCTTTGCAAGTGGAGATGCGCCTCACTGCAGAAACTCCTTGAGTGGAGAGACCAGCAAGAATCTCTGACTCAGGGATGTTCTTTAAGTCCCTCTCAACAATAACTCCTCGTGATGAATTCAAGGTAGCATGAGGGGTAACTTCAAAAGGTACATCCCCAATTGCCTTTAAATTCAAGAGGAGTTCACTGTGTTGGGATGTGGATGTTTCAACCAATATGTCTCCAGATCAAAGCTTCTTTACTGACTTTGGAGAGCCAGCAAGTCCCTCTAGTCCCTTCTGAATAAAAAAGGGGGACATTTGCCCTAAAGGTTTTTCTCAAAGAGAATGTATATAAGAAAATGGGGTACAGGTGTTACAGATGTTGAGGATTGCTGCTCAGAGTCTTCAAAATGTGGTCGTTTACCTATTGACTGTTTTTTCACTATTTTATTTAAATTTCTTGTTAGAGGATCCATAGGAAAAAGGAAAATTTCGGTACCCACTGTTCCCACCCATCATGGAGCCCTGCGAGGGAATGCACTTCAATGTCATGCAAGGACATTGCAGCAACACCAGGGTTTCGTGAGCACTATACCCAAACACCAGCATCAGACACAATGTCCACAACACCCGTTGAAAACTTCCAACACTGGTACTTGGTTGACTCTAGCCCAAGTGGACCAGCTGATTGACCCAAGGGGAGCCACCCAAAGGCCACCCGTCTACAGGAATTCAAGGCCAAAGTGGTGTGTTAGGGTTGGACCCCTCAACCACCAGGATCCTCTCCTCCCCTTCATGGGTCGCCATGCACAGCAAACACATGGGTGAATGCTTAGATCCCAGAGGAGGTAAACTGAAAGAACAGAACCTTCCCTGGGAGGTCCCCACACCACGAACAGGAATCCACACTAAGGGGACTTTTTTCTGGAAATTAATAATAGGATAATATGATAAAATAACAAAGAAATTTCAATACTTCTAAAATATTGAACCTTTAAAAATATGTAAAAGCAATGTTATCTAGTGGCCGTAATTTAACAATTAATTATAAACACACTGAGTAAATACTTACATCATAAAAACATTCTCTTATAGTATGTTACTAGAAAACATTTTATGAGTAAAAAAATAATTTGTCTCTCCCTTAGGAAATCTTGTTGATTTATATTCTTTAAATTAACATTTGAGGAAAGTTTTAGTATCTTTCATCCCTAAAAAGTGAAGTTGGCAAGTTAGATGAGTGCAAAGGAAACATTTTGCACAAAGTAATAAAAAAAAAAAAGACTATAAACTAGGGAAGTGATTTAATAAATAAAGATGCTACATTAGATACAACTGTACTTCTAGTTGAAACAATGTCTTTAAAATATGTATTAAAATGCAATAAATAGTCCTTTAGAACAATTAAGTAAGAAACATTACATTTACAAACACCATCAGAATATTACAGGTAGCATTTACTTATATTTAAATATTTGTTTTCATATGATACCATATTTAACTTATAATAACATTATGTAATTTCATCCTGCTTTTAAGTAATAATATTCTTTTCTTATTTTTGGCAAATATCTTAGAAACCAATTTGTAAGCAACAAATGTTCTCAAAGATTATTGAAACGTCCTCATTATTGAACATGACTTGAGCATATTATGTATTTTTTATTTAGGTCAGCTTTGTTATAGGGTTAGCATTCTTGAACTGTTGCAAAGACTTCCAAACATTCCACGAACTTAAAAAAATATTTTTTGTTAACTTAAATAAATCATTAAAAACATGATTATTATTTTTAATATGTGGTACAAAAGTACACATAGTCTAACATATCTAATGTTTTTAAGTTTGTCAGGATCTATAAAGTTACAAGAAGTCAGTTATATATATTTTACAATATCAGTTACTAATATTCTGAATTATATCAATAATCCCTGTACAAATTTTAATTATTTAATAAGGTTGACCCAACAAAAGCTTGACAAAAAATCTGAGTAATACTTGATTCTTATAGAGCAACCTCTAGTTAAGAAATCTTAAAAAGGTATTTTAAGTCTAATATGTATAGAAACAGTGAATAGAGAGGGGGCAAGTTAAAAACAAATAAATATGTATTTCTGCTGTATTACAGCAATATGTAGATATCTTATACTACGTCTGGCTGTCATCCAACCAATTAGACTAACCCTATTCCCAGTAGTAGTGTGATTGTTACTGCATTCATGTGGCACATGACAAGTAGTTAGAAATAAAAGTTTATGGCTTGTGAAAGTTATTCCATGCAATAACTGGGGCAAAATTTCATCATTCAATACGAATTGCATGAAAATTTTGAAGAGAGTGAGTGAAACAAATACTATTGGCAATAATAGTTGAAGTATAAAATCCATATTCAAAGATATTCATCAGCACAATGTGGCTTCAATTAATTAGAAATGCTCAAAAATCACTGTTTAAGAGAGAGAGAGACAGAAAATAAAACCAAAAAACCTAAAATGGATATTATACTTCAAAGAATGGGATAAGTAAAGTTGGTGAAGAAAAACCAATATTACAAAAGCAGTAATAGTTCAATACTTTGATCATATGCAAAACCATTCAACATTATGTGAAGTTAATACACTTAGATTATGTAAGAACTTTGCAAGTTATATATATATACAGGAAATTATTGAACATAGAAGTAGGTGAATGTGTACATATATTCTGAGATTAGTTATTAAATTAAAGACTAAGATCTTTGTAAAAAGAAATTAAATCTTTGACTTGATATTTTCATTGTTCTTCTAAATAATAATAATTACAAATAATGATCTTAAATTTTTAAAACTATGCACATTACTTTAAAATTCTTACAATTACAAAACTGAACTAATGATGATGAAATGTGGCTAATAATATGACAAAATGTTTGACATAATTAGTTTATTTAGAATGATCGTGGCTTGATCTGTGTTGAAGCTAAATGATCCATGAGAATCTTAAAGAATTTTTAGATGCAAATATTTCAACAATTTGTAAATTTTGAGGAAGAATTAATTGTGTAGTTTCATGTTTGGTGAACTGTTTATTTAACCTAATTTTTGTAGATACATTTTAAGACCAAACTGTCCTATGATTCATCAGGATTTCCTTAAGAGGAACATCTTGTGCATGCTATGTAAAACATGCCATTCAAAGACAATAGATTTGAAACATTTCTAATACTGTTATACATGACAATTAAATTACACCATAGTCATGTCATATTAGTTAGTTTCAATTTTATCATGTTAAATTCACATTTGATATGTTTCAGGTCAAATCTAGGTATAATAATCTCAATTACCTCAGTTTTTAGTGTAAATCTCAATGTAAAAATGCCACACAAAAACATTTTAATGAAATCATTAAAGGCTTGCAATTTCCTGGCCTACACTGCAGCCAACTGCAACTTATTCCATGAGCTATTAACAAAAACTAAACTATTGTCTTCCTGTAAGTTTAAAATATTAGGCCATATCAACTAAAAAAATGTTGTCTTGAAAGAGTTAGAGACCTATAAAGACCTTATTATAACTAAAGCTGACAAATGTGGGAAAATTGTAATTTCAAACAAAAATAATTTCAATAACAGTGTAAATAAATTACTATGTTACCAAGCCAAATGCATTTTGATACAAATGTAAGCTGAAATCAAGAAAATTAATATAAAGAGACAAATCTCATTCTTTCTAATCTTATTGTCCTTCACATATACAAAGAGAGTTTACCAAGTAGTCTATTTGTAGCTTGCAAAAATTGCTAATTTTGATTATTAAAAATCAAATTTTTCCATCAACAAAACAAATGGGATAGAAATATTTATAAATAGCAAATATACTCCACAAAACAATGAGATTTGAACTCAACTCTATTTGCAAGACATCTTTTCTCTTTTTTAAATTAGTTTCTACCAATAGTGAACTTTACCTTTCTAAGGCCATTTTAAACCTGAATGTACAAGACAATGTCTTACAGAATTTTGTTGTTTTTTTTTCTTTTTTATCATGTGCACACTCTAATAGTGGTGTTATCACCATTTTTATGATTTATGTAAAGTACTTCTTTAAACCACACATACAGAAAGATTTTAAAACTTTCATCTCAAATGCCATAAAATATACATTAAAGCAGCACACATTATCATACTTTATTTCAATTAAATCTTTTTATAATAGGTAGCTTTTTTTTTTAATTATTTTCTCCATTCTATGCTATTCTTATTTGCTGTTTCATGGTTAATTGATAAACATAATGAAATGTCATTGTTAGTAATAGTAAATGCCATAAAGTTACATGTGACACATACCTAGATGACTAAAAACTATGCACTTTACAATAGCAAACATACTGCAAAATTTTTTATTTTAATTTCAATGGGTCTATAACATACATCTCATTCTACATGTATGATGTATCTACAATGACAAAAGCAAGAAATATACCTAATACATCAATTCCAATAGGAGGATTAGTTTTATAATTTTATTCATCCATGTCTCTGAGACCTTGTCTTTGGTGCATTGTATTTCGTGGATAACCCTGAGGTGGTCGGTGCAGCGATGAATAATAGCCACTTCCTAGTATCATGTAAACAACAAGTTATACACTGTTAATGTGATACATAATAAATTTTTAAAATTGCAAATCTCTCCAATGCCACTTTTTTTGTTAAAAAAATGTATATCCAATCTCAGGTTAACTGCAAATCATCTTGTTAATACTTTACTTAAAGTTCAGTTTGCAATTTAAACCTAATAGATTGTTCACATGTTGAATAAGATTATATTTAAATTTTAATTGAATGTTTTCAGCCCTATACTTGAACAAAGTATGTCCAACATTGCTTCACTGTTATTCAACACAGATATCTGAAATTTTTAACAACACTTACAAGCATAAGCTACAAACAAGACAAGAAAAAATTATCATCTGAGTTTTCCTTTTATTGTAATAGATCCTATTATAGATCCAATAACTATGGATAATAAAAAAACATAATTCAAATTTTTCCAAATAGTGAACTCTGTGATTGTTTTATGCATTCTGTTGGGAACCTCTACATTTTAATAAGTAACATACTTGTTAATAATGTATAAAGACTTTGTAATTAAAAAATATGAAAACATTGGATTTAAAAAACATCATTATTAAAAAAAAATGAAATGTGTTTTAAAAGAAATTCATTCAATTTGAAGTATTGCATATTTCTTTAACAATTCAATCAGTATTTTATGAACATGTATTTTTGTTGAAGAATAAAAATTACACAATTCTATTGTTTTAAAGTACTGATATTTACAAAAAAGAGAACCCAAGTTGTACACACGTAATTAGTAGACACAATTAGTTAGTTTATTTTTTACTGTGTAAAGTTCCTGTTCATAAGTGAAGTTCAACATTATTTCAAGTTTGTAACTTTACATATTTTGAAATACAGCATATAGGAAAGTAATACTATATAACAAAAATTTTGTTCTTGGAAAGTACGTGTTAATTTCTTAATTGCTTATGTTGTAAAAGTACAGAAAATGACCATTATTTCCTTCAAACTTTGCTTTTGTGACCTGGATAATGAAATTTAGAAATTGACTTATTTTCGATGTAAATTTGCATAAAACATTTGAATTAAACAACATATGAATCAAGATTTACACGTATTTACACTAAAGGTATACAAAAATGAAGAAAAATGTTTAGAAGTAAGTAATTTTTCAAGATTTGCAACTGTAATGTAAATCACTTTCACATATCAGCCTCCAAATATAGTCTCCGATCATGTTTTTATTATACACTCCTTGATAGTGGCATTCAAAGTCCAGTGTATCTTGGTGGAAGTGCTCTCCTTGCTCCTCCGAGTATGCTCCCATGTTCTCCATGAATTTATCAAGATGAGTGTCAATGATATGGACTTTCAGGGACATCCTGCAGCTCATTTTGCCATAGTTCTTCACCAAAGCCTCAACCAGTTCCACATAATTTTCAGCCTTGTGATTGCCCAAAAAGCCCCAAAACACTATGATAAAGCTGCCTCAAGCTTTTTTTCCTTTCTACCAAGCTTCTTGGGGAATTCTGTGCACTCCAGGATCTTCTTTATCTGTGGTCCAACAAAGATGCCAGCTTTGACCTCAGACAGCTTAAGGAAGAAATTTCGAAGGTACTTCAAGGCTGCAGACTCCTCATCAAGAGCTGTGACAATAAGACTCAATTTTATGTGCAATGGTGGGAACAACACCTTCTGGAGATCCACTAGTGGCTCACACTTGTCATTTTGCATCCCCACAGAGAACACAGTCTGTTGTGGCCAGTGCTTCCTGTTGTAGTGTGATGTGGTATCCCTGCTGTCCCAAAGGCAAAAATAGCATGGAAACTTGGTAAAGCCTCCTTGAAAACCCATCAGAAATGCCACTATTTTGAAGTCTCCGATAACCTCCCAGCCATACTCATCATAGTTCAAGGCTTCTAGCAAGGTCTTGACATTGGTATATTCCTCTTTGAGCTGCACCAAAAGATATTTAAATTTCAAAAGGTCTAAAATTTGTATAATATAAAATCTTACTATTCACACAAGCAAAAATTATCCGTCTTACGTTTTTTTGCAGTGCTCGCAGGTAAAATGAGGCACCCAAGGTTTGTCTTGATCCCCAACAGGCATGTTGAAATATGCCTTGTAGGCTTCACAACATTTTAGCAGATGCTGTTACAGAGTACTTTTTTGCTCTTGTCTTGATAAATTGGCCACTTATATAGCAGAATGAATCTGGAGAATGTGTTCATTTAGGCTGCTAGAACTAAACTGAAGTGGTGAGTGGTGAGCCCCTATATATATTACTGTGGAAAGTTCTAGAAAATTCTCATAGATTCTACAATATTCTAGAAAGTTCAAGAAAATTCTCTATCAGCTACTCAGCAGCACTGAATCTACCTGGAATGTTCTGGAAAATGGGTAAATTTGAAATTTCATTACTCAGTCACAAAAGGAAAGTTTGAAGAGAAAAATAGGTTTTTTCCACTTACTTTAGGCATAAACAATTGGGAAATAACACTTTCTGCCCAGAAACAAGAAAAAGTAAAAAAAATTGTTAGATGGTGTAATTGGAAAAAAATAAAACAACTTATTTTTATTCTGATACACTTGTGGAATGCTTTTATTGTGAGCACTTCATCATGTTTAAGTTGGCCAAAACATTTTATGCAATAGTTTAGTACAAATTACATAAAATTGGAGTTCTATATTCATGTTATTTTACCTTCTATCCATGGTTTGTCTCGCGGAGGAGGTTTGGACTTCACTGATTCACAAAGTAAGTCATCTAAAGAAGAAGGATTGATGTGGTTGCCATCTTTCAGAGCACGGCATATTTGTTCAAAAATATGGGTCATCTCTTTGTCACCTGAACGTTCCACAGCAACCTGAATCTTCTCCATCTAATAAAAAAAAAGAAACAAACAAAATGTTTCATTTCACTCAATAATAATGTAGTTTTCTGTACAAATAAAGTATTTTATAACTGTAGAATGGAATTTTGTTTTATAAGAAATTAAATGTGGGATTAAACGATTACAGTGTAGGATCTTAATATTAGAAAATTACTTTTTTTCAAATTAATTTACAAACTTTTTAGAATTTAAAAGAAGACTAAAACAACAGTTATCTCTCTTTCTTATCTCAGTATAAACTACTGACTAAATTTTCAGACAAGTTATAAACTGTCCTTTGCCAATTAATTGAAAAAAATATTTATAATACAAAACCTTCCAAGAAGAATGAAGTTTCACTCTTTCTTACAGCCAACAGAAAATTCCAAAAAAAACTCTTGAAAATGTGAAAATAAAATGTCCTCTGACACACAATAGCATCATAAAGCAAAAACAGAATAAGAAGTTTTACTTACTGTAGTTTGGGAAATCTCATTTGTAGTTTTGATCATCTTAGGAACATCTTGGTCCACTATACTACGTAAAATTGGAAATGCATCATCTAGTCTATCTAATTCTGCAAGCGTAATAATCTAAAGGTACAACACTATCAGTGAGCATATTGATATATATATACACACACACACACACACAAAGTTCTGTGAAGAATCAAAGAAAAATAGAATTTTTCTGGTCAGTAAAGTGAATTAGCCAGTATTTTCAGTTATTTGATTTATCAACTGTGAAGCTGTACGGAGCAAGTTTTTCTTACATTAGTGTAGTACAATAAGCTTAGTATTTATATCAGAACATCATTACAACTATTAATTTTTTTTAATCTTAAAGCCAGCCCTTATCACACTGCAAAGGAAAACCATTAAAAAAATTATTTAGTTGAAGATAACTCCTACCATAGCCCTACTATTTTCACTGCTAAATAAGAAATAACATATTGCATCACCATTATCAATTTCCTTTACAATCTTAAATTCCTCAATCAGATCCCCTCTAACTCTTCTGTTTTTTGAAGTAAAACAATTTCAGAGATTTCAACCTCTCCTCAAATGACAACTCCCTCCATCCCAGGCAACATCTAGTAACCCTCCTCTAAACCATTTCCAACAATTCAATATCCTTCCTAACATAAGGAGCCAAAGACTGAACACAATATTCCAAATGTGGCCTAAACATGATCAATACAATGAAATTATAACTTCTTTAGACTTGTATTTGATATTTCTCTAGATACAACCTAAAATCATATTTGCTCCACCACTAACAACAGCACATTGCTTGGACAGCTTAAGAGACTGATCAACCATTACACCAAGATTCTTTTCTTTCAGGACAGTGTTAATGTTATTCCTATACAAATTACACATATAATTTATGATAACCCACATGCACTGTATTTCATTTATTATAACTAAAACCCATCTGCCATTTATTTGCCCAGCTCACTAAATGATGTAAATCCTTTTATAAATCAGCAGCATCCTCATCACAGCTAGCAAACCCTAAGACCCTAATATAATCTGCAAATTTAAGTAATTTATTAACTATTCCTTGTTCTATGTCATTGATGTAAATCAAAAACAGCATTAAGTCCTAAAACTGAGCCCTCAGGTACATCCTTGTAACATTAATCTAATTTGACTGAACTTCATTTGTAACAACCCTCTTGTTTCTTCCATCCAGCCACTCTTCTATCCAATTTGTTAATATACCAAGCACCCCTACAGAGATAATTTTCTTTCAAGCTTTATGTAGCATGTTGTTAAATGCTTTCAGAAAATCCAGATCCACCAAATTTACACCATTCCTCTCATTTACAAAATCAGTAATCTTTCCAAAGAATCTCAAAAGATTTGTTTGGCAAGATTTTCCCTTAGTAAAACCGCATTGACTATTCAATAAAATTCTAATCTTTGTTAAATGATTTTACAAAGTGTTTTTTACCAGACTTTTCCATAACTGGTGTAAGGCTAATGGGTCTATAATTACTGGTACAAGTTTTATCAACTTCCTTGAAGAAAGGAATTACATTAGCTAACTTCCAATCCTTTGGCACCTTCCTACTAGTCAAGGACTGAGAAAAAATGGTAATAGGTAGCTCCCATATCCTACTTTTAACCTCCTTCAAAACATTTGAGGAAATATTACCTGGCCCAAGAGCCTTATTGTTCTTTAATCTTCCCAGTTTTTTCTTAACAAGTTCAGAATTAATGCATCCATCTTGTTCAATCTTGTTTCCATTTATAAACTGTCCAATATGTGGAATACTGTTTAAAGCTTGATTAGTAAAAATTGAAGAAAAAGCTATAAATTTAATAACCCAGCCATTTCATAATCATCAGATATGAGCCTTCCTTTATCATTCCTCAAGGGTCCTACCCCATCCTAACATTTTGTTTACCCTTAATGTACTTTAAAAAATCCTTACTGTTAATTTTTACATTTTCAGCCAACCCTTTTTCATACATCCTTTTTGATATCCTAATATCCTATTTCAGCAATTTTCTTGATCTTTGAAATCTCCTGTCATACCAATCAATTTAAATTTCTTAAATTTATGATGCTTTTCTTTAATTTTATCTCTTTATATTCCTTGCGAGACAATCAAGTTTTTTTACTTGCAGTGACCCTTTTCTTTCTATAAGGAATATTTTTACTTTTAATACTTAAAATTTTTATACATCTGACCAGTGTCTCCAAATAACTCAGATTCCTAATTCACAACAGATAATTTTTGTCACATCCCTTCAAAATTTGCTTTGTAACCAAAATACCATTATTCCTTATCTCCATATGCAGCAAAACATCGAACCTAACCAAGTAATAATCACTTGCACACAGGTGTTTGAAGTTAATAAATAAAAAAACAGCATTGTTTCTAGAAGGTTCTTTGACAAATTGGTGAATAAAGTCATACTGAAAAGTTTCAAACAACCTTTCTCCATCACTGTTTAACTCTAGCATTTCTCAATCCAAATGACTGAACTACAAATCACCCATACTTATGACTTCATTAACAGCTGAAATCTTAAATTCATTGTAAAGAATTGTGATATAAAGGACTGTTTAGTGTAGATATTATTAATTTATTTTGTGAATGAATATTTTATGATTGTTTAATTTTTTTAATTATAAGAAAATTAAAAAAAGGCAATTATTGAGAGTTGTGGTTGTAACTCATTCATGTCAAGGACACAGCAAGCAGATGATTTAGTAATAAACATATAAATAATATGAGATAAGCCACAACCTCTCAGAAGAAAGTAAAATCATGGACAGAGAATAGTACAACATGAAGCTAACTGCCACAGAATTGACAGGTCTAACATTTAATATGGTAAAGGAAACTAACAGCTTTTAAAGAGACAAGTATAGTTTATTCCATCAAAGTGTGTTCTAAAGCAATTGAAACAGCCTTGGTACATTTTGACCAAAGGAATAGACAATATCAAATGTATAAAGATCAAATGATTACTGGAAGAGATGTATACAACTGCAGTAACTCATCCCACAATTATACATCAAGTACCAGTGTGATAAAAATAGGGAAAGGTAGTTTTGCTTGTCAATTAAAATTCTAAAGTAAATTGATAGGCCAAAGTGTACTTTTGACAAGATGAGGAGAATCATATAGTGTTTATCATATTTCCTATGATCTCTGTAGTGTAAAGAATTTGTTGTACAAATGTATAACTTGTTCCCAATAATACAGACATTACTTTGTAAACAAGTGGAGTGCATGTTGTTTATTTATTGCTGAATTTATTGCCAAGAAGTCACAGACACCTACTGTAGAAGAATCCTAAGCTTAACAACAAAACAGTATACATTTATGTTATAAAGTATAAGAGCCTTCAGCTGACAATTATAAAACACAACCTTAATGTCTGACAAAGTTTTTCACTAATTTCATCAGTATCATCTGGTGGTCTATAACAAACTCACATTAAATGAGATTTTCCTTTATATCCACGAACATAAACCAAACAAATTCAATTTTCTTTCTATTATCTTTGATATTCTCAAAATTAACACAATGTAACTAAAAAATTAACATATAAAACCACTCCTCCCTCTGTAACACTGTATTTCAAAGAAGCCTCTTTTATCAAAATCATCTGCAAATGTTTCTGTAATTCCTATTATACGCTTACTTCTGTCTACAAGGCACGGATAACTAAATAATCAAAAGCTCAGATTAATCCCTAGTAGCTTTCTCAGCATAATTTAAGTGTTCAGTGCAAACACATTATTTTAATGCTCGAATTCAAAAATGTGCGAAATTTCAGTGAGCTTAAAATTTCATATTTTTTTAGACCCAAGTATAACTTAGATAATACGTTTGATAAATTACAGTAGAATTCTGTGGTACTGATATAGTAATGTATGATTTTTGGTTATTTCAAAATGTATATATAAAACCTAAAAAAATATTTTGTTTCACACCCTTTACGTGCGAATTTTGAAAAAGCCAGGCAATCTATGACAAGTAGCAAATGTGTTTAAAGTTTGTAACAAGATGAGATACTTATTTTCTATAATCTTTTGTTTTTACTGTTCTGTTTTAAAATAAATAACTGAAATTTAAGAACTTATTTTAAACTGTACTAATGTATACACATATATAATGTATTATAACTGAAATGAGATTGTATTTTACAAAGTAATATTCCAATAACACACAGCCAAGACAGGTCACTTTGTAAAGGCCCACTTTACAATCTTGGATACAGTAACATGAGTTGCACAGCATCATTGCAACTTCTATAATGTTAGCCAGACACAGCCAAAAGGTCAACATAATAAAAATAATAAATACATGTAAATATATAATAAAATTAAAGATATTTAGACTAAATATTTGTTTTTGTGTTATAATCTGTAGTCATTCTAGTACAAAAAAAGCATAATTTATATTTAGTTTCTAATTTTGTATTGAGATTATATAGTTGCTCAAATTAAACTAACTACAGAGACACATACAGTAGGGAAAATAACAGAAAGTATAAAGCTTTTTCTTAAAAAATTAATAATTATTAGGAAGTTATAAAGATTTCTCATGTGAAACTTAAAAATGTTCTGATGCATAAGTATTTTTTTAACCTTAATATCAAAATTACTTTGGATGTTGGCTAGTTAACATTTTGAAAGAAAATATTTTAAACAAAAAGTCTTTATTACTTAACTTAAAAACCTGATTATTTTGTGTACAAACACCTTGTGATGTTTACTACTAACCTGCTAAATTTTGTAAACATATACAGATGTTATCAAAAATTATAGTATAATTACTCTCATGGATATTTTTTGGTTACAGAATGGGTGAATTTCACCAAACCTGTAATGATAGGGTTAACTTAAATCTATGATTTAGCCCTAATGACACACTTATATATTCATTCCCACAGTTAATTCTGAGCAACATTTCTGAAACAACTGTATTTTTCATTAAATGCCCTTATCAAGCCCTTGTACCTATTAATTAGTTCTTCTAAACCTACCTTTCCTTACATCATTAGCCCATATGTGCACAACAAAAACTACTACTCTATTAGCCCACTTTATTATATCTCTTCCTCTCTGACCCTGGCTGACATAATCTGATTCTTTCCTCCACACTTACCCCACAGACTATTCTATCTAAGCACATAAAACAAAAGAATCTGTAAATGCTTAAACTGTCTATGTACTGTATGAATAAGTATTAAAACAAGACTCAATATAATTGTGATGGTAAAGCTTAAGTTATATTTTTTTACACACGTTTGTACTGTAAAATGTTTTCCTTTCCTTTGTATCATAATTATTTAATAATTACAAAAAAAAAATACCTAATTATTTTGGCAGTACTCCACATTGAATTGTTCAATTTTTCATGCTTATTTATTTGTTTTTGATAACTTCTTGTGGTTATTTTATGTGCTGTATAGGGTGTAGTTTAAGTTTCAGGATATTATTTCAAGCACTAATTTTGATTTTAAAATGTTTTGATAATTTGGAATCTTTCTAGAGAAAAACACACGATTATTTATTTTATGAAATACGAAAAAAAAAAAAAAAATTCTGTTAATTATCAAATTTTAATGATAACCATAAACTTTCATAATCTTCACTGTAACAACAACAACACATAATCTTAATATTTTAATACTTTTCAGGTTTTCAACTTTTTGAGACATACTGAAACATTTAGATAACTAAATGCTTATTACAATGACCAATAAACATAAAAATGATAACTTCAGAGATTTCTTAAAGTTTTTGTGAGCTGAGTTACATTATTACTTTTACTCTCACATATATAATAAGAAAGATAATATTTCCATTTTAAAGCTTACCATTGAAACCTACACATACTTCATGAATCTAAACACTTACTCTTAGATTTTTCACAGTAATGTAATTCTGTTGAGGAGTAATAGCTAGGATCTCCATAGCCGTTTTTGGATCATTCTAAAGGGAAAAAAATATCAATTACTGATGTTAGTCTCAATCAGAACTGAAGGAAAAATCATGCATACGTGCACATATTTATTCATTGAAGAATTTGAGCTACAATGACTTCCCCAGAAACAGAACATTATTGTAAATATTCTAGTAAATGACGAATCTCACCAACTGGTGTCACATGCTAGAGATCATGATGGTTGCCTGTAAACTTGTGCACACCATCACTATTACAAATACATCATTACTTCTTGGAGAAAAATGTTTCCTTGTATTTATCTTGATATATTTATTTCCTTGAGTGAAAGTGTATTTCATATAAATTTAGTGCACATAAAATAAGTACAACCCAACTTTACCATATGATGACTTATTCCTTGTTTACAGTATTATTGTTAGAGACTATTTTAAACACTAAATACCTGACTTATAAATCTTCAGTATTAATAATCATTGTGGCACACAAAAGATTTCTGTGTTTAGCAGAGAGTATAGAAAGTTAGGGTCTGTACCTGAAGATTTTAATGATTCACCAGAACTAATCATGTCTCAAATTAAAATGTTTCACTGTAAGTATACAAAAAACTAGTTATGTGATTGTTAATCACATCTTTAAGGAAAATAAGAACACTTTTCTATATCACCACAGACTCATAAAGTAACATGATACGTGACAACCATGTGCTACTCAAGTAACTAGCACAATATTTACTAACTAATGCAAACTATGGAAAGCTAATCTCATGTTTGGTGACCACCACAGACCATAGAATGCTAACCTCATATTTTATAACCACTGTACACTATGAAAAGCTAATTCATGTTTTGTAACCAATGTAGACAGTGGAAAACTAATCATCACAGGCCATGGAAAGTTAACCTCATATTTTAATATTGCTATAAGCTATGAAAAGTTGACCTTGTGATTCATAACCACTGTAAACTATCAAAAACTTATCCTATGTTTGACAACAGCTGTAAACTTCAGGCAGCTAATGTCTCATGTGTAAATCATCTTATAACAACCCTCCACTAATAGGAGTGCAACATGTCCTCCTGAGGAATGTGACTCTCTCTATTTGATTCAACTGAATGATCAAATTAAGTTAAGACAGAAAACAAAAGCATTGGTTTTCAGTGAAGAGGAAGTTTTAGTGGAGGTAAGTATGTATCAGAAACATAAAGTATAGGAAAATCATAAACTTTGGTACTGTACATTACTTCTTTTCACATGTATAGCAAGAATCTTACATTGTCTAATGCAAGGGACATAAAATAAGGATCCTTCAAAAGCATCCAAAGAACAACCATGATGTGATCCCCAGTGGGAAAGAAAGACATGTAAGAAATCTAACCACTTCTACTGGGTATACTCTGCATCCAGTGTGGAAATAGGTAGCTCATACATGGATGGAAAGTGGAAGGAGTACAATCAAAAAAGGAAAGATAAACTGTTGGGTTGATGTCTGAATTACAGTATATTAGAAGTTCAGTCTCATAGAATAAAAACTTTAGAAGAACCATCTACAAACAGAAGTGTGGGGAAAGCAAAAATGGAAGTGCTCCAAGATTTAGAGCAGTTAGGGTGCAGTGAGACATAAGCAGCAAGTCAACTCCAATCCAAAACCAAGCAGTATTGAGAATAAAACCACTGCCTATAATAGGAGGAGGATCCACACCATCTTTACCTCAAGTTAAGTAGAATGGCAGGATATAATGTTCAAACTGAACTACAAAACAAGCATATGTGCACAAATCCAAAACCAACCACACATCTATGAACCTGACATCTGAATGATGGTAGGAAGAGATCTACCCATGTGACAGGTTACATCAAACTAAATCAGACTGGTTTCATACTGCACAACATAAGCCTTAGATGAAGTGCACAAGATGAAGAATCATCACCCATATCAACATCATCCTCTGGACAGAACCACACACAAGATGGAGCTCAATGCCACCCTTTGGGTCCCACTATGCAGAAGTGAGTCAACTTTCAAATTATATAGCAACTTCAACCACTGGATAAAAATATACAAAAGCTGGGTGCAACATCAACCTCTGAGATCCACTGTACAGAGGTGGATATCCTGAGGTAAACTGAGTAAGGAAGAGGTAACACAACTAATGAGTGTGTCAGGGTTTATATCTGATGGTCCAACTTTTATCTGAAAATACTCACTTGGGAACGACAACCAGATTATGATAAAATGAGGGAATCCAGTCGAATGGATGAACTGCAAAGCAACAGATCACTCCAAAGCAATATCATCCTCCAGACAGAGATGCAGAAAGGCTGGAGCTTCATACTGTCAGTTCAAATTTGTGTTTTAGTGAAAGCTCCTGAAGAAGCCATAAAAAAAAACATTGAGTGTCTAGTTAAATAAAACAACATTTTAGTGTTATAAGGTCATTTACTTCTAGTATTAATATGTCTTCTACACACCAATATACATAACTGAAATTAAATGAGGCAAATACCAAGTGGCACCATGAAAAATAGAAAGTGATTAAATAATGCTGCAAAATAACCAGCTATGGAAGAAACAGAAGTCCCATGATCAAACAGCCATGTCAGAAAATCCATAATAATAGGAACAGTGGACTGATAAGAGTAAAAACACATACTCAAAAACCAATGGTGGAAGATGTTCCATTTACACTGATAAATGTTTGTGGATTAAAGGTGAATGGATCACACTAAAAAGGAAGAGAAGTACCTACCCAATTCAGCTGTCCTTGCCAGGGACTTCATAAATACCAAATATGAAGACAAAGGGTAGGAAAGGCAGAATGAAAGACTATTGATCAGAGTTGATGGAAAAGGAATGGATGAGAAAAAGAGGAAATGGAGAAGTAGTTTGGAGTTGAAAGAGAAGAAGAAACCAAAGTTGTGCTTGTATGGAGAAATTAGAAGGACCTGAAACACAGAAGTGTAGATAAATCACAGGATGCCTGTCCCAGGTTTTCCTGGGAACAACAGAAAACCTAGAGTAACCACACAGATCACTCCAAGTGCATTTTTCCAGCATTTGTGGAAAGAATGTTGTGTAAAAAGAAAGGAATATGAAAATAAGAAATTGGAGAAATGGGCAAAATAGAACATACACCTATGAAATCATATCAGGCTTTGGAAGGCACAGCATAATTAGGTGGAAAAAAAAGCTAACAAAATCTTTGTTGTTTAGTTAATTCACAAAGACGTTGAGCAATATTGGAAGAAGAAAGATGACTCGTATAATGATCAATCTCCCAATAAATTAAAAGTGAAAATTCCTCAGTTGAGAATCCCTGATTTTGAGCCTATGTAATTGTGCTGGAAGTAGATGGAAGAACATCCAAAGTGGTAACATGAACTTCAAAATTCATCATAAATGGTGAAGAATTAAAAAGAAAGAACAAACCAAGGTAAGTTATGTGTCAAACTACAGAAATAAACTGCAGTAAAATACCGAAATGACATCACTACTTTGTAGAAATATAACAGAAAAACTTATGAAGTGAGCACAATCAAAAATTGTCTGCACTAAATCAATGCCTAACGAGAAATAACAATTTGGTAGAAACAAATAAAGGGAATCATATATGGCAGGAGGGCATGTTGCATTTCTACTGGTGAAGGTATGTTATATGATGATTTACATAAAAGACTCAGTCAAACCATGTTGATCATTGTATACATGGGATTTTAAGGCTTGTGGTATACAAAACTTTTGCATACAGAGGGCAGCACTGAACAAGAATAGCTTCACAATGTGAGAGGAGGTAATGTACTATATTAGAAACTTCAGCCATCTATTAAAAATAAAGTTTACAAACTGCAAAAGTACTTTTGATACTTGCATCATTTTGAGATAATCCATCTAAATTTTATTTGTTAATCTAAAGATATCTTTTAATAAATTATATGTCAAACAAACATGAGTAAAATTTGGCAATCAAATAAAATTTGTGTAACCTTATCACGTCTAAAAAATTATTTGGATTATTAAATAGCATAACAATTCTGTATTAAATACTTCTGTGACAATGTGAGTAATTTAAGTGTTCAGAAATTTGAACACTGTTAACGAATTATTAATTATTGGATAACATCATATCATGTACATATCATGAAACTTAAAATTTATGAGTCTTATGATGGTGATTTCTTCAACTTAAGCTGTTAATCTTTAGCAAATTAAGCTACCTTTGTACTGTTACAACAGTCACACTATTTTTGTAACTAAAACATAAGTGAATAATTACAACAAATGGAAAAAACTTTCAAATATTAGAAAAATTAGATTCAAAAGGTTCACGTGCATTATATTCAGTTTGTGAGGAAAACTGCCAGAAGAAAGTATGAGATGGAAGAGGAAGTATGTACAAGTCAAAACTAATTTATCAATAATCAAGACTCCTAAATTTGTTCAATTTACTATGGTTATTCACTAATTACTACAGATAATATTGTGTTTTACTATAGCATTTCTAAACGTTCAAAACAAAAATAGTTTTCTAATAAAACTTGGAGTGCCATTAATAGTTAGTACTTTTAATTAAACAAACAGATTTTGTGAACATTTGCACAAACCTGGTTAACTGCTAAAGCTGCCATAAATGCTACACCTTTTCGAATGATGTTGGCCCCAGCCTCTCTTGCTTGTTTCACTAGATTCAAAGCATGCTGATACGAAGCAGTTGTATTCTTAGGATAGAAAAAGCAATTAATAACTATCACACATTCAATACAAAATAACTGTGAGGGTGAAAAAATAAACAATTTTATAAATACATATGACAAAACAGAGTTATAATTTTCCTACACTGAAAATATATTTCTGGTAAGTATTTACCTCCTCTCACAAGATTAGCTATTCTCGTTCAGTACTATCCTCTGCATACAAACTTTTTCTTACACATGTCACAAGCCTTATGCTCCCCCCATGTTGAAATTACAATATTCAAACATGTCTCTCACATAAATCATCATACATCATTTCTTGACCACTAGAAGCATGACCTCTCACATGATGCATGCAACTCCTTCACACACTTTAACTGAATCTTCACTTCAAGATTTGGCAGAAACTGCGAGCACTGGAGAAGTGGGGAGGAAGAGAGGGAAGTGTGAGTAATACATTTTCAGTATAGAAAAATTATAACTTCCAATAAGGTACTTAACTCCACTCATACGATTAGCTAGAATCCTATATTGAGTTGGAAAAGGGACCAGTGTGAGGGAACGACAGAAGTCTCAACACAGACACAGGCCAGAACCATCCTAAAGCAATAACATCCCCTATAGCCAAGGAGAGAACTGGAACAATTCCATGCACCAATGCTATGAACCAAGAAAGATAAACAACCAAAAACTGAACAAGGATGGATTCATTTAAATCCAAAACCTAAATGCTGAAAACTAATTTTCTGTGAAGTTGGTCAAAGAGCTCTCAATCAAAGGGATGAGTCGTAATTTCAAAGGCTCAGCTCCAGTGTGTATGTACTGTTTATCAGGAGACCACATCACACATTAAAGCGATGGCTCAACTCTGGTATTTGTGTAAATAGTATTAGGAAGGTGATGGCTGAACTCCAGTTTTTGTCATTTACTGGCAAAAGCAACTAAGCTATCTGCACCAAATAACCAGTAAAAAATAAAAGTAAAATTATTAAAATACGTAAAAACAAATCACATTAAGATAAAAGGAAGGACAATTTTTATGTTAAAAACTTAAATAGAATTAAAGAAGCCAATGACCCCTAAAAATTTAAAAAGACAACTGAGGTGGACAGTGTTACCATTGCCAGTGATATAGCCTAAAGTCAGAAGTGAAGCCATAGTAAAAACATGCCTAAAATGGTGCCATCACTCACAGTTGTCATGACAGCACAACAGTAAAATGTGGCCTATTATGACTTAAGTGTCACACAGACCACACAGTGGTGCATCAGTCAAAGATGAAAGAAAACAATGAGTTAAGAAACTGTGACTAATGAGTAGCCTAACCAGGACAGCATCCTCCTTCTGACCTTTATGAAAGCAAGATGATCAAAGAGCAATATAAGGTTCAATCTGTAAAAGCTTGTTATCACACTGCACACTCCAAGTTGAATGCCAACTGGCACAGAGCCAAGCCTTAAATACAGAACAGTAGTCCACATATGGAACAGACATGATTATTATAGCACCAGAACAAATGGACTTAACTTTGGTGTCAGTAAATTCATTCCTGCAAATACCAACATGGACTAGTATCTAGAAGAACTGGATATAAATGGATGATAGAGAGAAATGGGTTAGTCAGTTTTAAATATCAACAAAAATACAGTGAGGACTTATGTAAAGCAATTCCAGGGCCAATAGAGACCTAAGTGAGTCATTATAAATAGCACAATTTGTGTACTGCGTAATTTCTACATGATCCAGGGCAAAATAAATGGTGTACAGTTCAGCAGTGAACACAGAAACTACAGAGGGAATCCTGTGTACAACCACCAAATGACAACATACTATAAATATATGGGAATGGAAGGATGGTTTAAAAGATGTTCGACAAATAGAAGATGGTACTTTAAATTGGGAGTATCCACCTTCCTCAGATGACTCAGGGGATGGTAACAAATCATAGTTGGATAGGTTGACCAGTGGAGACAGCAATATCATTCAAGGTCAAACCCAATTCAGCCAGCTGCACCTGGATACGAAGGTCAAAAGGAACAATGGCAGACTGTCTATTATAAAAAAGTGTGGCCCACTGAGGAAGGAAAACACAATCCCAGGTGGGACACTGTAGTAGGGATTGAAGTTCTGAAGTATACAGTAAAGATATATACAGTATATGTATAGGAGGTTCATGAGATTTAATGTACAAATTCTGGACTGGAAAAGTGGAAAACCCCTGTGCAGAGCTGAAGCCACTAATAGTGAACAGGGTTCATCTTCAAGCTGAAAGTCCTGGAAGAGCCATAGACCAGAGACCCATAGTCCAGTTTCAATCAAATGAGGGGACAATAAATCTTTAGCAAAGAACAATGATCTGCTTTCTATGAGGTGAAAGAGAGGACATGGAGGATGTTCAGTGTCCTTGTACACTCAACATGTAGCTGCTTGATGTGTGGAATGAAAGTCAGCTTACAATCAAATATAAACCCTAAGAAATTTGCTTCAGTGATCACAGGAAGCACAACTTCTCTAAGATGGAGCTTTGGATTGAGGTAATCCAAGATATCCCATTGCTGGCATGAGTGCATGCAAACAGTTTTAGAGAGAGAGAAAGTAAAACCATTTGCTGTGGTCCACTTCAGTAAATGATTGAGGGCAGTCTTGAGTTGCCATTCAATAAACCTTATGCTCAATGACTGACATGAGATGTGAAAGTCGTTGACATCGAGTTTGTTTGCAACTGTTGGAGTGAGTTACCTAATAACGGCATTAATCTTTATAATGAACAGCCCTAAGGGACTCCTGTTGGAAAGAACTGGTCCATTAAGAAATGTTTAATAAAAATGTGGAAATGGCCATGCAACCCATATGAATGGAAGTCTTGCAGAATGCCATCATACCTTCATGTACTATCATACTCCTTTTCAAGGAAAAAAACACAAAAACAAGATGTCGTCATTTGAGAAAGGTTTTCCTGAAACCAAAGAGAAGCATTAACCTTTCTCTTTAAAATCTTACGGAGACAACTTGTCAAAGCAACTGGACAGTAGGTTGAAGGAACCTAGGGATCCTACCCAGGCATAGAGAAAGGGAGGATAATAGCATGACACCAAGAATCAAGAAAAACATTCTCCTGCCAGATCCAGTTGAAAGAAACCAGAAGAAGAATAAGAGAGACAGGAGAGAGATGGTGCAGCATCTCATAGTGAATACAATCAGATCCAACTGATGTACTACTAGACTAATGAAAAGTAGGCCTGAGTTCCACCAGTGTAAAGGGGCAATTATAGTCATAGAGATAATCAGCCCAAAAGGAAAGAGGCAATAACTCTGTCTGAGTATTGATGGTTAAAAAGGTGGGGAATGAAGCAGAAGTACTATATGCATGAGAAAAGCTTTTGCCAAGAGTATCAGCAACTTGCTGGTCATTGGAGAGCAAGATAAAAAAAAAGGAAGAAAAGAAGTATACTGCACACTGACTTTCTAAACCTTGTCTCATATGTCTTTTAAAGTGGTGGTAGAAGGGATGCTAGTAGTGAACTTAATCCAAGATTCTTTCTGCCTTTGACATCTTACCTGCCAAGCATTTGCATGTGCTCATTGAAAAGCTATGTGGTTTGCAAGTGTGGGATTCCTTTTACAGGTATCTCAGACCCATTTTTGAGCCTTCTGTGCTATGTGGCAGGCAGGATTCCACCATGGATGAGAATACCATGGAAAATGTGCCGAGGTTTTAGGAATACATCGAGCAGCTGCCTCGATAATACTGATACCACTCATTCCTGCTTCACAGTCATCTACTGATGGCTTAGAGATGATGGCAGAATCAAGTTCCAAGAAAGCAGTGAAAGAGGGCCAGATGGCCTGGTCTAATTTCCACCAAGAAATGTGGGTCAGGTGACATTGACCTTGGCCAGTTTCCCTTAAAATGACATGAAAATGATCACTCCATGGGTCCTGTCAACCCCATAAGAGAAAAGCAAATGGGAGTACAGCAAAATCACTAGCAGTAAAATACTAAGTGAGTGAATATAAGTAAAAGAACCAGTATTGAAAAGAGCATATGTTATGTGGAACAACCCCTCCCCATCAATATCAGCTCAACTCTAGAGGAAATTATGTCCATTAAAGTCCCTAAGGATTAAAAAGGGAGACAACAACTGTTCAATGAAAGCATCAAGATCTAATTGATTATAGGTCTCTCCAGGAGACAAGCAGAAAGAGCACATGGAGATTGTACAACCCAAGAGTGTATAAAGTGGCAATGACAGGGCAGGCACATCCTGATCAACCAAAGATGCTACCTCTCCATGCACTCATCCATCACAAAATCTGTCATTTCTGTACAGAGAAAACTGCCAAAAGGTGACTGTATCAGCAGGTTTCAGAAATTTTTTCCAGTAAGGAAAGAGACACAGGATGGTAAGAATCAATCAGTGCCTTGATGTTTTCCAAATTAAAAGGCAAACCTCAACAGTTCCCCTGTATCAAAGTGGCCATTTTTATTTATGTGGAGGAGAATTGGATGGAGACCTCTTCTGTTTTTGATCACATCATTTCTCTTTATTAGAAGGTCTATCGAACTCCACTGATCCTGCCAAGGTTGAATGGGTAAGTCTTTGTTGGTAGATGATAATTCCAATAACTGAGGACATGAATGAATAATCACTCTGCACCTCAGGGCTAAAGAAGGAGATGAAAATGATAAAATGCCAGAAGACAGAGCCAAAGAAAGTGGACCTGGAGAGCCACTGGAAGGAATGGTGAGGACATTGACTCATCAAATCTCTTAACCACAGAAGGCAAAAGATTTTTCACATGGTTTAAAAATGACTCTGTCAGAGGCACAGAAAGATGTTTCTGTTCTTCCACTGTACAAGTGGAATGGAGTGCAGTAGCACACATCTAAAATGGAATGGTGAACAGTAACTTTCAAGCATTGGGATAAGAAATGTTTTCAAAGGATGTACCTCTTTTTTATTCCACCCACCTAGGGCAAGAATGAAAGTAAAAGGATTAAGAGCCACTACAATTAACGCAGTGAGGATCCATTCTGCACTCATAGGCATCATGTTCCTTGCCACCACAATGGGTATAGATCAAGGAACTACAACATATCCTTGAGTGACTGTACTGCTGACATTGGAAACATATGAGAGGGTTCAGAATATATGGCCGTACCTTACAATTTAGATAACTTGACTGATGGTGGCAGATGCACGTGGTGATATAAACATTAAAATTAGGACATTGGTCAGCAACATAATTCCATCTTTGCAAGTAGAGATACATCTCACTGCAGAAACTCCTTGAGTGGAAAAACCAGCAAGTATCTCTGACTCGAGGATGTTCTTCAAATCCCTCTCAACAATAACTCCTCATGACAAATTCAAGGAATGTAACCTCAATGGGTATATCCCCAATGGCTTTTGAATGCAAGAGGAGTTCAATGTGATTTGGAGTGGATGTTTCCACCAAAATGGTGAACCAATAATGCAGCTTTTTGACTTATTAGGAAAGCCAACAAGCCCCTCTAGTCCTTTCTGAATAAAAAAGGAAGACATCTGCCCTAAAGATTTGTCTGATAAAGAATTTAATATCAGAAAATGAAGTACAGGTGTTGAAGAAGTTAAAGGTTGCTTTTCAGAATCTTCAAGACATGGTTGTTTACCTATGATGTTTTTTTATTATTTTATTTTTTATTTGGGTATCAATAACAAATAAAGAACATTTCAGTGCCCAATTACCCTGCCTCCATGGAGCCCTACAAGGGGATGCACTACGATGATTTTGTGAACACTATACACAAACACCAGCATCAGACACAATGTCCATAACAACTGTTGTAAACACCCAACACTGGTACTTGATTGATCTTAGCCCAAATGTACCAGCTGAATGGCCCTGGGGGGCCACCCCAAGGCCACCTCTCTACAGGAATTCAAGGTCAAAGTGATGTGTTAGGGTTGGACCTCTCAAACACTAGCATCCTCTCCTCCACTTTACAAGTTGTCACATACTTTAAACATATGGGTGAATGTTTAGATTCCAGAGAAGGTAAACTAAAAGTACAAAACCTTCTCTGGGAGGTCCCCTCACCACATACAGGAATCAACATCAACGGGTGTAATATGTACAAAGAGGCCACATCATCTATGAACATAACAGAGTGACTTCAGTGTTTGTGTAAATGTTATAAGGAGGCCACACCATCTATGAATGTGACAGCTTAATTCCAGTGGTTATGTACATAGTGTCAGAGGGCCTAATAATCTATTTATATGACAGCTCGATGCCAATGTTTTGTTTGTGTAAATGGTGTCAGAAGGCCACATAATTCAGTGACGAAGTGGCTCAACTCCCGTTGTATAAACATGAAGAGGAGGCCATGTCAACCAGGAAGATGATGGTTCAACTCCTCTGAAGGCCTCATCACATCTACACCAGGAGAACACCACCACACTACTCTCAACTGAATGACTTTAACCTGTTCCTTGTGTAATTCATTTAGCATCTGTAATTAACCATCCTAATGGCTTGGAACTGAAAAGTGGGAAGGACTCCTATGCTACACTCAAGGAAGGAAGGTGACAGTGCAGTGGAGAGTCTGGAAGAATGCAATGGGTAAGCATAAAATTTTATTTTCTAAAGCAGACCATACTGATTTATTCACTTGAGACAGAGCAGGGATGGGCAGCAATCTCCTTCTGCTTTATTCATGCAATCCATGGGTGGTAAGATCCAGAATGAACATTTTTATAAAGCAAAATATTGCAAGGTTATTCACCTTCAACAAATATTGTGCAACACTCCATCTTCATGGTGAGCACTGTGAAGCCATGGAAGAGAAAGCATGAGTGAACATTGCATATAGTGTGAAGTTAGAAGGGATCAATGTGTTAAATAGCAAGTTAAGAGGACTTGAAAGAAAAAAGTTTTGAATAAACTTTACCAGGTAAAGTTGCATTGAAGTCTGTTAGTAGATGAAATCCTGAGAAGGAGGAAACTACAAGATGATGTAGACAGTGGGTGAGTAACATACAGAGAATAGTCCATATATCAGAATGCAGAATATCCTGCACTGGATGACAAAGACGAGAGGTAAAAGAAACAGTAAGGTGTAGAATGGATGGAAGGAGTACTGAAACAAGTCTAAGAGGAAGAATGGTTGGGAAGATTAAGCCATTTAAACCCAAAGGTGGACCCAAATAGTAAAGAGAGAAGATGAATTCAAAAAGGGATGATTGCCAGCTGACAGAGTTAGGATCAGCTATCCCAGAAGGTAGCAAAATGGGCTCTAGAAGAATGAAGAGATCTGACCAGACACATAAGCCTCTGTGGATCTGGAGAAGAGTAGAGATGGAAAGTAGGACAAAAGGAGGAACAGTCCTTCCAAAGTGCCAAAGTCTGCAGGAGGAGGAACGAACCAGGTAAGGGAAAAACACATAGAGGGAGAAGGGTACATGAAGTGTCAATGGCAAACAAATCTGACCATCAATGTCCACAACCTAAGAGAAGGAATTATGTAGTATGAGAAAATGTAACAGCAAAAATTAGGAAGTTGTTCAAATGGAGATAAATTAAGGGAACGATTGAATACGTGAATGACCCAATCTGGAACTGGAAGGGTATGACACAAGTAAGGGCAATGTAACTGGAATGAAGGCATTAGCATGGGAAGTAGAAACACTATAGTATTGGAAAAACAAAAGGTATAGGATAAAGAGAGTCTGATATTCAGAAGCCAAGAACAAAAACCCACAGTTGAAAAGCCAGGTGAGAATTTCCACCACAAGCCAAGGTAGGTGTGTATCAATGGTGAAAAACCTGCAATTAGTGTCATCAACACTACCAAGTGACTTGATGTGCAAAACTGGATCTCATTGGATCACATGAGCCACACAAAAGATAGGTGTGAAGACACAGAATGTGGAGGTTATGATGTATAAAATGTGATTGATGTTGCCAAAGAAGGGAGAGAGAAGCAGATAAAGGAAAGAGGGGGGGAGCAGTCATCATAACTTTAGAAACCAAAATTGATCTGGTCAACAGGGAGCAATCATGAGAACTCTAAAATTAGTGGATTAGACAAGAAATCATTGGATTAAGTAATCAGGTGAGTGGGACAAATAAAGATACTTGTGTGACCAATCTGGTTTGAAGGTATCAACTGCCAGTGACAGTGTATAAGGAACAGACAACCAAAAGAGAGGGAATCTGCTGTATAGATCTGTATCAAAGGCATTCACTGATGGCAAAGAACCTAGAAACCAAGAGGATCTAATGTCCCTTCAGTGGGATATATCCAGAAAAGGTGCAGAAGACAATTCATGACCAGATAAAAAGCACTCTGCACAGAACATATAATAATGCAAAATGTGATGTGTGTAGCCCATTATAAGAAATCCAAAGACCAAAATATAGATCTCTGGATTGGATGCTTCTTCGCTAGGTGATGTGTTCCATTGCCATAGAATTGCCCAAAGGAATCATTCCCAGACAACACACAACAAGTAGGAAACAAAGTAATGTCTGAAATATGGACAGAAGTTCCATAACAGCGACATGCAGAGCACCAAGGTCTGCAGATGATAAACCCAAAGCATCATTGTAATTGACCCATACTCTCTATGCTTGAAGAGAAGCAATCAAGAAAAGATGCAGATCTGGAAGCTGAGAAGGAAGCAGCACAACCACTAACGCATGGGTATTGTTCAGTCACTAATGCAGATAATCTCAATGGAGAGAAGGAAAGGAAATGGGGTGAAAAGAGAATCCCAATCAAGGTTCTGTTCTTCATGAAATGATCTCTGAACTTATGGTACATTCACATTCTCAAGAGGGACCTGTGATGTCATGGAAGACAAATGCAATAGAAACTTGCAAGCAGTAAGTAGCTGAGCTGAGAGGGCATTGTGAACTAAAATCCCATTAAACTAAATCGTGAAGGAGAAGGCAGAGCTCAAAAGATGTTTGAATTGAAAAACCCCAACTGGACAATATAATGAGTTGATCAGAGAAAGGAATTCTGCATTCTGACCAACCAGCCCATCCAAATGGCCACAGAAAGTAACTGCTGTGAAGGAGTGGTTGATTTCAGTTTGGAAAGAGCCATAATAAGCAAGCTGGTCACATAATAGTGAAATCACAGTCCCTGAGCATGGAGATGATGCACAAAAGCCCAGTCAATTTGACCAAATAAGTAAGTGCTAAAGCAAGTATGAAGGGAAGGCCTGAAATTGATTAACCTAACTGAGAGGGACAAACAGAACAGAAAGATGAGAAAGAGGTGATACCATTATGTGAAGAAAGCGTAGGATACATCCACAGATGGTATCCATAACCAAAAAGAAAACACTCATCTTAGGAAAAGAAGGACTCTGAGAAGAACTTGGATTTTGATATGAGTGTGTGTGTTTTTCTTATAGCAAAGCCACATTTGGCTATTTGCTGAGTCCACTGAGGGGAAAAATTATGATATGAAAAGATTCAGATAAGAATGATCAATTTCTGGCTACCAATCCCTAATTATCTTTGGAAAACAAAAAGGTGGGAACAAAAACCCAGGAAGGATGAGAAATAAGTTTAATTGTTCAATGCCAGAGAAATTACTGAGCCACATCTGACAAATGCTGGTCAGTTTGTTTTCTTATGTAAGGGGAAGATGGAAGCAAATGAGGTAAAAGGCTACAATATTTGTAAAAATGGAACATTGGTAAGCTAATGACACCTAAAACCCGATAATTTCTGGGACCATATCAAAGACAAAGACACTGGAAGTGGGCCCTACCTAAAACCCTCAGATAAATTGAGAACGAACAGATCAGAGCCTATATAGCATCACAACTTCTAATTTCCTGACAATAAAGAAACCATGTTATGTGAAACTAAGAAAGACATATAATTCAGAAATTTTCTCAAAGCAGGTAAAGAGAACCTAAGAACTACTGATATACAACCCAATGGAAGGAAAGAGCAAAATTAGCCTAAGTCTAGGGGAAATGGGTGGAGCATGCCAATTGCCCCATGTAAGTGCAAGGCTAAATAATCAGCATGAACACAAATATCAGAGGAGGGAGGAAAACTAAATGTAATAAATAAGAGTTAGAATAATAATAATTAAATAACACAGAGAAAACATCACAAATCTGAGACATAATTCTGTGAAGACTGAAGTAGGCTTCTGAGAAAAAAGTGACTTAAAAAAGGTTGATTGGTTGGAATTAAATCTGTGCTCTGCCTACCACAGGTATAAAATCCCAGTTTCTAGTGGTGTGACTCTACAAAGATACTGCTGTGCCACTGGGAGGTGACTTAAAGGAACTGATAAAAACAAATATAATAATTGAGCTGAACAAATCAAATTAAGTTGAAAATTAATCTTTTCAGGAGGAAAACAATGTCAAACATGCAACAATAAAAAAAAAAAAAAAGCACATCCAAACTCACACATTGTCAAATGAGAAGTGAAAGTTTGATAGAGAACTGTCATATGTCATGTGAGGATGTCATGCTATTATTGGGTAAGAACTGAAGCATGATGATTTACGAGATACATGTAAGAATATAGTAATTCCAACAAGGGAGGAGTATACAAGTTGTGGCATGTGTGAAGAAAAGTTCGAGTATAGAGGGCAGCACTTAATAAGAATAGCTAGTCCTTGATGACGAGAAAACCCACTTGTGGAGAAAAATATATATGTAAAAGTGGCTGGTAAGGGTAGAGAAAGCTCTATGTAGAGGAGCAAAGAAGGTCGAAAAATTGTTCACTCCTCTACATAGAGCTCTCTACCCATACCAGCAGTTTTTACATATATAAAAATAGCTAATCTTGTGAGAGAGGTTGTACTATATTAAAGGATAATGTAAAACATCACAAAGCAGGTCTAGTATTGAAAATTTAACAAAATTAAACTCCTCCACCTCTATTTAGTACTCTATCCCTATTATATAGCCTACCCTACATTTCAAAGGCATTTCTGTCATAAAAATTATCTACCTTTAAACATGTTCCAGTTATTCCCATTATATCAAAATACTCTATTTCTAACAGTGCTCTAAAGTTTTCTATTTTATTTCTTATACTTCTAGCATTACAACAGTAACAATTAATCCTATCCTTAGAACTACTTCTATATTTATTTTCTCTTAATATTTTGCATTTAGTTCATCCTAGCCCTTACCACTGTCTAGTCATAGTTTAAAACTTCCCTTACAGCTAAGTTAATAGCCCCAGCAAACAAGCCAGATCCTATCCCATTCTGAAGAGCTCTTTTCTTCCACTGTATGGATCCCACAAGTCTACTCATCCTTACATGCTAACTTAAGCCTAATATTTAACCCTAGTGACCTACTCACAATTTTATCTCCACAATTAATTCTTAACAGTATCCCTGACATAATTAAGTTATGAATTCTGCTAGTCATCTTTACTATATGTATCTCTTACTCTGTCACTTATATACTACATCTGTACCCTGAGTAGAATAAATCTTATTTTTTTTTCCTGTTTAAACCACAGACAATTCTATCCATATGTCTTGTCAATGAATCACATAATTATAACCTCCATATAATCTATATCCTCCACTTTTTTTTTCTTTCTCTTCAACAGTTCCTCATCTGCACAAGCTAATTGCTAATATACAAGTCCCAACAAAAAACAATTTCCAAATCCATAAGAATAATAGGAATTTAATAAGAATTTGTTTTCATTTTGGTTTTCTGGTTAAACTTCTGCATAAGCTGTGTAATCTGTCAATTACTAACCTCCACCAAACTAGTAAGCAATTGAAAGCTTGTGTTGATGAATAAAAACAAGCAGAAACAAAAACTATAATGTTACTGAACAAATATTAATAACCATGAAAAGAAAACTATCTATTGTTATAATCAACAATAATAAAATTAGTGAGTAGAATAAAAATATATAAGTTAACAGAGATAAGAAAAAATTGTAATTAGGATATGAAATTTAAGTTACAAAATAACAATAATAAATAAATTGGTAACTAAGATAAGAAAATTTTAGACAATAGTGTCACAAAGATTACCAACATCCAACTTTAACTACCATGTTTTACTTTTATAGAATAATATCAAGTGAAATGTTTTGTTGACTTATTATTTTGAGAGGAAAAATAATTTAAAATATTAATGAAAATTGCTCTCAGAATAGAGTGTTTTAATGCCAATAGTATAAATCTGATGAAGTACTAAACAGTATTGGACCCTTACCCAAAATACATATGTACATATATATATATATTTCTATATTTAACTTACAGATATATTGATGATTTAATTAGCATAACTAATTCTGAAATATATAATGTTATTGATACCATTTATCCAACAGAATTAGAAAGAGAAAATACTTCAATTTCTAATACAGATATACATTATTTAGATTTAGAAATTAAAGTAATTGATAAAAAGGATATCAATATAAGTATTTTTAACAAAAGAAAAGATTCTAATTTTCTAATTTATGGTTTACCCTCCTTACATAGTAATGTACCATACCCATCTATTATAAACATTATAATTTTTCAGTTATTTATATATTGTAAAATTTGTAATAAATTACAATATTTTATTAATAATGTTGATATACTGATACAAAAATTAATATTTAATGGATCAAATAAAGAAATTCTAGATAAAATTATTAAGTTATCCTGTAATAAATATAAAGAAAGTAAAAGAGAAATTTTACTACAAATTGTTTTCAGTTAAAAATAAGGTAATTTAAGAACTAAAAATCCCACTAGTTTATGTGGATGTACACTTTGAGCTGCATATAAGAGCACGACAGTCAAAGAAAACTATCACTTTACTGATGTCATGTTAATTAGTGCCTCTACCATACTGGGGGCAGGAATGCTAACTTCAAAAAGTAAGCTTTATCTTACTCACCCCCAAATGGTAGTACCTTATTTGTCTTATTATTTCATTTATTTATTTTTCATCTTTTTATGTTTATCTTTTTTTTTATTCTTATTTTAACTAAGGATAGTAGTCACCTTCCCACAACTGTCTGTGGACAGTGAAGGGTGATATAGATATGGGACAATGTGGGCTTGAGCACCCATATCTCGCTCTCCTAATTTCTAAATTTCTAATCTTCTTATTTGAGACTAATAAATTGAAAGTTAAAACTGATAGAAAGTGTATCCCCACTACAATGTTGGTCCTACTTTCACAGTAACATCCAAAACCTGGGATACATTTTATAATCTCACGTTGTAGCTTGTACCCTGGGATCTTTTTGAAAACTATGCAGTGTAATTTGTTTAATTTTAATGTGTTTTGTTTATGGTTTAAAAATTTATGGTTATAATATATATACATACATATATTACATAATGCCTTAAATGAACAACACTATTCTCAACATTGCTCTTGTGTCTTTAAACACCATATTGCTTCAACAGTGTTTTCCAACTCTATTACAATTATTGTAAAAATTACATAAAACCTTTCACAAAAATTGATTTTTGTATAAAATCTTCTTGATAAAGGTATCCAATTACAGATAATGATTGAGCTTCATTAACCCTTTTGCTACGGGCTCATTGTAAAATACAAGAGTTTGCCTTCACTACACATTTGCACACATTAGGTATTTGCACTGTAACTTTTGATACAGTGTGTGTGTGTATCTTCATTTGGTAAAATTTGTAAAATTCGGTAGATTTTTAGTAAAGACTACACATATTTTGTACATAAAAATCAAGTTTTATAATGAAATATCTTAAATCTGTTTGTGAAAATATTGAGTCTATTTCCTCTCTATGATTCCATGTTATGACTTAAAAAAAACTATTCATTAACACTAAATTCTTAAATATTTATGTAATCTCTACAACCTCCTAAACCTCTGAGAGCAAAGTGATTCCATGTTATGATTAACAAAAAACTATTCGTTATCCCCAAAATCTTAAATATTTATGTAATCTTTAAAACCTCCTAACTACATTTCAAACATTTGTTTTCGGTAATAATTTATATTTTATGCTATTTTCTATACTCTAACTATGTGGGATCTATCACTTAACCAACCTTATAACCATTATGAAAAGTGATGAAGATAAACTATACTTTATTATGCTGCAGTGACTAGATATTATAACACAAAAATTCAAATGTTTAGTCCATGTAGCTTAAGTCTCATAATGATATATATATATAATTTTTCATTATATTGATATCCCAGTCATGCCTAGCTAACATTACATAACTTGCATTGATGCAGTGCACATGCACTCATGTTATGTATCCAATAATATAAGATTTTGGTCTTTGCTGTGTTTAATGGACTAGTATTTTGTAATATATAGTCACATTTCAATTATTATACGTTATGTGTATATAGAGTATTACTATTTAGAAATAAATTATTTAACATATTTTTCTTAAAATATAGAATAATAAATTAAGAAGTAAAACAAACAATTATCTCTTCTCGCTATAACCTTTAAAATTTCGCAAGTGGAAGGTATCAATTTTTTTTTATAGGTTTTATACATACAGTTGAATAACTGAAAAATCATAAATAACTACATTGATGCCACAGAATTCCACTATGATTTATTAAACTTAGTAAATAAGATGTTTTTAGATTTTAAGAAATATGAAATTTTGAGTAGACTAAATACACAACCAACCTTCTTGAAATCTTGGTTCAAACAAATGTAGTTGCCTTTTAACAGATTACAATGGCTGAGAAAACCACTAGGGGAATATTCTAGTCTATTAGTTGGTTTTTCACATGTTATATATTGAAATAAATGTATATGATATATGAAGGACTGTTTTCAAATATGGAAAGAGGTGAAAGGAACCATTGTGTTTGATTCAGTACATTAGCCATATCTCAGTATAGCTTGTTAACATTAGTAATTTGAGTTCCTAATTTGTACAAAACTATAGACTTAGTATTTTGGCATAACAAACATTTAATTTTAAACAGTGCTGCATTCTTTCAATATTTACTTTTAAATTAAGAAATTAACTCATATATAATATTAAAGTCTGATTTATAATCTACAATTTTATTTCAGACATGTTGACATAAATATGCAAAATAGTAGTTCAATAAAATTTCGAATGCAAGACAATAAATGTGATTTATGTAACATTTGACATGTGACCAATTGGATATCACATTCTGTGTACTGGCTAAACAATGCAAATTTAAAATTAATTTCTAAAAATGTACCCAATTCACTAGTCCATCAGACAACTGCCTGATTTCCCAGTGAATCAATTCACCCACTTTTATCACTAACTTAAGTATGTACAAACACAGCTAAATCTAAAGACAGAGATATCAAAATGACTAACTAATAGAAGAAAAAGTATTTGATGTAGTGTCTGAACACTAAACACACACATACACATACAGACTCAAAAAGAGAAAGAATTTTTTGTGTGCAATTTATCATTAAATACACATTTGTGCTTATCTAATAAACTTACCAGTTTGTAACATGCAGCTAATACAAGCACCATGCATTCCCTTGGAAACTTTGTACCATATAATTGTTTCTTTCTGAGTTGTTCATAACAATCCACAAGATCTTGGTATCGTTGATGCTTGAACAGAAGGTCTAACGCAATATGATACGAGGTAATTTGATCAAAGAAACCATCAAGTTGCTGAAAGATGTTTGCAGCATTGTTAGTTTAACAGAATAAAGATGATAAAATTCCATCTGTCATATCTTTGTTATCGTGCTGTCTTAATATCACCTAAATGATCTACTTATTTTAGAAGAGATTTTTGTTTCAAACTGAAGAGTTGAAAAAATTCTCATTAAAAAAAACACACTAATGTTGTGAAAGTTGAAGTACATGCAAAGGATGGAAAATAGTTGAGACTTTTATAATTGTCTCTATCTTCACTTTTAAAACTAAGATTCTGAATGTTAAATAAGTAATTTTTTCAAGAACAAAACCTATTTAAATAATACACCATGCACAGTATATTCTCATTACAACTTGGAAAAGTCATTTTTTCTCAATGATTACAATTTGTTAATAATCCATGAAAATTCTTTGAAACCTTTTTTTCATCTGGTCTCTATTAAATCAAGTTTTTAGATCAATTCAGTGGAGTCCACACACACTTCTAGAAATATTTTTTGAAATGTTTTTCTAAACTGTTTTATGCATCAAAATACCTGTGAATCCCTGAATTTGTTTATTACAGTATCTCTAATAACATAAATAATAGCATTATAACATAGAAAGACAAGAATACTCAATAAGATGCAGTATACTCATACAGCTACTACTGTATTAAGCTGCTACTTAAAATGATTAAGATGTTCCTTTAAAAATAAAGCAACAATATCCTCTCAAAATGTTCAAGAAATATGATACTTAATGAGATAAACCTGTTTTATTGTGATGAAATTTTACTTTTTAGAAACAAAAATCAACATTAAAAACATATAACCACCCACTAGTCATACAGTTTACTTACACAGTGATATTTACTAACAATATCATACACAGTGACATCAAAACTCAACACCCAAACATGGGCTTTGTTGGATAATCTAATGCTTTTATGTAAAATAAATTTCCTATGTAGTAGTACTACTCAATTGTAAAATATGATGTTGAATTTGTAATCTTACTTAAACAGTAACTGCTTACATTCTAATATTCAGGAACATACAAAGTCACATACCTTATCATTCAGTGCTCGTAGAACAATGTCAGGTTTGTCTAAAAAGTAAAACAATCGCATTGCTACTGGTCCAAAAACAAAAGTGCTGAACCTTAACTCTTTGTTTTGGTGATTGAACCTTGATGAGAAGATTATAGATTTTGTTATTAAGACAAAATAACTTCTAAATTGCAAGATTTATGAGTAACTACTTTAAAGATATCATAATTACAGAATAAAAAAGGTCTGAAATGAATTTCTAATATAAAGCTGAATTATTAAAGCACAAGCAGACTTGAATCTAGTCCTAATCTGGATACAATAAGCCTTATTTATAAATGCAAAATTTAAAGAAGCAATACAACTTTTTTTCTTGATCATTATGGTTCCTTACCTCAAAATCAGTTAAAAAAACAGTAAATACCATTAATTTTGTTTTTTCCCAAATTTGTTTTACAGAATGTGATTTATCTGAGATTTACTATTGAAGTCCTGTTTTCTACCACTATTTTTACTGTTGATATATCATAGTTATAACTTCTTGATTAAATGACATACACACAAAAAATAGCACTTTTTATAGGTGGTTCTTCAGAAAACTAATTAATGACTAATGCATTTACAACAAAATTTCTAACACACACTTTAAGTCGAGAAACAAACACATCATTATACATAATGCAATACAGGTTGCACTGTTGTATGTAAATATTACATTTGTTTACATTACTCAGTTATTAACTGAAAATTTGTGCAACGATTTTTATATCTGAATTTCTTTCACTATCAGATGCAAGAACACAATTTTAAATGGGTTTTAAGATATAAATGAAAGATCATA
Source organism: Tachypleus tridentatus (assembly GCF_004210375.1). Classification (NCBI taxonomy): domain Eukaryota; kingdom Metazoa; phylum Arthropoda; class Merostomata; order Xiphosura; family Limulidae; genus Tachypleus; species Tachypleus tridentatus. Next base: position 29,617,150 of record NC_134837.1, on the reverse strand, counting down.
AGAAATGTTGCCTGATCAACAAGTGCATGGACCAATAATAGAAGATTAAGGGTATAGGAGAGTTGTCTGCTAGAGATAGGCTACATATAAGTAAGTTAGAAAACACTGTTTGTATGAAGAATTATATGACTTTACAAAAAACAGTTTAAACTAGGTTTAGACAGGAATACTATGTGACAATGGGAGATAGTGAAATGATTACATTGATAAAAGATATGAAAATATTGTTTTTTATACAAATGCTAAAAGTATTTTTGACACTCAATACATTCCTTAGGAGCTATAGTTGTGATTAATATTTTATATGTCATTTGTATAACAAAGTCAAACAGAGATTAAGAACATGTTTCTTTAGTAGGTATTAAAAGAACAGAGGGATGAATTTTGTTTACAGAAAACAGGATGAAAAGATATGAGAGAAATGATAGGTAAAATTGACAAATAGAGGATTTGGGCTGAGAGTCTTTAAAGAAATGGAGAGAGAAAAACATGCTTATTGCTATTAAAAGCCATATGTTCATGCATATAACTCTGATGAGAAAATTACAGGCACATTTGTTATTATTCTGGCTCTATGGTAAGGCTGACAGCTTATAACTTTAAAAATCAGGTTTTTATACAACAAGTATAATATGCAGAACTCATTATGTAGTCCTGTGCTTAAAAGCAAGCAAAATAAACACTTTATTATAGAAACTGTAATTTAGGAGTACTGATTGGTTTATTCTTTCATTCCCAAATGGTGAAAGATCCTTCAAGGAAAGGTGCTAATTTACATCATGTCTTCAATACTAAGAAAAATATTATTAGATATGCTGTTGTGTAAAAACACTATATCATTAAGAACCATGATATTATTGCTTCAAACTTTAACTGAAATCACTTAACATTTAAGGAACGCAAATTTCCTGAAACTGTAAGATATCTACAAAATGATTGTATGGATATAACCTAAGTAGGGAAAGGGTTATTAAAACTTAGGAAATTTTGACTAAACTTGTTGAAAGACAAATGCACAAAGTATTAATTACATTCCAAGTTTGCAACTTATGGAAAGGCTTTGATATTTATAAACATAAACTAAAAATGATCAAAGAGGCCATTGTTATAGTGAATATACTATGAAAGTTTTTTTAAACATCCAATTTAACTTCAAAACTATCATGGATAGTGAAATTTATATGTATATATAAAAAAAAGCATTCACATGCAAATAAATTATTTTAAACTATTCTTTTACTGGAGACTTTTTCTTATATTCTACTTCTGTTGAAATAGCTGTTCTAGAAAAGCATGAGAAAAAGTTCTCAAAAGTGATTGAAATTTACTCTAAAAATCAGGTAGAAACTCAGCCAAGAGTTACAAGGCCCTAACTATTGTTTTTTAAGTCTCTTGACATTACAACAATATCTAATGACCAGAAAGTTACCAAAGAGTGATTCTTTACTCTAAAAGGGTCAAGGGGGGCATTTAAGAAAAATATGGGCCTACTAGTTTGCTCCTGTTATCAGGAAAGCTTAAGTGTCAGTAACCATTGTGAAAAATTATAAAGTTATTGTTTAATGTTATGAGCATGCTTAAAAAAAAGTGTTTATCTTTTCTTTCCCCTAAGTGCTTGAATTTGATATATATAGTTTCTACAATTTTGGATGAGGGAATAGTAACAAGCATTATGTATTTTTACTTTCACAAAAACCTTTCATAAGGTATCTTACAAGAAGACTGGAAAATTTTATGTAATTAATCAGAAAAGTTAACAAATGACAGAAAATTAGTTTAATGGTAAAAGCAGAGAATACTGATAATGGAGCATATATATTTACAGCAAGAATATGTTCAAACTTTGTGTGGAAGCCATTGTTGTTCACTGTTTATGCAAATAAGTTGAAGAGCTTTATGGAGTGAAATATTTCCAAATTCACTTATGATAATAAAATTCTGAGAAGAGCTAATCCTATTTGAAATATTTCTTTATTTAAAATTATCTCAACAGTCCTACCAACTGTCCAAAATGGTTAAAATCATGAGGTTCACTTTTTGAAACTGATGTGATTTTATCAAACACAAGTTTTATATATTATACTGAGCATCTTATTAAATATATGTTTACCATGTTGTGTTGTTTGCCATGATGTTCCTGTTTTGTTTTGTATTAACTCTAACTTTTTTTCATATGTCAAAAACTCTTTCACCTGGTGATATTCTTGAATTACAATAAATTAAGTATTGCAGTATTTTGTTTAATATCACTATGCAATATTTAAGAGTCAAATTAATTGTATTTTCAATCATTATTAGATATATGGGATTTCAATCTCTCACTATATCTAAAAGACTACATAAGTGTTTATATATTCATGACTATTTTGCCAATTACATCATTCATTTTAATAACTGTTATTGTGTGACTATAGTCTGGTTAGTATTAATTTCATAATGTTATTCACTGCCATGGTTAGTAGCCTAAATCTTCTTAAATCACCAATTTTCATATTATTTTTCACTTGGTACTAGTTTGTAATTAGAATCTGGTCAAAACAGAGAGAAGAAAATAAACTAATTATAATTACACATATAATGATACATAGACTATTAACACTATCACTAACAAAGACTGAAAAATCTGACTGCCTAAGCCTTACCACAAGTACCACAGTGTTATGTTATACAGTCTTATTGTCCCATTTGATGGTTACCAAATGTGCGAAGCCAAGTACCTTGAAGTATTAATTTCATTGTTTTATAATCTTTTATATTTTCTTAGCTTACTAAATCACATGGAAGTCTGTAATTTTATACATTTTATCAACCTGTTTCAGTGATGTATTAAAATTGTTACTAATGGACAATTGATTAATGATGAGTTACCTTTTGCTTATATATAATCTTTTAGGTATTTTTTCTATCACCATCTTATTTTTTTCAGTTAGGCATGATTCACTCAAAAAAATAACAGCCAAGTGGGAGTTGAGCGTACAATTTCAAAGGTAGATTACACTTTAAATGAATTTTTATAAATATTTGTTTCTATATATTAGAATGATGTTTAATACTTGCAAATAACATTGATTATTGTTTTTCCTTAAAAATTTAATCTATTTTATCTGTTACTTTTAATCTTGTCACCCACCACTATATCCCCTTCACAAATTGAACCTCTATTTTTAATAAGTATCATGTTATTTGGTAATGAGGAGTGGAACAATTTTTTAATTTGTTGATTGATTTTTAGAGATATAGTTCACTTTCTTAGGTTATTTTAATAAAAAATGTTAAACCTCATTACATAATGTGACAGAGTACTTTATACTGAGCATCAGTAATTGTATCTGTTACTATAGATTGTTATTGTTAATTTCATCATTACAGTTTACACACTTGACTTTCTCTGTTACTGGAATTCCATTTTTCTGGTAACTTATACATCATAAAATGTCAAATAAACTCCAATACAACTACATGTATGTGTGTGTGTGTGTGTGTGTGTAAACTTCAATGCAGAAACTTGTATGGAATTTATTTATTGTGAAGTAACTTCCTTTCAGTTGTTATCTTGTCCACAATAATATAATTACACTATGTAATACAATTTCTACTTTTTCTTGTTCCTGGGCAGAAAGTGTTATTTTTCAATTGTTTATACTTAAAGTAAATAGAGAAGACCTATTTTTCTCTTCAAACTTTGCTTTTGTGGCTTGGGTAATGAAATTTTCAAATTTACCCCTTTTCCAGGACATTCCAGGTAGATTTATTGCAGAGTAATTGATAGAGAATTTCTTTGAACTTACAAGAATTTTCGAGAACTTTCTAGAATGTTGTAAAAATTACAACAATTTTCAAAAACCATTTAGAATTTTCCAGAACATTCCATAGTAATATATATACAGGGTCTCCCCACTTCAGTTTAGTTCTAGCTACCTAAGTGAACACATAGACCTATCCGATTTTATCAGAGATGGCATCACGAAGCTGCAAGCATTCTCTAGATGCATTCTGCTATGTATATGGCCAATTTATTAAGACAAGAGCAAAACAGTACTCCATGAAAGAGGAATACAATAGCGTCAAGACCTTACTAGAAGTCTTGAAGTATGATGAGTATGGCTGGGAGATTATCGGAGACTTCAAAATGATGGCATTCCTGATGGGTTTCCAAGGAGGCTATACCAAGTTTCCATGTTATCTTTGCCTTTGAAACAGCAGGGACACTGTAGTGCACTACAACAGGAAGCACTGGCCACATTGGACTGAGTTCTCTTTGGGGAGGCACAATGTCAAGTGTGAGCCACTAGTGGACCTCCAGAAGGTGTTGTTCCCACCATTGCACATAAAATTGGGTCTTATTGTCACAGCTCTTGATAAGCAGTTTACAGTCTTCAAGTACCTTAGAGACTTCTTCCCTAGGCTCTCTGAGGCAAAGGTCAAAGTTGGTTTCTTCATTGGACCACAGATAAAGAAGATCCTGGAGTGCACAGAATTCTCCAAGAAGCTCATTAGGAAGAAAAAAAAAAGTTTGGGGTAGCTTTGTCGCAGTGGTTCGGGGCTTCTTGGGCAATCGCAAGGCCAAAAATTACAAAAACTGGTTGAAGCTCTGGTGAGGAACTACAGCAAAATGAGCTGCAGGATGTCCCTAAAAGTTCATATCCTTGATGCTAATCTTGATAAATTCAAGGAGAACATGGGAGCATACTCAGAGGACCAAGGTGAGTGCTTCTACCAAGATATACTGGACTTTGAATGCTGCTATCAAGGAGCGTATAATTAAAACATGATGGAAGACTATATTTGGAAGCTGATATGTGAAAGTGATTTACACTACAGTCGCAAATCTCAAAAAACTACTCACTTCTAAACATATTTGTTCATTTTTGTATAAGTTCAGTATAAATACATTTAAATCTTGATCCATATGTTGTTTTATTCAGACCTTGTGTAAATGAAAATTTGCTTGTTTTTACATAGAAAATAGGTTAATTTCTAAATTTCATTATCCAGGTCACAAAAGCAAAGTTTGAAGGGAATAATGTTCATTTTATGTACTTTTACAACATAAGCAATTAGGAAATAACACATACTAGCCAGGAACAAAATTTGTGTTACATAGTGTTATCTTTTTTAGTCTTAAGAAGATAACACACTTCTGGTAAGTTAATGTCAACTTAAAGATAATCACATAATATCATATAACTCTGAATCTTCAGAGGTAAGCTTGGACTGAGCATAGAAACCTTTTACAATTTCTAAATTTGTTGCCTTGAGGTCACATAGGACTTAGAAACATCAGAAGATCCACGTTTACTCTTCCAAAAACTTTTAGAATTCTGGGAAATTAAACAAAAGTACTTTAATCTTTAATAACATTAACACACCTTTGCATCATTTTAAGACACAGTTCAATGTCTTCTTCTTTGTCCTCAGCCAAATATACCATATTTTTGAGATCTTCAGTAAACACCATAGGTTGACCATCATTATTGAAATACTGGGTCATACGAGTATGAAATCTTTCTGAAAGGATAATAATGAAAACTTAACACTAAGAAATCAGTAAGTTCTAAAAATGTTCATTATTAGCATTAAACTCGTCAAAGTGGCAAGTGAAGATATCCTACCATATGAGTATTTCTGTATCAATTATCAGGATAAATAATCAGGTGGATTACCTACAAACAGTAGTTTGACTAAACTTTAGCTTATGAGCATTGATTCCTATGAACCATGGCAGAACTTTACAGAAATTACTTAATGATCCACTCCAGAAACAAAGTTTATAAGAAATTTCAAAACAAGTACCCATGGATATCAATCCCACCTGCCTCCATAAATGCTGACAGTGTAAGGTATCTTTTAAAAGCCAAATTACTTATCAACAGGCCACAATGCCAGCCTTGTTTTCAATCTCAATAAATCTTTCTTGATCAAATATCACAACATAAATAAGCATGAGACACAAAGAACATTAAGAATCTATATATACAAAGACAATAAAGACTATCTTAACACTTGCATAGATATTCTACCACATGCATACTCACTCACATGTTGGTTATTTTTTTGCTGATGTTGGGAACATGTGTTATGCAGCAGTTACAGTTAATACAGACCAAACCAAGTGATTACAGTTAATACAGACCAAACCAAGTGATTACAGTTAATACACACCAAACCAAGTGATTACAGTTAATACACACCAAACCAAGTGATTACAGTTAATACACACCAAACCAAGTGATTACAGTTAATACATACCAAACCAAGTGATCACAGTTAATACACACCAAACCAAGTGATTACAGTTAATACATACCAAAACAAGTGATCACAGTTAATACACACCAAACCAAGTGATTACAGTTAATACACACCAAACCAAGTGATTACAGTTAATACATACCAAACCAAGTGATTACAGTTAATACACACCAAACCAAGTGATTACAGTTAATACATACCAAACCAAGTGATTACAGTTAATACATACCAAACCAAGTGATCACAGTTAATACACACCAAACCAAGTGATTACAGTTAATACACACCAAACCAAGTGATTACAGTTAATACATACCAAACCAAGTGATCACAGTTAATACACACCAAACCAAGTGATTACAGTTAATACACACCAAACCAAGTGATTACAGTTAATACACACCAAACCAAGTGATCACAGTTAATACACACCAAAACAAGTGATTACAGTTAATACATACCAAACCAAGTGATTACAGTTAATACACACCAAACCAAGTGATTACAGTTAATACACACCAAACCAAGTGATTACAGTTAATACATACCAAACCAAGTGATTACAGTTAATACACACCAAACCAAGTGATTACAGTTAATACATACCAAACCAAGTGATTACAGTTAATACATACCAAACCAAGTGATTACAGTTAATACATACCAAACCAAGTGATCACAGTTAACACACCAAAACAAGTGATTACAGTTAATACACACCAAACACTGTGATTACAGTTAATACACACCAAACACTGTGATTACAGTTAATACATACCAAACCAAGTGATCACAGTTAATACACACCAAACCAAGTGATTACAGTTAATACACACCAAACCAAGTGGTTACAGTTAATACACACCAAAACAAGTGATTACAGTTAATACACACCAAACCAAGTGATCACAGTTAATACACACCAAACCAAGTGATTACAGTTAATACACACTAAAACAAGTGATTACAGTTAATACATACCAAACACTGTGATTACAGTTAACACACCAAAACAAGTGATCACAGTTAATACACACCAAACCAAGTGATTACAGTTAATACACACCAAAAACTGTGATTACAGTTAATACACACCAAACATTGTGATTACAGTTAATACACACCAAACACTGTGATTACAGTTAATACACACCAAACACTGTGATTACAGTTAATACACACTAAAACAAGTGATTACAGTTAATACACACCAAACACTGTGATTACAGTTAATACACACCAAACACTGTGATTACAGTTAATATACACCAAACCAAGTGATCACAGTTAATACACACCAAAACAAGTGATTACAGTTAATACACACCAAACCAAGTGATTACAGTTAATACATACCAAACCAAGTGATCACAGTTAATACACACCAAACCAAGTGATTACAGTTAATACACACCAAACCAAGTGATTACAGTTAATACATACCAAACCAAGTGATTACAGTTAATACACACCAAACCAAGTGATTACAGTTAATACATACCAAACCAAGTGATCACAGTTAATACATACCAAACCAAGTGATCACAGTTAATACACACCAAAACAAGTGATTACAGTTAATACATACCAAACCAAGTGATTACAGTTAATACACACCAAACCAAGTGATTACAGTTAATACATACCAAACCAAGTGATTACAGTTAATACACACCAAACCAAGTGATTACAGTTAATACATACCAAACCAAGTGATTACAGTTAATACATACCAAACCAAGTGATTACAGTTAACACACCAAAACAAGTGATTACAGTTAATACACACCAAACACTGTGATTACAGTTAATACACACCAAACACTGTGATTACAGTTAATACATACCAAACCAAGTGATCACAGTTAATACACACCAAACCAAGTGATTACAGTTAATACACACCAAACCAAGTGATTACAGTTAATACACACCAAAACAAGTGATCACAGTTAATACACACCAAACCAAGTGATTACAGTTAATACATACCAAACACTGTGATTACAGTTAATACATACCAAACACTGTGATTACAGTTAATACACACTAAAACAAGTGATTACAGTTAATACATACCAAACCAAATGATTACAGTTAATACATACCAAACACTGTGATTACAGTTAATACACCAAAACAAGTGATTACAGTTAATACATACCAAACACTGTGATTACAGTTAATACACACTAAAACAAGTGATTACAGTTAATACACACCAAACCAAGTGATTACAGTTAATACATACCAAACACTGTGATTACAGTTAATACACCAAAACAAGTGATCACAGTTAATACACACCAAACCAAGTGATTACAGTTAATACACACCAAAAACTGTGATTACAGTTAATACACACCAAACACTGTGATTACAGTTAATACACACCAAACACTGTGATTACAGTTAATACACACTAAAACAAGTGATTACAGTTAATACACACCAAACACTGTGATTACAGTTAATACACACCAAACACTGTGATTACAGTTAATATACACCAAACACTGTGATTACAGTTAATACACACCAAAACAAGTGATTACAGTTAATACACACCAAACCAAGTAATTACAGTTAATACACGCCAAACCAAGTGATTACAGTTAATACACACCAAACACTGTGATTACAGTTAATACACACCAAAACAAGTGATTACAGTTAATACACACCAAACCAAGTGATTACAGTTAATACATACCAAACACTGTGATTACAGTTAATACACACCAAAACAAGTGATGACAGTTAATACATACCAAACACTGTGATTGCAGTTAATACACACCAAACCAAGTGATTACAGTTAATACACACCAAAACAAGTGATTACAGTTAATACATACCAAACACTGTGATTACAGTTAATACACACCAAACCAAGTGATTACAGTTAATACACACCAAACACTGTGATTACAGTTAATACACACCAAAACAAGTGATTACAGTTAATACACACCAAAACAAGTGATTACAGTTAATACACACCAAACCAAGTGATTACAGTTAATACACACCAAACCAAGTGATTACAGTTAATACATACCAAACCAAGTGATTACAGTTAATACATACCAAACCAAGTGATTACAGTTAACACACCAAAACAAGTGATTACAGTTAATACACACCAAACACTGTGATTACAGTTAATACACACCAAACACTGTGATTACAGTTAATACATACCAAACCAAGTGATCACAGTTAATACACACCAAACCAAGTGATTACAGTTAATACATACCAAACCAAGTGATTACAGTTAATACACACCAAAACAAGTGATTACAGTTAATACACACCAAACCAAGTGATCACAGTTAATACACACCAAACCAAGTGATTACAGTTAATACATACCAAACACTGTGATTACAGTTAATACACACTAAAACAAGTGATTACAGTTAATACATACCAAACACTGTGATTACAGTTAACACACCAAAACAAGTGATCACAGTTAATACACACCAAACCAAGTGATTACAGTTAATACACACCAAACACTGTGATTACAGTTAATATACACCAAACACTGTGATTACAGTTAATACACACCAAAACAAGTGATTACAGTTAATACACACCAAAACAAGTGATTACAGTTAATACACAACAAACCAAGTAATTACAGTTAATACACACCAAACCAAGTGATTACAGTTAATACACACCAAACACTGTGATTACAGTTAATACACACCAAAACAAGTGATTACAATTAATACATACCAAACACTGTGATTACAGTTAATACACACCAAAACAAGTGATTACAGTTAATACACACCAAACACTGTGATTGCAGTTAATACACACCAAACCAAGTGATTACAGTTAATACACACCAAAACAAGTGATTACAGTTAATACACCCCAAACCAAGTGATTACAGTTAATACACACCAAACACTGTGATTACAGTTAATACACACCAAAACAAGTGATTACAGTTAATACACACCAAAACAAGTGATTACAGTTAATACACACCAAACCAAGTGATTACAGTTTATACACACCAAACCAAGTGATTACAGTTTATACACACCAAACCACCTAAAGATCAAAAACACTATTTACAACATTCATTTTGAATGTAAATGAAAACAACTTTAAAACAGTATTATAATTTTGTGAAAAAAGCTAGGTTTTTTATATGATATATCTGTAGTTTATATATGTGTATATACGTAAAAAATATCAGTGTGTATGTTTTAAAATCTATTGCATCATATTGTAAAGAGTATAAATACAAAAATGATTCTTTTTTAAAACTGTGCTAAAGTGATTTTTGTATTTAAACCTTATTCTATATTTGACAACCTAATTTGGTAATTTTGTACTTTTTTAGATTTATTCCCATTATGCTTATGCCAATGGGAGTAAAAAAAATGGGATGTTACCAGGGAGATATCACACAAGATTTTATCACAAGAAGACCCAAAATCGAAACACAGTCACTAGTGCCACACCTGTTTCTCAGGATACTCCTGAAGAAGGAAGTAGATTAGCAGCTAAAATGTGTGATACAAATTGATTAGTATCTTACAGTAAAAATAGTAATTAATTATAATTTGCAGTTAGTGGTTGTATAGGCTATCAAGCATGTCAACAATAATTTGAAGTCATTTAGTTTTCTTTTTGTATAAAAATGGTGTTACATAAAATATTTGCAAACACAGTTTCCAAGCACATCTTAAAATATTTATATATCTATTACCTTTCATGTTTCCAAACTGAACTTTTGTTCTTTCTCTTTGTTCTTTATATTTGTCTATCCCAAGAAATTGCTCAGTATATATCAATCGAAATCCTATGGTAAAAAAAAGTTTATTAAAAATTAACTTATTAACAAGTTTTGCAAAGTTTTACAAAAAATATAATACACTAGTTACAAAGAATTGATTTTCTAATTTATTTATTATATAAATTACAATTAAAGATGTTATTATCTACAGACAATATTTAATTTCATGCTTGGACTTAAAAAATATGTAAAATAAAAACTACCAAAAAGAATTAAGTGCTGAAACAAGTTCCATCTTGTACTTTTAACAGCTACAAAAACTAGAAATAATATATCAAAATAAATGAAAAGGCAAACATGTTCAGTGACAGGGATTTAAACCTGCTGCAACCCTCAGAACACAAGTTGACAACCCTAATCACCAGGCCTTGCCATACCAGATTGATAAGGCTCTTGAGCTAGATAATATTTTCCCAAAGGTTGGAAAAGAGGTTAAGAATTAGATATTTGAATCACTCACAATTATTTTTTGCAAGTCTGAGAATAGTGTGCAAATGTCTGAGAATAGTGTGCAAATGTCTGAGAATAGTGTGCAAATGTCTGAGGACCGGAAGTTGGCTAACATAACTCATCTTTTCAAGGAAATTGAAAAAGGTTTTGAAGACAAACAATGCTTTACAATGTCACTTAACAAAGTTTAATATCACAAGTGGGGTAATTCAGAGCTCAATATTAGGACCATTGCTCTTTTTGATCTCTAAGCAACAATAACATAAATGAAGAAATGGTCAATAAATTACTTAATATCACTGATGATATTATAATGTGTCCTATCACTAGACAGGTCATTCTGGATTATTAGTAAAAGTAATCCCAAGTTCACATAACAACAACAAATTAGTTAATTTTTTCTTAACATTTGCTACAGTTACGTTCACTTGTAAGCCTAACTTCAAATACAATGTCTCAACAGAAATTCCTAGTTAAAAAGCACCTGTACCTACCTTGGCTTTGATTGATAAACACACAACTCACCATATAACTGAATAACAGAACAACCAAGATAACTCTAACTACTGAAAATGAATAACTTGTTTGACACTGAACTGGCTCACTTATTGATTTCTTTATAATTTTGACCATTCATTATTTGTCTAATTCTTATATTTATTAAGTACTCACCTCCTACTCACTACTTGAATTTTCCAGGTTATTAATTTCATGTAAACATCTAAATTACGAAACTGGAAATAAAGCTTACAACAATAAAGTTGCATTGCTATTTGTGAGAAGGAAGCTACAGCTTTACAAAATCAATTATTATTTTTTGGTGAGGTATGATTTTATTTTCATAATAAATGTAAGGTAATGCATTTAGTGTGTTATCTAATCTGAATTACATTAGAATAGTTCTGATGGGAATAATGTTAATGATGTTATGGATGAAAAATACTCTTTCCATTTTGGTTGATCAATGTGTTGGTGCTGGTTGAAGGGCAAGTAGGATTTTTGGTTGTATCAATAGAAAAATATAATTCAAGTCAAAGAAGTTATAAAATTGTTGCATAGTCCATATTTGGAGTACTGTATTCAGTCTTGGGCTCTTCTTCTTGAAATGGACATTGAAATGTTAAAACAAAAGTTCAGATGAGGGCTATTAAGAGTACACCTAAAATGAAAAAATTATCATATGAGAATATATTAAGATTTGCAAACTTGTTTTCCTTTGAAAAAAAAATTCAAGAGGGATCTGAATGAGTTGTTGAAGATTTTCAAAGAAATTGACAGCATCAATACATCAAATCTTTTCATACTTTAATGATGAAAATAGTAAGACTAGGGGGCACAAGTATCAATTTTTACAAAGTATGTGCCATCTTTTGCTAAGATAGCTTTATTTTTTCTAAAATGGTGGTGACCTAAGAAATGGGTTGCTTTCAGATTTGATGGAAACAATTCAATGGAGTTTAAGGGAAAACTTGGTAAATGTTTGAATGATAAAGCTGGCTTTGAGATTTTTTAAAATAATTTAATTTAGTTGATAAGATAGTAAGATGGGTCAACAGATACCTTGTTGTCCTTAAATTTTAACATAAATAAGAAATAGCAAATGCCTAACCACTGATCCACAGATCTCAACTAGTAACAAGGATCCAGCTTGGATGAACCTTTTTTGTTTTTCCTATCCAAACATCCTACAACGTAGTTAAACATTCCTTCTTAAACTCCAATTAATTTAGTGTTCTTAAGCTTTTATCTAACATTTTACTTTTTTTTAAATCTAAGTGCACAATAGAAGATCAACTAGCTTATATATTTCAAGATATGTCCTATCATCCTCTTTAAAACATGAGTGAAGTCGATGGCTCTCTAATTCTCAAATACCTGCCCCCTGTCTATTTATCTAGCAAACATTTAGGTGAAACAAAAGAAAATAAGGATTACAAGGAATATAAGTACTGTTCAAAACTACAAAGGTAACAGCTAGGACTGATGCATCATCTTTTTTTGTGTGTGTATAATGATAAAAGTATTAGAGGATGTAGATTTAAGATTTATCTGGGTAGAAATTATGAAATTTTATTGGTGGTCAGCATCTAGAACACATCACCTTTAAATGTGATACACACACACCAAGATTAAAACACTTCAATAAAATGACTGACAAGTACTTGAGAATTAGGTTTTGATATAGGCAGATGGATATTTGATCAAATGACTGAGACAGGTGTGATGGAACAATAGTTTTCTTCTTTCCTCAAATTTCATATAACACACTAAATGTTTCTGCCATTTGTTTAAAATAATGTTTTGTTTTAATGGCAGAACTGTATATTTTGTATTTAATGTAAATATAATATAAGCATATAAAAGATAATTCAACAATTTGACTCAAAATTAGCACACCCCTTAAACAGTTATACCTATTTATAGTATTATATCTCATTAATTTCTTTCTTCCCAATGTCCTCACAACTGGCACTATACAACTTTAAACTATCTTTAATATACTAGAACTCTTAGAGCACCTCGAACATCCTACTAGTGCTACCCAACCATTGCAAATGTAGAACTTCTAAGATACAATTTACCCTTACTATGAGAATTTTCTCGCGGATTCAACCAGCCCACCAAACTTTGAGATTACAAGGGGAGCTTTAATGCTTGTACTTCATGTTCGAAGATCTATTAATAGTAATCCTGCTATTCGTACTACTTGTAAGTTGTACTAAGACAGCCACTATACCTACAGTTGTCAAAACAAAGTAAATATAAATAAAGAATATTAACTGGCTTAGAATGTTCTATTAACAGAATAAATAAACACGCCTAGAAAAGAAAAACTAATTTCCTTTCCTACATGAGTTTTCTTTCTCCCTTTTTAATATTAATTCGGACTGATATTCTGCTACTCCTAGTCCAATATTTTTCGTTCTTGTTCCTAGAAATTTGAAATATTTTCTTAAAATTTAATTATGAATAACTCACCAACAGAATTATTTGATTTCAAACCCTGAAATATTTCATTTGAAATAAATGTAGGTCGTAATTTAAATACTCGAACCACGTGCCGATAAATAGCAGCAGCCATTTTATAATTTCACAAATTCTCCACAAGATGTCCAACCGACTTGAAATGCATTTCCGTTTCCTCTTTTTGAGTTCCCGTCATCCTCTTTATCGCCGTGTTTAGAAGGAGAGAGATTTTAAAGTGAGTATTGTTAGATTTAAATTGAAAGACATCAATCATACTTTTGGATTAACTTGATTCAATTACAGATTATGTTATAGTTTTCGTTCTGTGGTATATGTTAGGTTTTGAATTTTACTGAGATTATAAAATTTATTTGTTAATGGAATGATGTTTAATAGCAGATCAACATGTAGGCCTAGGGTAGCTTAACTGTGCCATGTAATTAAAATATATACGACCACGTACTCCGGATATTTAGAACTTAACGTACGTAACGTTTTGTCTTTGGTCTTTATCAAGAATTACATACTTGCAGATTAATCATTCCACCCGAGTAGTGTTCGTTTGAACCATTTCCAATAATTTAATATTCTTCCAAAGGTAAGGGGCTCAATAACTTGTCAGAAGTTGAGACAAAGAAAGGTTATTTAATTTTGTAAGCGGCCTTGCATATTTTAAATTCCCACAAATGACTTAACATAGTATTCTGAATAATAGGCAGAGAAAATTAGATACATTAAGTTTTATTTTTAGGAGTTTGTAGTCGTACTTGTTTTAAGAATGTTTTCCAATCTCTAGTGTTCAGTTAGAAGTTAAGACATCTGAATTTAAGTGAATTAAACGTTTGTATATATAGTTCTTAACCATAGAAGGACCCAAGTGCAAAGTTGTAAATACATAAATCTCCCAAGTTGAAAATACTAAATTATTATACAACAATTTGAAAAACAACAAAAAACTGCACTGTTTATTTCAAGGCAGTTGTATGCCGCTATGATTTTAGGGTTTTGTTGAATTTTAAAAAGCTACTTAGCAAAAAAAAGTTTACACTATTCTGAAGTTTATATATTATATATATATTTGACAAAATAAGTTAACCCTTTCACTGTGGACCACAGGTAGAAAGCCATGTCATTGCATTTGTTGACTTGCATTTAAAATTTTATTGAACTGCTATTATGTGTACTTATGTCAAGTTTGAAATAAAATTGTGAGTTATAAATAAAATTTTAATATTATATACGAGTTAATTTCTTAATTTAAAAGTAAATATTAAGAGGATACACCTAAATATAGATCATGTGATATGTTGAATGCAGCATTGTTAAAAATTAGATGTTTGTTATGTTAAAATAGTAATTCTATAATTTCATACAAATGAGGAACTCAGATTACTGATATTGACAAGCTGGAATATAAAATAAAAATCTCAAATAATTTTGTATTGCGGAGTTATGGCTTATGCACTGAATCAATCATAGTGGCCCTGTTCACCTGTTTCCATTTTTGAAAACAGTTTCTTATATACACTTCAACATATGAAGAACCAATCGACAGATTAGAATGTTCTCCTAGTGGTTTTCTTAGCCATTTCAATCTGTAAAAAGGCTACTACATTCCTCTGAACCAAGGTTTGAAGAATATAAGTTGTCTTTAGTCTGCTCAAAGTTTCATATTTTTTTAAAATCTAAATACATATCAGTTAAGCTTAATAAATTATAGTGGAATTCTGTGGTATCAGCACAGTTACTCATGACTTTTTGGCTATTCAACTGTATATATAAAACCTAAAAATTTTGATATCCTTCACTTGCAAAATTTTAAAAGGCTTAGCAACCTATTCACGTTGACCTGAAGGTATGACCTAAAAAGGTTGAAATGTTCTTTGCTTTATTAGTAAAACTGTTACTATCCATATGATCCATCCTGAAACACAATCTTAGCAACCTATGTCCAGCAGCAACTGAGTTCAAAGGTTGTAGTGAGAAGAGGTAATTGCTTTACTTCTTGATTTATTGTTTTATATTGTATGAAAAATAAGTTTAATTTATTTCTAAAGTAATAATCTATATGCATGTATTATAACTGAAATGTGACTGTATATTGCAAAAATTAGTCCATTAAAACATAGTCAAGACAAAGAACACTAAAGTTCAGTTTTATATTGTTGGATATGCAGCATGAGTGCATGTTCATCATGTTAGTGCAAGTTATGTAATACCAGCATGACTGGTAGGTCAATGAAATAAAATGTGTGTAAATATATAGTGTTATGAGACTTAAGCTACTTAGACTAAACATTATAATATGCAGGGATTCCACCATAAAAGAAACCTAATTAATATTTAATTATTTTGTTAATGATGAGAGGCTGGTTGAGTGGCAGATCCAACTTAATTAGAATGTAGAAAATAGTTAAATATAGTTTTACTGAAAATAAACTATGTATTCAGGAGGTTCTAGAGATTATGTAAATATCATTCTTTTTTTGAGATTTTTTAGATGGAGATTTTTTAATTGTAACATGAAATCACTTTCCACTCAGGCTAGTAATGAGACAAATAATTAGTAAAAATATTTGAAATTTTTTGCACATAATACTTGTACATTTGCCCACTGTCTAGACTCATTCATAATGACAACTTATGGTTGTGTGAAACTTTTGTGGCTCCAAACCTGCAAATACGACGAGTAGTTGTGAATTCAACTGTACCAATAATAAGTTGAAAGGACCTGAACTTCTGTTTGATGTCTAGTCAAACGACTGAAAGCAGTATGAGAGTGTCATGGCTGACAGCTATAAACCACAGAATTCTATTCTACAACACATGCAGTTTTCAGACAAGAAATAAGTTCTTTCCAAATTATTATACCATAACATTTTACTTGAACAAGTATTCCAACTAAACTTTTTTTTTACTAACAGAATTTTTAATCAATGATGTCAAGAAAATCCACTTGTAGAGAAATATATATGCAAAAACGGTTCATTTTGGTTGAGAAAATATTTTACACAGAAGAGTGAACAACGTTTCAACCTTCTTCGATGACCGAAGGTCGAAATGTTGTTCGCTCTTCTATGTAAAATATTTTCTCAACCCAAACGAGCCATTTTTGCATATATATATATATTAACAGAATTTTTGTTTTTTTCAGTCATGGCACCAAGGTATGAGATGTGTGTTGGCCTAAATAAAGGCCACAAAGTGACAAAAAATGTGACAAAACCAAGGCCATCTAGAAGAAGGGGGGTAAGTCAATCATTTTTATATTTTTTTTTTCTATGTCTTAGATGAGGTTAAAATACAATATGCTTATCAAATAATTCATTTAATGTTCCTTATGAGCGATAGATGATTGGGTTATTTTGTGTATGTTATGTTGTGATGATAATTCTTGCTTGCCTTCATACTGAACAGTAACACTGGCATATGAGCTGTGTGTGTGTGTAGAAAGAGCAGTTACACTATGAACTGTGGCAACAAAATTACTTGATAATGCTAGCCATGAGCAAATCTATAAAAAACATTTTTAGCCTAAAATGTTTTTATGTGGGTGCCATGCTGCATCATTTTTTTCTCTCAGATTTTTATTTAGATTTTGTCATATATGTTTCTAATAAAAAGGAAAATCTTCATTTTACAGTTTGAAATCATGTGGGAAAGAAATAAGACACTGTTTGCTATTTTTCCTGTGTATGTGTGTGTATTAGAAAAAAATCAATGAAAGTGAAGCACATTGTCATAGTTGTGGGAAGGATGGAAAAAAACTTAATTTGTTAAACAAATGCCATGAGTTACTAATTTAAACTGTCACACAGGAACATTTCTACAACTCTAAAGGAAGTTTTTTTGAAAACCCATTGAAAGAATCCGTGTAACAATCTTTTTAAGTATAGATATTTTTAGTACATGAAATGTGACTTGTACAGCATTTCTATGTCTTTATCATTGCACTGATTGTGTAAAAAAAAGTTTATATATTTATGTATGAATAGGAGAAAATACATATTTTATATAATAAATCCCTGAGTTTAGATGTTTTAATTGATTGTTTCAAAGTGTAGACTACCTGATAACATGTATAGAATTAACTTGAAATTTTGTGTGATGCTTGTTGTACAAGTTCAGGATACATTGTTTGTTGCATTTATTAATATATTTATTACATATTAAATAGGCTCTTACAAAACATGCCAAATTCATCAGAGAGATTGTTAGGGAAGTGTGTGGATTTGCACCATATGAAAAAAGAGCCATGGAGTTATTAAGGGTTTCCAAAGATAAACGAGCACTGAAGTTCATAAAGAAAAGAGTGAGTGACTGCAGACTTACAAAACTATCCTTATAGTTTTTACACAAAACCGTTTTTTTATTGTTATGTTATCTCAGGTTTCAAGCAAGGTGAGGTATTAGAAAAAGTAATGAATTCAAGTTTTGTTGTACAGCTGTATACTAAATATGAACATACAGTGAATAATACAAGTGAGATACTAAATTTCCTGTTTATTGGTGTTATAATACCTGGAACAAAATTGTGAATCATCTCCTGACAGATTCAAAATATCCAGTTAATGGAGTATTATAAGAAATAGATCTGAGTGATTAGCAGATAATAGAGAGCCAATTATGTATTTTGCATTTAACAACAGATAAACATGACATTTTAAATTTGAAGGATAGTTGAAATGGTCAGAAATGGTAATAGTTGAATAAATCTTAATATTACAAGTCTCCTGGCTAGGTCTTCTAAACATGCTTTAATTTCCAAGGTTGGAATGTACCTAGGTGCTATTGCAAAGTTAGTCCTTTGTTAAGTAGATGTATCTTGTCTGTGTTTAATTGTTGGTCGGATCTGTTTATTATGAGGTTAGTCAACGGTTTATCGTGTTGGTGTCTTTTCTGTTGTTTGCATCTTCGTTTTGCTAGTTTTTTTTGTTGTGGCAGATCTTTTTGTCCCTGTTATTCCTAGTGTTGATTTTGTTTATGTTTTGTTGTATAAGTCCATAAATCTCTGCATGCCAGTTGTATAAGTCCATTAATACAGCATGCCAGTTCATGGTCTAGGTTCATTTTTTGTTTCTGTAAGTCGTGGTATTTTGTGTTCAACGTGGCTTTAAGTAGTTTTTTTCTGTACATTTTGGATAATGTTTGTGTATTGATTAAAATATTTTGATAGTTTTACCTTTACAAAGTTAGGGTTAGTTGTTCCTTTCTATTTTGTTGAATGAAATGATGTCATTTCTTCTATTGATAATTCTTTGGTTAAAGTTTCTTAGTTTCTTTACAATCATATGAGCGTGTACTGTTAATAATGGTGTAAGGTATGTTAGTTCAGACATAATGGTTACAGAGATAAGTACAAATACGTAAAGAAAACACAGACGAGCTACATCTACTTAACAAAGGATTCAACTTTGCAACAGCACCTAGGCACATTCCAACCTTAGAAATTAAAACCTTAATATTTATTAACTTGTGTTACTAGTCATGGTGCTTACTGCTCGTGGGTATGGGTAGTTGATAATACTAATCTAATCACCCAGCTAGTAATTTGTTAGGAAATATTTTCCCTCAATTTTGTGAATTTATAAGAAGGCAAGATGTAATGTTACTAGGAATACAGAGGCAAAACTATTAATTAACTAATGCTTAGAAATATGTTAACAATAAATTATTTACTACAACCTGAATTTGAGTATAAAATAAATATCACAGCATTTTTAAAGTAGATCTTTCAAAGGAAGATAATCCTATAATATAAAAATTCAAAGGAAACAACATAATTAAATGTTTAGTTGTATATAGTGATATATTGTCATTCTTGACTATTTTCTAACATATTTTGTGGCTAGTGGCAGTTATTTTTCAATACTTTTATTGAAAAAACAACAAATTTGAAATTAGGTGTTTCAGAGCCAGATTAAGTTAACATAGCTTTATAAACATCTGTAACTTTGTGTTTTGGTGATACTGGGTTTTAATCCATTAACAGTTATTTCAGATCTTTGAAAGTTTTTAAAAACAAATTTAAGCAATTACTTATTTATATATCAGCTGTTAAAGTGTTAACACTAAATTTAACTATGAAAGAGAAGGTTGTATATTTTAATTTTTAAAATTCTAAGTTTTGTTTATTAAGTATCTGTTAAATTGTTATTTCAGCTGGGTACGCATCTTCGAGCTAAGAGGAAGAGAGACGAACTGTCACATGTTCTGACAGCACAAAGGAAAGCTGCGGCCCAGAGAGAAAAAGACCATAAATAAAATTTTTGTAAGAAGTGTTTGTGAATGATGTCATAGTGAAGGAGGTAATAAAACTGGATCTGTTCTGATTAGAAGAGAGAGAACTAATGCTATTGAGGTGATAATACACAAGATGGCTATATATTTGTGGTTTTAAAATGACAAAAAATATAACTACAAATATTACTTATATGCACTGAATAACTTCTTCAATTTGTATGAGTTTAAGAACTTAGCTATTCTCACATTGACTCTGCCCCCAGTGGTAGATTTTTTAACCATCCCTATGAGAGAAAGAAACATGCCTCAGCAAGATTAAAAATGTTCAAGTCTTTAAACACAAATGGACAGAGCTGCATGAAATTCAAGTTTTTTTCAAGAGTAAGAAAAACTGTTAGGTCTTGTTATTAATGTAACTAGCTCTTGAAGTCCTAACACTAAAACTTACAATCAAACTGTACAACATTTTTGGGAATTTTCCCTTGAAAAAGAGGTTTTTTTTATTGATGGTGTCATTCAACAAACTAAGACAATTATGTCTAGTTGAGAGGATTTAAACACTGTTCGTCCCCTGCTGGTACGATGGTAAGTCTGTGGATTTACAATGCTAAAATCGGTTTGGTGCCTCTCGGTGGACTTGGCAGATAGCCCAATGTGGCTTTGCTGTAAGAAAACAAATAAACACTGTACAGGTAATGACCTCTAAACTTTGTTGAATGAAAAGAAAGTTTATGTTACAGGAAGCAGTTGGTCTCTCTCTAATGATTAACACAAAACCACTTTTCATTTAAAAAAATAATTGTCATCTGGGTCAAGATGACATTTAAGTTTTTAATCCTTTTGGCACTGAATAACCTTTAATGTTTGGCATGGTGCTGAATATGTATGTTTGATACTTCAACTAATTATGGTATCAGTACTAAAAGCATATCTCGGCAATAACTTAACAAAAGTCCCTGAAATATTCAGTGATTGTACCCAATACTATATATGTTAAATTTAATACATAAGAATAACAGGAATAAAGGAAGGTTGCCTGCTGCGCTGAGCCTTCAGGTCTACTGTGGTCGCCAACTGCGCCGAAAGGGTTAAATCTCCAGTTATGATTTGCTTCTAAAGATCAACTCAATTTTAAGGCAATTTAATATAAAGATAGGATTGTGTTGCTTTATTGTTGGTTAATCTGAGAAATTGTTCTGGGGAAGTTCAAATGTTTCGTGAAATATGAAGGCTTGAATAAGGTAAGCTTTGAAACTTCTGGATAAAAGTGATATATCTACAAGTTAATGAAGAAACCACTATTTTTATTTTGTGTGTCATATGACTACATACGTCTCTAAAGGTTGAGAATTTATGTTGTGGACAGTGACAGAGCAAACGTTTATCTTCCTTAAGTTATGCACTATACAACACAAAACACATCTGCTCAAATCTTGTACACTGGTTACTAGTTGTAGAATGAACAGGATATCACCATTGTCAGGGCTATTTCATACAGTTGGCAGAAATGTGTTCTCTGATAATTAATAAGTTGGATCCACAGATAAACGTTTCCACCTTTAAAAAAAACACGCAATTTGTTGTTTGTTTCGAGAAATAACTTTCATTAAATAAATTGTAGAACTAACCTTGACATTTTGTATAAAAGATGAGTTGTTGTTGTCATGGCAACCGACTCTGGAAGAATTTTCGATTATATTCGTAAGAGACCAGTAGGAGTTTGTAATAGGCAACTGGCGAGACGTTCAACCCGTAGCAATAAACCTTCATGTTTACGTTTCCTGTAATTTTGAAATATGGAAAGACAAATAATTAACAATTTAGTCTACGTATATGTATTTTTAATACACTTCAATATTAAGCATGTAGCTGTTTTAGAATATATCTTCGTTACAACACATCTAAATGATTTTCATACCTGAATGAGGTAGCTATTGTTTGCTCAGTTTAATTAACAGCTAGGTAAAGGGTTAGTTTTTATTTAGCCAGAATTAATCTGTACCTACAACGCGACTTGCAAAATTAATATCTCGTTGTGACTTCAAGCTGGTTTACATGTTACTGGTATGAAAAGTAGTATTACACTGGGTGATCTTAATGTTACGCGAGCGGCAAACCCAGGAAATAAAAGTTACTGTAATAGGCCTTAAAAACAGGTGATTATTTTAAAACGCCAACTTCTTTAATAAGAACAAAAAACTTTATTCTTAACTGTCACGGAATAGAATAACAGACCCAGAAGCTAGTCGGTTAGTCTGACTCTTCAAATGTGCGAAATATGGTTTACCTTTACAGTTGTAAACAGCTGTTGATGGGACTGCATACTTGCTTCGCCCATAACAGTAATAAGGAAATTAAATTCATGTTTAAAATAGTTAAAAGATAATTTTTAACAGAATGGTGTCATAAAGAAATACACGAGAGGATCCACCAAAGACACGTAAAGAACATTTATTGATGAGGCCAATGCTACCAACGTATGACTGCTTCACTTGCGAATGATGTAAGTAGTCATTTTTGGATCTAAAAATGAAAATTATATCACATGTAACTCCCATGAACGTAAAAACTGAAATCAGACAATTCGAATGGTATATCTTATATATTTGATGTAGAGCCCATACACACTTGAGTGCTGGTGAAAGGAGCTATTGAAATTACACTAAACGAACGAGACAGTAATGGAAACAAGTCTAAAATATGTAGAGAAGCCATGACATAGTTATTGGAGTTTTTTAAAAAATGCTTCTAGGGAGAAAGCTTGTGAATGGTGAACTTACAATTATCGACAATGGAACAGGAACAAGGGTTGTTAATACACTAATGTTTCTGGTAGAAATATGTTAACAATATCTATATTTGATTTTCACACGTAGATTCTTGGAATCCCCACTTGTAAGCACAAAGAGAAACATTCAGTTCGAAAATTCTCAAACAGAAAACGTTTGAATTTACATAAAATGGGTTTCCGCAAGCAATAAACGTTTGAATATCTAAAGGTTCTACAATGGAAAATTGGGTCTATGCACCAGTATATAGTAAGTTAGATCTAAATCGTAAAAAAAAGTTTCAAAACATTTCAAATATAATTGGTGATGTAATGAAGAAAAATATGGGCAAAAAACAAGTACTACGGGAGAACTGACCAAATCTACCTCTCCCAAAAAAAAAATGTACTGGTGGATCAATACCTTTATGTAGGAATTATTAATGAAATAACTTACGGTATGACTGAGATGCAAGACAAATCAAACGTAAATATTAAACATTTTTCATAGAAATTGTGTAATAACGAATTGCCCCTCGTTAATACAGCGGTAAGTTTACGGATTTACAACGCTAAAGTCAAGGGTTCGATTCACCTCGGTGGGCTCAGCAGATAGCCCGATATGGCTTTGCTCTAAGGAAAACACGCACAACGAATCGTGATAGTACAGTGTATAAAATATATGCAGATTGCAAAGGTTTGTATGTATAAGGGAAGCACAGGAAAATAGCACCCAGGTTTACGGAATCCGAAAAACATAAATGAACATCATTCAGAAATAAAGTGAACTTTAAAAACTTCTAAAGGTGTTGCATTTAGAAAACAACTAGGAAGCACGCAGAATTAAAACCAATCGTAAATATCAGGAGCACCGTTATTATTTCTATAAAGTTGTTTAATAAAATAACAATAAATGCAAGGTAGCGCAAGTATTGTATTAAACAAGATTATCGCTCCAGGTAATCAAAGCAATTTATTCTGGCCAAGGTTTCACTTTGGGGCTTCACCATGACGAACAGTACAAAACATGTTATACGTACAAATTACATGTTTTTCTTGTCATATTTCACTGTTAAATACGAAAAGCTATATCCAAATAAATCTACTATCTGACCAATAACTATTTCAAAAATATTTATATATGGTCAATGATTAAGTGGGTACTATCAAAAAGAAATATTATACTCGTAATTTTAAGAAATATTTGTTGCAATTACAGGTTAGTCGGAGAAATGTATTGATACTGGTTTAATTAGTCGTTATCATCTTGTTCGTTTTGTTAGGCTTAATGTCTATAATTGACGAAATAACAGTTGGGATTAGATGACAAGATAGTTCATAGAGAATGAAGTTTTCATTTCGGTCTAATGAATATTTTTTATTATTATTTTTGTTGCTGTTGGATTGCGTCCTACTTAAAACGATCTATTGCTAATACTGAACGAAATTTGTATTTCGATGGTTGTTCTTTGCAATTAAGTAGAAAGGTCTATCTGTGCTTTGCCCACCACGAATATCGAAAACCATGTGGGTTAAGGCGTTCGACTCGTAATCCGAGGGTCGCGGGTTCAAATCCCCGTCGCACCAAACATTCTCGCCCTTTCATCCGTGAGGGCGCTATAATGTGACGGTCAATTCCATTATTCGTTGATAAAAGAGTAGCCCAAGTGTTGGCGGTGGGTGGTGATGACTAGCTGCCTTCCCTCTAGTCTTACACTGCT
The DNA here is from genome assembly GCF_004210375.1 of Tachypleus tridentatus. Lineage (NCBI taxonomy): Eukaryota > Metazoa > Arthropoda > Merostomata > Xiphosura > Limulidae > Tachypleus > Tachypleus tridentatus. Next base: position 29,591,919 of record NC_134837.1, on the reverse strand, counting down.
AAATTAGGGACGGCAAGCGCAGGTAGCCCTCGAGTAGCTTTGCGCGAAATTCAAAACAAACAAAGGATGGTAATGTGCTGTAAATGGTAAATAAAATTAGTAGCTTAGATCTAGACACACATAACAACAGCCTACTTTCTAAAGAAAACTAGCTGGGCGTGACTTTGTACCAAGTGGTGGATTAGAAAATAAAAGGTTTGAGCTATAATAAGCCGTTCAATAAACTCGGTAATTTTAAATGCAGGGTTGTTATAATGATGACATAAAATCCTTTTATTTGGTTAAGAATAGTAGCATAATCAGTGTGTGATTTCCACCTCTCTGGCCAGCAGTTCTAAATTAGGAATGGTTACATCTGAACCTTTGAGGTACGTATCTGACCTGATTATTTAGCATATACCGCATAAATCATTGATTAGGTTTAAAACACTACTATGTAACGAAATTATTTCTGATAAAAATTTGTTTTATAATCGTTTTCTTGAAAATATTTACCTAAGAAAAATCTCTAAATAGAAGGGAGTTTTGATTGTAAGGATTTCTTTAAAGGAATAAACACATTATTTGTGTTCAAAAGACTTCTTTACACCATTAAGCTATATTTAAATAATCAAACGTTTCTATTTTTAAAGATCACTAGACTCTGGTGGTTCGTTGTAGAGACGCCTTTCTGTGCAATTCAACAGTGCATAAACTATAGGTAAATTTCATTAAGTAAATACAAATAGGAATCTTACTTTATTACTTATATTTATTCCATGAAAGTTTCCGACTCGTTTAAAAATAACCTTTAACGGGAGTAAAAACAAAAGTTATGCTTGAGTATGTTTAGCTTTAGGGTAAATGAAATACAGTGGATGCAGAAGATTCTTTAAAAAGTTCATATCAAACTGAGAGGATTAAAAACGTCTGTACTCCTAATCAAAATTGGACAAAATTCGTGCAAGATATAATTTTCTTAAAGAAAACACTCAACTGTCAAGGTAAAGTTCATTGTATTTGCCAAAAGCAAATATCTTATTAAAAATTTTCCTTCAGTATTGTTCCTCTTTTTCGAAGAATTATAGCTAACTGATGCATCTTTACTTTTGAAACATAGTTGTCATAGCAACGAGATTGCGATAATTCAGTGGAGTGAGAGGAACTTTACCATATTTGTGACGTAAAACTCCGACGACTTGTTTACTTATCTCACGTTGTGTACTGTTATTTTTATTGAAAACAGTTTTAATTCCAAAACACTTCTAAAGCCGTTTTCCGTAGAGTTTGTTTATAATCAAAACGTGAACATGTTGCAATCTCAACGAAAAAGAAACTGAAGGAAAACAAATATTTTTCACTGAATAATATGAATTTAATTCTACCTTAATACTATTCCCCAATGGTATAAAAAATGATTTAACTCTAGAACTTGATAGCATGATTTAATATTTAGTTGCTGTCTTCTGATGACACACGGTGTGGTAGCATAATTTACTTTAGTTGCTGTCTTCTGATGACACACGGTGTGGTAGCATAATTTACTTTCGTTGCTGTTTTCTGATGACACACGGTGTGGTAGCATAATTTACTTTCGTTGCTGTCTTCTGATGACACACGGTGTGGTAGCATAATTTACTTTAGTTGCTGTCTTCTGATGACACACGGTGTGGTAGCATAATTTACTTTCGTTGCTGTCTTCTGATGACACACGGTGTGGTAGCATAATTTAATTTCGTTGCTGTCTTCTGATGACACACGGTGTGGTAGCATAATTTACTTTAGTTGCTGTCTTCTGATGACACACGGTGTGGTAGCATAATTTACTTTCGTTGCTGTCTTCTGATGACACACGGTGTGGTAGCATAATTTACTTTAGTTGCTGTCTTCTGATGACACACGGTGTGGTAGCATGATTTACTTTCGTTGCTGTCTTCTGATGACACACGGTGTGGTAGCATGATTTACTTTCGTTGCTGTCTTCTGATGACACACGGTGTGGTAGCATAATTTACTTTAGTTGCTGTCTTCTGATGACACACGGTGTGGTAGCATAATTTACTTTAGTTGCTGTTTTCTGATGACACACGGTGTGGTAGCATAATTTACTTTGCTGTCTGCTGTGGTTAATTTACTGATGACACACGGTGTGGTAGCATAATTTACTTTCGTTGCTGTCTTCTGATGACACACGGTGTGGTAGCATGATTTACTTTCGTTGCTGTCTTCTGATGACACACGGTGTGGTAGCATGATTTACTTTCGTTGCTGTCTTCTGATGATGCACAGTGTAATAGCATGCTTTACTTTAGTCGTTGTACCTTACTTTGTAATACCTTGATGAAAATTATTTATATAATACAATGGTTACATGATGTAAGGGCTTAATTTACTTAAAGTGTTATAATCGATTTATACAACGTGTAATAAATTTTTTTTCAGGGTGGTATAACGTGTAATAAGCCGATTTACTATCTTATAATGTATCAAAGCATGTTAGGATTGGCACAAGGAAGAGATGGGGGTGAACCGTGTACTCTAAAATTTTATTCTTCTTTCTAGTGTTTTAAAAATCATATTATTAGTTTTTTAATTGTATATTTGTTTTTAAATCGTTACTAAAAGTCAATTTGAATTATATTAATGTATTTGCTATTTTACCTTTCCTATAAGTGTACATCAGTGTACGGTGGCACCCACAAAATCTCCACTGACCTTGTGGATCGTAGAGCTGGACCTAAAGTATCTTAATACAACTTTCAGTTTGTGGGTTTTAATATTAAAGGGTTAATACTAGAAGTTAATCTAGTGATACTAGAAGTTTTCATGACTTGATTAATCTAAAAGTCTGTCTTGTGATGCTACGTGCTATTATATGTTGAAATAATTAAGTTCATGGCATCAGATGCTTGGGGGATGTGGTGAGGTTGTTTTATTTATATATATATATATATATTTTAGTCCTCTGACACTAGAAAATATCGTAGTGTTAATTAAGTAAACGTTATTGGACATTATTTCTATAATAAAGTACTCAAGAAAATACACTATTCGTTCATTCTGAACGAAAACCTCCTTTCTTATACATGCTTCATCTCTCCGATGTTACAATACATTATAGCTGCAAAATCCACTCACTGGTCAGAAGCGCCAAAATATTATTTCCATTAGCCAGTATCACTTCACAGCCAACCAGAAGATACGCAGACTAAAGGAGTTTAAAACCACGTCAAAAACTTTGTATAAACAGATATATAGTTTGGAAATTAGAAAAAAAAAATCTTGAAATTTTTATGTTTATAGGAAACCTATACACATTGGACATACATTGAATGTATTAAAGAAACAAGAAAAAATAAAAGCAGATACGATTTAATTATAATCACAATATACCGATGTGAAAAATTAAAGTTGTTCTGATTGGTCCTTCAGTTGTTACCTTCGACTACAGACCTTTTATTTTTCTTTGATCATCAGAGTATCACAGAACTAATTTAAAAATACTTTAACTTTCTTAAAAATGCAGAAATAGGTACACAAAATACAATATGATAATATCTGTGCTATAATCAATTTTATTCGTAACAACTTTGAATTCGATTCCAGAGTTTTCATAAAACTATATTTAAATTCAGTAGTTTTAAAAACTTCACGAAATTCTTTTAATTTGCATATGATAAAGTCTCTCAAACATAAAAAACAAAAGCTCCAAATATTAAAAATTAACAACATAAAAATAACAAATATATATATAACATTCTGATAAAATTAAATAATTACATCCAAATCAAGCGAAATAAGTAAACAAAATCATGTGGAACGACTACGTTAAAAACAGCAAATCCCAACCTCTGATTAATTATATTATAACTATAATTTTTTAAGCCATAAACAAAACACATTAAAATTAAACAAAATAATCTGCATATTTTAAAAGAAGATCCTAGGCTACAAGTTACATCGTGGGATTATAAAATATATCCTAGGGTTTGGAGGTGACTGTGGAAGCTGGACTCACATTGCGGTGAGGATACACCGTCTGTCAGTCTTAACCTCCAATTCGCTAGTCTCACATCAGAAGATTAGAAATTAGGAAAGCGAGATGTGGGTGCTCAAGTCCACAACATCTCACATCTGTATCACCCTTCACTGCCTGCAGACAGTTGTGGGAAGATGATTGCTCTCCCAAGTTAAAATAAGAATAAAAATAGATGAAAAATAAATAAAAAATCTTGATCGCACAGTAAAAAACCACTAGTGTGTTGTTTTTCTTATGGTTGTCTTTTTTTAACGTTAGATTTAATAATGCTTCCTTTTATTATGTTATTGTGGCCCGGCATGACCAGGTGGGTTAAGGCGTTCGACCCGTAATCTGAGGGTCGCGGGTTCGAATCCAAAACATGCTCGCCCTTTCAGCCGTGGGGGCGTTATAATGTTACGATCAATCCTACTATTCGTTGGTAAAAGAGTAGCCCAAGAGTTGGTGGTGGGTGGTGATGACTAGCTGCCTTCCCTCTTGTCTTACACTGTTAAATTAGGGACGGCTAGCACAGATAGCCCTCGTGTAGCTTTGTGCGAAATTTAAAAAAAACAAATAATCTTATGTTATTGATATCTTCCACACAATTTAGTGTAATATAATGTATTATACATAACTAGACTGAAGCTAATATTAAAACGATAATAAGTACATTGGAACGGGCGGCAACTGCCTGTTGTAGAAAAAACAAAAGTGTAAAGGACAAAGTTTCAAAAGTCTTCCGTCTTCTCCAACATTTCAGTGTACTCATCATAAACTCTTTGCCTGAAGAATCTATAAAAAACAACAACAAATGTTTACAGTGCTCTAGTATTCTAGTATATAGTAATTCGTTGAGTGTTCTTTAATTATTAAAACAGAGTAATTCACCTGCGAATGAAAGTAATGAAATTAAAAATGAGAGCCTTAATTAAACAACTGTGTTAAGAAATATATATATATATATATGTACATACATACAATACTTTGAAAATGTTTTTTCATTCTTAACAGCGGTTAATTCAGCAAGTATAAAGAAAGTACTGGAAGTAATTATTAACAGCTGTACAGATAAAATTAAAAACATGTCTATGTGTTTTGTTGTTACAATAGCTGATGGGCTGATTGTACTAGTTTTTACAAACAAAAGTAAATCGCTTGACTAACTGTTCGCTGAACACACTTTACTTGGTTTGTAGTTCAGTAGGCATCCGAAACACCCACATCCTTCAAAGTGTGTCTTGGTCCTAAAGGGATTACTTATCACAATCTCACTGCAGCGTGGGAACGTGTTTAACACAAAGCGTAATAACAGTATTTACTAGGCAGTGTTTGTATGGTAATAAAACTATGTTATTGATAATAGCTATTCAAATAAAAATTAAACATTAAAAATTGCATTCCTGACTGCATATCGATCTGTGCTTGACAGAAACAAAGCTAATATTTTCTTAGCGCAAAAGGCTTTTTCTTGTATCTAAAGCTTTGGGTTTTAATTCTTGTTCAAAGGAAATAAAAACCTACTTTTATTCACTTCATATTATGAAACGACTTTTTTTAAAATATACGTCATGGCACATTGTAGTTTTGACCCTGTGACATTTTGTTCTTAACAGACAATTGTACTCACTGCAGCTGTTAAACGTAGAATATGCAGCTGCTATGTCATCTTCTTCGAGCATAAAATGTTCTAGTACATGTTTTTTCAAACTATGCTCCGCGGAGTTATCGGACTCCGCGAAGAAATTTTAGAATGTTAATATTTTGTCTTAAAACAGTGAAATTGAACCAGAATACGCTGTACAAAAAAGTAAAATGTATCTTTTATATAACATGTTTATTGTGTATTGGACATTTTAATATTTTATTCTGCCTAACACCAGACGATTTTATTTAGCTTAGGGGAAGTTCTCGCGGTGAATCTGGGTTTGGCGGATGCCAGGAGAATGCTACTTGACTGAATGCATAATGCCAACTGTAAAGTTTTGTGGAAGAGGGATAATGGTCTGGGGCTGTTTTTCATGGTTTAGGCTAAGCTCGTTAGTTCCAGTGAAGGGAAATCTTAATGCTACAGCATACAATGACATTCTCGAGAATTGTGTGCTTCCAACTTTGTGGCAATGTTTGGGGAAGGTCTTTTTTGTTTCACCATGGCAGTGCTTCCGTGCACAAAGCGAGGTCCATAAAGACATGGTTTGACGAGGTTGGTGTGGAAGCACTTGACTGGCCTGCACTGAGTCTTGACTTCAACCCCACTGAACACCTTTAAGATTAATTGGAACGCCAACTGCGAGCCAGGCCTTCTCGCCAGACATCAGTGTCCGACCTCACTAATGCTCTTGCGGCTGAATAAGAGCGAATCACTGCAGCCACGTTCCAAAATCTAGTGAAAAGCCTTCCCAGGAGAGTGAAGGCTGTTATAGCAGCAAAGGGGGGAGGACCAACTCCATATTAATGCACATGGTTTTGGAATGAAATGTTCAACAAGCACATATGGGTGTGATTGTCGGATATCCACATACCTTTGGCCATGTAATGTATTTTGTGTCCATGAAAACACTTTTGAAGTGCCAAAAATATAAAAATACGTTTTTAGACAAATTAGTAATTAACTGTCACCCTTATAATTGATAAGTGGCTGAATATCAGTAATAAATTTGATACGAGTAAAAATCTTCTTAGGCCTAGGCCTAATACGAATTTATCGGCGTTATCGTCGTCGTGTGCAAGCACTTTTAACTCAGGATGATGCAAGAAGTAGCGAAACAAGAAAGAAAAGAAAGTATAATGAAAGTTTTATTTAATATGGTTTTATATGGACAGGTAATGAAGATGGACCTAATAGTTTGTGTGTTGTATGTGCAACAGTGTTGAGTAACAGTAGTTTGCATTCAGCAAAGTTAAAACGGCATCTAGAAACCAAACACTCCCAAGTAAAAAATCCAACGTCCAAGTATTTCAAAAGAAAGTGTTTGCAATTAAATGCAAGGAAAGCTACATTTCGTTCGTTTGTCCTCGAGAACAACAAAGGTGCTCTTATTGCTTCATATCGTGTTAAATACCTTATTGCAAAAGCAGGCGAAGTTTATACAACTGATATAACCATGCGCAAAAGATTTGGTATAATGCACGATTGATGAGAAATTTTTTAAAGACATTAACTCCTTGCTCCTTTCTGACAACTTTGTTTCTCGAAGAATCTAGATTATGTCAGCAAATTGCTTAACGGAATTAATAAAGCAAGTAAAAGCGAGTCCAACTTTTTCATTTCAGATGGATAAATCAACAGATTTGGCAAGTTATGCGATGTTGCTTATGTTTGTACGCTATATTCACGAAGCTAGTTTTGAAGAAGACATGCTAATTTACAAACCTTTGCCTATTCAAACAACAGGCGAAGAAATATTTAAACTGATCTATTTATTTATAAAATAACATGAGATCCAATGGCATCTTTGCTCAAGTATTTGCACTAATGGGGCTGCAGCTATGATTGAAAAATTTTCATACCTAGTGGCACACATAAAAAAGAAAAACCCGGACATCGAGAGTATCCACTGCTATCTTCATTGTCATGCACTTTAAATGAAATGAATGCTTAAAAGAGGTATTGGGTGATGCCATAAAAATAGTTAATTTTATAAAATCAAGACCACTCAATGCGAGGATCTTCAGTTTACTTTGTAAGGATATGGAAAGTTTGCATCTTCATACAGAAAAGTACTTGCTCGTTTTTACTAACTGCGTGAGGAGATAGGTTTCTTTTTATCTGAATACCATTTTTAACTTGCATACAAATTAAGGGACAAATGCTGGGAACAAAAAGTGGCTTAAGTTTCGGATGTATTTGCCTATCTAAATGAAGTGAATATACCAGGGTAACGTACTTCAAAGCTCAGAGTAAAATGGAAGTGCTTCAACGTAAACTAAAACTTTGGGATGAATGTATACTTATGGAAGAACTTGATTGCTTCAAAAATCACAGTGTTTTTTTTTTTTACATATGAATGAAATTTCCTTAAGTGAAGATGCAAAGGTTTCAGTCTTGCAGTACATATCTGATTTGTGTACAACTATTGGGGAATACTTTTCTATTCATTTAGAAAAATTGCTTTGAATTCAAAATCTCTTTGTAGACTACAAATACCAACGATTTGCCTTTGAAAGAGAAAGAACAGCTTATAGAAAGTTTACCTAATTATACTCTAAAAACAAAATGTCAGCAGGAAGAAATTACACAATTTTGGATTCTAATAGACATGGAATACCCTGAAATAAGTAAAAGAGCTTTGAAAAGTTTGATGCATTTTCCAACAACAAAGCTTTGTGAGCGAACATTTTCACTGTATACAGCTACGAAGACCAAATTTATAAACAAGTTAAATACTGAAGATGATTTGAGCTTACATGTAACAACCATAATTCCAAATACTGAACTACTTTGAGAACAAAACAAAATCCATTCGAGCCACTAATAATTAAATAAGTACACTGTACTTTTACTGATATAAATATTACAAGCAAAAATTTTTGAAAAAGTAAGTAGAATAAAGATTTTTCTTTAAATTTTTAAAATTTATTCTACAAGCTTGAAGTAAACTTTATCTGGTGCTAGTGGTTTGTTTGTTTATGAATTTCGCGCAAAGCTAACCGAGGGCTATCTGCGCTAGCCGTCCCTAATTTAGCAGTGTAAGACTAGAGGGAAGGCAGCTGGTCATCACCACCCACCGCCAACTTTCGGGCTACTCTTTTACCAACGAAAAGTGGGAGTAACCGTCAAATTAAAACGTTTTCACGGTTGAAATGGCGAGCATGTTTGGTGTGATGGGGATTCGAACCCACAACATTACGAATCGAGTATCCCTAACCACCTGGTCACGTCAGGTCTTGTAGAGAAGAAAAATAAAATAAACGAAAAAATATACTTAAAAACATAAAAACACATTCTCATTCCCACTTATAGGTGCAGACAGAGAGAAGTGATAAAGATATGGGACGTTGTGGGCGAGAATATCTCCGTCTGCTCCTTTTCTCTTTTTTCTCGTGCAACAAATGGAGCTGAGATAAAGTGAATTATGGTGTACTCCCAACCTAAAAAAAAACTATGAATTATGCCCCGGTGTTGGATGTTTGTATTATGACTGCGATTTTATCTTTTCATGTAAATTTTTAGCTTAGTTATTCATTTATCTTCTCTACGAAGTTCAGTTTAATTATATTTCTTTCATCTAAGGTTTGGACACGTTGCGTAAAATTTACAATATAATTCCTTTTGGTGAAATCCATTTATTTATTTGTTTATTTTCTGAAAAGGGTATCGCATTCATGAATATTAACATAAAATAAAAGGAAGGCAACATGATGTTGTGTCCTTTCCTACTACGATTAAATAATTCAAAATCAAGGGAATTACTACCTTTGCCTCCGAGTAAGTAGCACAGTCATATATCTGCGGGTTTTAATACCCGTGGTGAGCAGAGCAAAGATAAGTTGTTGTGTGAGTTTTTGCTTAATTTCAAACAAACAAAAATGACCATTTTTAGATTAGAGTTGATCACAGTTTCTGATCAAAAAAATAAAACCGGGTTCACATTTACAGGATTTATTCTTTTACAGTTTGTTGTGGTCTTGAATAGTTTATGTTAACCCTTTCGTTGTTTGACGCAAATTCGTGATCTAGCCTGTGACACTTTTTGGCCTACTACATGAACTACATAATTTCTAATGCTTAAATTTTATAGATTTATTACTTACGTATTCGCTTGACTGTGAAATTTACTGAAATAGTGGAAGGATTGAAACACAAAATATTCTGATTGACATTTTAGTGTATTTTGTATCAGGTGATATTCGGTCAGCTATACACTAAGAAAGAATAATACATTGTATAAAGGGGGCGGGGGGGTGTTTCTCGTGCGCAGTACCAAGAAATCCAATAACCAGTATACACACTCTTGCAAGGCTTGACTATGACCAGGTGGTTAGACCTCTTGATGCGAAACCTGTGGGTTGCGGCTTCGAATCTCCGTCCCACAAACATGTTTGCTCTTTCAGCTGTAGGAGCGTTGTAATATACGATCAATCCTACTATTCGTTGGTAAAAGAGTAGCCCAAGAGTTAGCGGTGGGTGGTGATAACTAGTTGCCTTCTATCTAGTCTTACACTGCTAAACTATGGACGGTTAACGCAGATAGTTCTCGTGTAGCTTTGCGCGAAATTCAAAACAAAGAAATCTTGCAGAACAAACTCCTGTCTTCCGATGCAGTACTCCAAACTGTACTACAAAAACATAAAATTAACTGCTCTGCTTTTTATTTGTTTGTTTTCGAGCTACATATTGTAATTTTTTGTGTTTTTCTTTTCCGTTTTTGTTACTAAAACAAAATATCATCACAGTACAAGATATACAAAACTATTTTCTTTTGTAATGCATAAACTGTATTTATCTCTCTTCACAACTGTACAGCTTGCAAAGACCGAAAGGTCAATTTTGTTTTTAATACTGTTTAAGAGAAGGCTAGACAGCTGGTGTTGGCACAAGGCCAAAGTACATGCGCAGAATCATGCATGGTGGGACTAATCTCTGGCTAGCTAGCGTGGTAAAGCCTCGTGCCAAGGTTTGATATCACTTTAATATTATTTTATAATAGGACTTGGAAGACACCGAAGTTTCTTTCTTTGCACATCTTTATCAGTTTTATGTTTAATATTTTTAAATTGAGACGTTACAAAGATAATTTAAGTTTATACGTCAAAAGTGCATACTATTTCAACCATAACATTACAGCCAAAATATCGTTAATAGCGTGGGAACTCAACTGATTTATCCGTGTATTCTAATTTTTACAAGTGGAAATATATTAGAAAAAAAAATGGTGTATACAGTTAGCTACAATGATAGCTAAATTGGTTTATAGTTTTTCAATATGTACATAGCTTGCTCTGGCCGGAAACTAATATTAATTTACTTTGCTGGACTACAAATAAAAAAAAAAATGTATACCTTTGCCATCCAATTACAGTACTGTTTCTTCACAACGCTACGACCATCGGGAGCCAAGTGTTCTCAAAACCAACATAGCTAAGGGAGCGTTACCATGGGACTTCAATAGTGGTTCATAATAAGGATCGCAGGAAATTGCACACTAATACAGCGTTCGAAAAAAAAAGTACTTTAAACACTAGAAATTGAGTTCAAGAAACACTTTAAAACCTTTACTATTAACTGCTAAGACTATACACATATAAAAAATGCACAAAATGTACACATATTAGATTTACAAGTAATAACCACCCATTTGTAAATATTATTATTCTCTTGCCAGCTTACAACAAAACAATTTTGTATATTGTACCCAAATCTTTTGTTGAATACTATATAAGATACTGCCTAGATAGTAGGGGTGTTGAAAAGTCGATTTGTTTTTTTTCTTTATTTTGCAGAAACTTAAAAAAATCATAATTCTAATAAAAACAATAATATCATTAACCCTTGAATTAGCTTTCGTACAAGTATCTGGTAATCTTTAAAAAACAACAAAAAACGTAAGTACATTGTGAAATAATGGATGAACATTATAGGTGGCTGTAAGATGCAGATACTCAGTGCTTTCTATATTATGTAATAGGTGTCTTTAGAGAGTAAATCCATATATTATTTATGAAGTGAAGGAGTAAAAATAATCAGTACACATCGTATTAAATTTGATTATATACATTCGAAGAGTAAGTACTTTAAAAGACACAAAGTTTTAGTTAAAGCGATGTTTGAGATGTAAATATTTCATTTGAAAACGCTGCATTTCTACCGATAAAATTTTATACATGCTTAGTAGGTGTTATCTCTTAGCTTAAATATATATTTGCCTGTTGCTGTGCATTGTATATGGATAATTTAGTTACATAGAACATATACATTCTCACTAAGTTCTCAAACAAATATCCATGAAATTTCCAGCTGCAGCTTATCATTTTACAACTCGAACTAATGTGGTCAAATAGTCAATAGCTACAATAAATCATCATGAACCGTATCAGCTAGCTACAGATTATGTTTATTATCGTTACATTGTATAAAGTTAGCTATCATATAAAGTAATTATTTGCTCACAAAAAGCTAGCAAACAAAGTAAATAAAAAATTAAGAATTTAAAAACCTGCAAATAGTGATCGAAAACAAGTAAGGAAAAAGATACTGTAGGCATTATTTACTAAAACTACAAATCTCTATTTTAACTCCATCAAATATAATTATAGATAATAGCATCGTGCCAAAATAGGGATTTGTGGTTTGAGTAACTAATATCTATAGTATTTTTAGCCTTACTTCTCTATTTTTTTCTCTCGATCTCTATTTGCAGGATTTTAAATTTTGAATTTTTTAATTATCTTGTGACCAACTAGTCAAGAAAGTAGCCATGTTGTGTGTTTGTGTTATTCTTATAGCAAAGCCACATCGGGCAATCTGCTGAGCCCACCGAAGGGAATCGAGCGCCTGATTTTAGCGTTGCAAATCTGTAAACTTACCGCTGTACTGGCGGGGGGGGGGGCACTCATGCTGAACAAGTATGAACTCAACAGAATATTAAATAGTCAATTAAATAACTGTTTATTTACATAAGGAAAATATATATAAACATAAGACAAAAACGATACAATAATATGAAAATGTCTGTTTTGGAGTTTAGCACAAAGCTACTCAAGGGTTTATGTGTGTTCTGCCCACCACGTTTTATGTTTGCGGAACTTCTGTTGTGCCGATAGTAACATTTTGTTAATTATGCACTGTTAACAAAAATTCATTACACGTTGTACGGACTGATAATAACGATTTATTACACGTTATATAGACCGATAATAACACTTTAATTAAATTAAGCTCATATATCATGTACCATCGTATAACATAAATAATAATCATAGAAGTATTACACGTTTGAAAACAGCTACAAAATTAAATTATAATACGAATACAAACTTCACAATATTTCAGAAACAAAATATACTCATGTTCACTACTTTTTTACTAAAAATGTCTATTAATTCAGTTAATTTCGAACCTCTTTCCCAAACGTAATGTGGAGCATGTTGTATTTGCAACGCATTTCCTGGAATAACCGTTGGTTGTCACTCCATCCAGTAAAAATACTTCTTCGAGGTCATCTTGCAAACAATCGCCATTTCCACTGGATACTTAAAATTGCGCCAAAAGTAAGCAGACATAATAATATTCTAAACTTTCACAATTAATGTCGTGACATCTCTATATCCTTATGACACTGAAATTTCTTGGCAAAGGATACATATGTATCTGTCGTTTTCACTTTTAATGACACAGCCTGGATATTTTATACTTCAACCGCTGTAATAAGGGCGGCTTTTGATTTTGCTTTGCGTTCCTTTCCTCGACGTCATAACCTCTACAGTGCTCTAGTGTTTATCTTAATCGTTAGGCCTATAAACCAACGACAAATATATGTGGATGTATATTTGTATTTTGCATAAAACTTAATAGTAATACACCTAGATGTTTCTGGAGTCAAACTCGAGACAATATTCGCTTGTATTTCTGTCTAGATTATTTAGTCTTTAAGTACGTCCGTCATATAGAACATTTTTGAAGAATAAGAGAACATTGATCTGACTTCGGAAATGCAAGTTAATTCTTTCGATATTGGTAGGTTAACACCCCTACCCCTTTTCATTGAGTTACGTTCAGAATTTATTTAAACTACTTTAATATCAATGTATATTAATAATCTTGGTATTAAAATGTACTTTATAATACAATTCTAAATATATATTTATTATTTAAGTTTTAATTTCTTAGTTTCAAAATAAATTTTTAATCTTCACATATAGTGACGCTCATCTCTTTGAAATTGCTCGTTAGATTTTTCCATACTTCTATGACCTTTTAACTTCCAGTGTAATTTCACCAAGAAGAGGTGGGCAACATTTCGTAATATTACGAAAGAAATGGTAAAAGTTGAGTGTAATAAACTTGTTATAATAATTATCCAAGTACTATACACATGCCTGTTCTAATAAATAACGAACTGTGCTATCCAGTATACGTCGTCTACAGACCTTACTAAGTATCCATTATCTATTTTAAATTTCTACATGTCTACTTTATTATAGTGATTGGATAAGGAGATTTAGCTTTTATATTTGTTTTTAACAGTATACAAAATTGGTTTTCTTCTAATAAGTCTAAATCCTTAGAGCATGTCGGAGATCAATAATTCTGACAAATCTGTTTTAATAATAATAATGCACATTTAATTTCGTACATAATTTATTCATGTAATTACAAACACACAAGCAATTAACACTTCATGAAATCTGAATGTTTTAGAGCAAAGCCACATTGGACTCTCCGCTGTTTCCACCTCTAAGAATCGATCCCCGGATTTTAACGTTGTAAGTAAATAGAATTATTGCTGCCCAACTGGTATACCCAACTCGAATTAAATCAACTCATATAAATACAGTGGTACCTCGGTTCTTGAACTTAATCCGTTCTAGAAGGCTGTTTGAAAACCGAATGAATTTTTCCCATAAGAAATACTGTAAATTAAATTAATCCGTTACAGACCTCCAAAAATTACGCATTATGAAGCATTTTAAGTAAAAATATTGCTTATTTATACCTGTATAATAATACATGCATAAAGTCAACCACAAAAACTATAAACACAATAAAAAACAATAAATGAAAATTTAACTGCACTTTACCTGTGCTGAGAGAGCTGATGGCGTAAGTGAAAGGTGGTGAGGAACGTGGAAAGTAGGAGGGTTATTATTGTTTGGAAGGGAGTCACCTTTCATAAAAACGTCAGGTAACTCTCCTTTTGGGGTTCTTTCTCTTTTCTGTCTCTTTGCACCGCTACAACCTGCTTGAGACTCACTGGGCCTATTTCTCACTAAAAACTTGTCTAATGAGGTTTATTTCTGCCTGCATTTTAAAATGTTTCTGAAGTAAGACATGGCATTGTCATTGAAAAGGTTTATGCTGCGGTTTGCTACAGCTTTGTCAGGGTGAAATTTTTCCACAAAACTTTGTAACTCTCCCCATTTTCCACACATTTCCTTGATTAGTGAACTAGGAACATCCTCCCTTCCCTCCTCCTCATCTGAAGACACTTCCTCAGTTGCCTTCTGTTGCTGCTCCTTCTGAAGGTCTTGGAGTTCTTCCGTGGTGAGCTCAGTGTTGTGGTCTTCCAACAACTCCTCCACATCATCACCACTCACATTCAAGCCCATACACTTGACTAGTGAGACAATATCGACAACAGGCTCAGCCTCAAAGCCTTCAAAGTCTCTATCTGCTACTGAGTCTGGCCACAATTTCTTTCAAGCTGAGTTCATGGTCCTCAAATACACTTCCCTCCAGGCTTTGTCTATGATCCTCAAGCAATCGAGGATATTAAAGTGATTTTTCCAGAACTCTCCGAGGGTTAACTCTGTGTCAGAGGTCACTTCACAGCACCTTTGAAACAGTGCTTTGGTGTAGAATTTCTTAAAGCTCGATATGACCTGCTGGTCCATGGGCTGAATGAGAGGAGTCGTGTTAGGGGGCAAGAGCTTCACCGTAATGAAACTGTATTCCTCTACCAACCCGTCCTCTAAGCCTGGTGGGTGAGCAGGTGCATTGTCCATCACAAGAAGGGCCTTGAGTGGGAACTGTTTTTCCGTGAGGTAATTCTTTACACTTTGGGCAAACACTTCATGGATCCACTCCATAAAAAATTGCCTGGTTACCCATGCTTTACTATTAGCCCTCCACATTACATTTAGTTTACTTTTCAGGACATTATTTTTCTTAAAATTCCTCGGGTTCTCTGAATGGTACACAAGCAAAGGCTTAAGTTTTAAATCCCCATTTGCATTACTACATAACAATAGAGTTAGCCTGTCCTTCATTGGTTTGTGTCCTAGCGGTGACTTCTCCTCCTTGGTGATGTAGGTCCTCTTTGACATTTTCTTCCAAAAGAGGCCTGTCTCATCACAGTTGAACACTTGTTGGGGAATAAATCGCTCAGCTTCTACATAGTCCTTAAATTCCGTAACAACTTTATCAGCAGCGTCTTTGTTAGAACTGGCACCCTCCCCATGTCTCACCACACTATGTATGCAATTTCTCTTCCTAAATTTTTCAAATCACCCCCCTACTAGCCTTAAAGGCATCACTTGTATCAGCTCTCGTTCCAGGGGTGTTTTTCAGGAGGTTCGCATGCAACTGTTTTGCTTTCTCACAAATGATGGTCTCAGAAATGATATTACCAGCTAACTGTTTTTTGTTTACCCAAATCAACAACAGTTTTTCTACCTCTTCCATTGTTTGTGATCTTTGTTTCGTAAGCACTGTCACTCCTTTTGCAACATCAGCTCCTTTGATGACCTCTTTATTTTTCAGTATGGTGGAGACTGTAGACTTCACCATACCAAACTGTGTAGCAAGGTTAAACACGTGAACACCACTCTCATACTTCGCTATGAGATCTTTTTTCACCTCTATTGTGGCTCCAACAACTTTTCGTTTTGGTTTGCTGCTTTCATTATCCTTCTTTAACCCCATGGCGGCTTATTCAATCATAATATTTAGAAAAAAACAAAAAGAAAAACGAGAACGTTCACAGCAGATTCTAGCGGGGGTGTGGACTGAGTGACAGGTGAAGGTAAAATGTTTTGGGCAAGCTTGTCGTGGTCCGAAAATGGTCGAAGAGTCGTTCGGGTCATCGGTCGGGTTATTTCGGGGGTTCGGGTTACAACATCTTGGTTCAGGAACCGAGTTTATGTTCGACAACCGAGACATTTTTTCTCAAACAATATGTTCGAAAACATGTTTGAGAAGGGAGTCGTTCGAAAACCAAGGTACCACTGTATTATGCATTTTACTTTGAAGAAGTAATACAAATAAAAAATGAAAATAAAATTAGGGTTTTACGACTTAATGCAACTCTCAGAATGTTTAAAGTTGTAAATGATGTTAAACGTTAACTATCGAATATATTTCAACTTTTGGAGAAACCGAAATATTTTTCTGGGAGTAGAATTTAAACATAACATTGAAAAACAAGTTTGCATTAACAAAATGAGGTTATACCGATCTGTTTTTAAAATCCGGTATTTCTTTTTTGTTTCAAATATCTATACCTTCTACCATCCCGAAAAGTTGAAATTGCATATTATGTTGTTATATTCCATTTTGCTTAAGAAAGTATGTCTTGGAAAGTTATATTACTGTTTGGTAAGCGGGTTTTTAATTGTTATATTAACCTTTCGTAAGTATGTTGTATTACTCTTTGGTAAGTGGGTTTTTAAATGTTATATTAACCTTTGGTAAGATGTTATATTACTCTTTGGTAAGTGTGTTTTTAAATATTATATTAACCTTTAGTAAGTATGTTATATTACTCTTTGGTAAGTGGGTTTTAAATGGTATATTAGCCTTTTGTAAGTATGTTTTGAATGTCATGTTACTTTTCATTCGGTAGGTTGTGGGTTTTACTTTACTTACTGTTTGATAGATTTGATATGTGACATAATTCTTTAGTCGGTAAGTTTTGTAATGTTTCATAAATTTCTGGCCAGTAGGTTTTTGGAATGTCACTTTCATTGTTATTTTTAGAGTGGCCAATCTATTCGAATTCTTAAGTGTAGAACGTAAAAACAAAAAAATAAAACATTAGAGAGTTGCAAAATTAATGAAATCTCTTTAAATCATTATTTATCAATTAGGCCTAAAAATTGATTTCTCCTCTCATAACGTAGTGAATATTAAAAATATATATTAAACGAACACAAAATATTTGCAAAAAAGAAAGCAATGAAATGAATAATAACATAGGAGTAGATAAGGAACAACCAACACCAGAACCTATTGTGAATTTATTAGGTTCGTTTACTTGAGAATTTTATTCAAATCTACACAACAATGAACTTGAGAATCCTTAAATATGAAAGTGGTTTATACTGATGATATTAACTAGGGTTATCGTCTTAAAATTAGTTATTTTTGTTTTGATACAGATTTGTCTGTACTTGATTTTCATTAACCCTTCTTTCGTCCACAAATAACACGCAATATTTTTCCGATTATATTACAAGAGAACTTTTTAAGTCAGCACAGAGAATAGCTGGATTCTTCTGTGCTTACAAGTCTCAAGGAGAATGTAAACCAATAGTAAGTTTGAAAGCTGGAATATTAATTCAAATGTGCGTATGCATAGGTGTGTGTGTGTGTTTTTCTTGTAGGAAAGCTGCATCAGGACATCTGCTGTGTCAACCGTGGGGAACCGTATCCCTGATTTTAGCGTTGTAAACCTGTAGACTTACCGCTGTCCCAGTGGGGGACCTCAAAGGTGCAATTTACTATAGCTCTAAAGACGTTTAAGTATATTTGTAACGTTATATGTATTTAGCGAATATTACGATTATTTTTACACCATATATTTTAATTTTTGCAAAAATAATGAGTGAATTACCCCCTCCCGCTCTTCAACTCACCTCACAAGACTAAATATTAAAATGAATGTTTGTCCATTACCTAGGGTGACAAATTTTTTATTATATCTTTACACTTGTTTAAACTGGTAATAAAAAACGAATTCAAAATTTAGATTAAAATTTTACGATAACTTTGCTACGAAGAAAAAGGAAAAGGTTATAATACTTATTTTTGCATGATTTTCCTCACTTGTAATATGCAATAGAATATCATTTATTAAACCTTTGAAAATGTTTTCAATTCGTAGCAAGATGGATGATAGATTAGAAAAGTCAAAACCTTCATCTCTGAGTCACCATCTCTATCAGCTAAATAACTTAAATGAGGTGCTTGAACTGTTCCAGATGAATAATATATTCGAAGTAGGAGCTGACATCTATATCTGATACATATTTCGTTGTGGATACTGTTTGTTCTTCAAGTTACATCCCAATATATAATTTTTCAAGAATGCTTCTTCAGAAGGTGTTAATGTGAATTTTTTATCTCGATTATTTCATTTGTTACGGTATTCCAAAAAAAAGCCAGCAAAAAACACCATCTTATGTCTATTGCACACTGCGCTTTAGTAGAGCCTGTGGCATGTTTTTGATAAGTGATCCATCTTTGGTCCATTGTACATCACGCTTTAGGAGAAACTTTGATGTGTTCTTTATGAGACACCCATTTTCTGTTCATTTTACAACACGCTTTAGGAGAGCTACTGGTGTGTTTTTATCAGTCACCCATCTTCACCTCATTGTACTTTACACCTTAAGAGAAACTCTGGCATGTTGTTTCTGGGTGTGTTTGTGTTTTTCTTATAGCAAAGCCACATCAGGTTATCTGCTGAGTCTACCGTGGGGTGTGTTTGTGTTTTTCTTATAGCAAAGCCACATCGGGCTATCTGCTGAGTCTACCGTGGGGTGTGTTTGTGTTTTTCTTATAGCAAAGCCACATCAGGTTATCTGCTGAGTCTACCGTGGGGTGTGTTTGTGTTTTTCTTATAGCAAAGCCACATCAGGTTATCTGCTGAGTCTACCGTGGGTGTGTTTGTGTTTTCTTATAGCAAAGCCACATCAGGTTATCTGCTGAGTCTACCGTGGGTGTGTTTGTGTTTTTCTTATAGCAAAGCCACATCAGGTTATCTGCTGAGTCTAGCGTGGGTGTGTTTGTGTTTTCTTATAGCAAAGCCACATCAGGTTATCTGCTGAGTCTACCGTGGGGTGTGTTTGTGTTTTTCTTATAGCAAAGCCACATCAGGTTATCTGCTGAGTCTACCGTGGGGTGTGTTTGTGTTTTTCTTATAGCAAAGCCACATCAGGTTATCTGCTGAGTCTACCGTGGGGTGTGTTTGTGTTTTTCTTACAGCAAAGCCACATCAGGCTATCTGCTGAGTCTACCGAGGGGAATCGAATCCCTAATATTAGCGTTGTAAATCCGTAGACTTACTGCTGTATGAGCGGGGGCAAATGTGGCTTTATTACTGCTGATAAGTTCTTAAACTAAACACTACAGTACGTTTGAAACTTCACTAAAGTTTGCCTAATTTCAACACGACTTCTGTAATTCTCTGAGGGATCGAGCACGGCCGTACGATCGAACTGAGTATCAAAAGGTCCAAAGTTAGAGCTAGCATTATGCCATTGAGCATGCTCCGTACTTTTACTTGTGGTGTGTTGTAAAACTGACAGTCAATCCCTCTACTTAGTAATAAGTAGCGATGTAGATAGTTGGTGACTTGTTACCGCAGCAAACATTCTTTCCGTCTAATGTAACTTTATTTTTATTGTTTTTCAGTATAAAACTACAGGGTGGGATATCTGCGCTTTATTCGCCGTGAGAAATCAAACCCCGGATTTTAGCGTTGTAAATACAGTTGTCATTTGGAGTTGGGGGCTATTAATCTTGGAAAATGCGCTGTATCTACTTAAGAGTACATGTATTACAAACAGTTCTGTTTGCTCAAAGCTATGTAACAAAAACAGTTTTAGATCTTACGCGTCAAACGTTAATTCTGAATGACGTTACCTTGTAACTGAGGTTTTTTGTGATGTTCTGAACAAACGTGCCGACAACGTAAACAGCTAACCTGGAACTTAAAAATAAGTATTCTATTTATTTGCAGTAATTCGTATTGGAGCCACTATGACGTGCGCGATTTTCAGTTCTAATATATTTTGTTTATGGTTGTGAAACTTTGTTCGATCCAACGTTATTTATTACAATAAAGGCCAAAAAAAAACCTTACTACGTCAGGGCACTCGATACTTTATATATACCTTAGAGATAAATAAAGTGGTAAAAGATCAGGATGAGAAAAACGATAATTCTGTGACAATGCCTGAAATGACATCTGAAAATGAATTTCAATAAAACTTAACCAAAATATTTTACAATTACATATTTTGTTTAACTGGACAATATAAAGTAAACTCTGTACTTAGAGAGACTAGCATTATCAGAACACAATATTTGGTTAGTGAACAGGAACCGTAATGTCAAGTATGTTTTCTTTCCTCCAGGAAGAAGCTATTTTAATCAGAACAACAACGTGCGTTAGCCAGATTAGAGAACCTTACAGTTTAGGTATAACTGTCGGTAATTTGGAACTAAGAATGAAACTACCGACAAAAGGAAAGGCAGCCAAAAGAACCCACCTCCATAAGATTAGAACTAACGACAAAAGGAAAGACGGCCAACAGCACCTACTTTCCAAATTCATGTGCGTTCTTATCACGTTTTCAACTCAGGATGCATCTCCATAGAAGATTGGAAAACCTCATTCCTTCAGCGAAAAGTATTTGTAAGGACGAATACCTCGAACTCTCGCCCAAAACTTCCTAGGTAGATGCAGGCTGTTAACAATGCCTTTCAAAAATAGCTAAATAAATTCATACCATACTTTAAACCAGTGGTTCTTAACCTTGTTGGAGGTACTGAACCCCGGAAGTTTCGTACTTGTATTCACTGAACCCTTCGTAATTGGAAAAATAAAATATGATTTTTTTTCAAATTCAAAACATAAGTAGATATTTTATTAGTGCACAAAATGAACCATGCATCAGTTGCACACAATATCAATGTGTTCAAAGAACAAAACCAACAAAACATGAATTTCACACAAAAACAAAAACATAACTCAATGATATTTACTGCAAATCAATGTGACTTTTGCTGTTGCCTTTCAGAGACAAGTTCAGAAATGCGCAGCTTCACCTTGACAAGTGCCACTTTCATATCATTTTCGCAACAAAGTCTGTTCCTTTTCTTCGTTTTTATGTCTACCATCCTCGAAAAGGATTGCTCGCAAAGAAACGTTGTAACAAACGGTATGAATATCTCAAGGGCTTTCTTAGCAATAAGAGGGTACGCTACGATTTGGTGTCACCAAAACGTTGAGAGCGTTGTTGATCTGAAAAGTTGCTGTTGAACCTGGTTTATTTAAGGTATATTTATATATTATATACTGCAGCCTTGACCTCAAATCGTACTCCAAATCATCTGAGAAGCAAGTTGAGTTACAACACGCCTTCTGGAGTCGTGTCCGATACTAATCATTTTTGGAATAAATCACTTACACAAAGTAACAGAATAATATAATTCCAATAAAAAATTAAAATATACCATATATTCTGATGTTTGGCTAGAAATTGACCTGGACCTCTCCTAATGGTTGACGTGATTTCGTCGAGGTATTCATCATTGACATCTGCTGTCGCAACACTAAACGTGAACGGCTGTCTCACCCATGCTGGATATGACTCTCTGGTGGGGAAGTATCCATCGAGAGACTTTGCGAGCTCATCTAAGTGCATGGCAATTGCTTGCTTCAGTTCCCTGGGTACAGAAATGTCTCCAATTTCAGACACATCTTCGATCTTACATACACAGTCGTCCAGCAGGAGAAAGTTTGCAAAGTTATCATTCTGTGTTCGTCGTTTCCATAACGGTAGCTTTTTTTTTAAAAAGCCTTCAGGTTTTCTTCCGCTTCAATGATGTTGACTACACCGCCCTGCATCTGCTGATTGAGAGCATTGAAGATATCGGCAATGCACGCCAAAATGAGAATGAACTCAGATTTTTCTAAGCAATCTGCATGACAATGGGCTAATTCCACACGCATGGCAAAAACACGATTCAGCACCTTTTCCCAGGATAACCACCGAACGTTAGAATGGTACAGAAGTACCTAGAATTTAGAGCCCATTTCATTACACAGCTCTTTGAAGATGCGGTGCTTTAGGGCACTATTTCGCACAAAGTTCACACATTCCACTACAATTTTTAATACTTCTGCCAGTTTTGAAGGCAAGGTTTATGTTGCCAACGCATGCCTGGGCAGAACACAGTGTGTTTAATGATGTGTGATACATCAGCTTTCACTAGCGCACCAAAACCAGAGTTTCGTCCCATCATGACTGGAGTTCCGTCCGAACAAAGTGCAGAAACCATATCCCACGAAAGATCGTTGTCTCTGAATAAGTCATTCACAAGTTTATTCACGTCGGCTGCCTTAGTTGTTGTTGTAAGAAGCTTACAAAATAAAAAAAAAAATTATCTCGTCCTTCTTCACATAGTGCACGAATACAACAAGCTGGCTTAAATTGGAAACGTCGGTGGTCTCGTTGAGTTGAAGGCTGAATTTTGCTGGGCTTGAAATCAGATCTGCAACTACTTGAGTCAAGATGTCATCGCTCATGTCATCTATTCTGCTGCTGATGGTTTCATTTGAAAGAGGAATTTGGGATAACTTATTTTCAGCAGTTTATCCCAGCATGATATTCGTCATCTTCAATGCAGCTGGTTTTACGAGTGCTTCACCAATGATGTGGTTTGCCCTGCTTTGCAATCAAGTACGCAACTTCGTACGATGCTGTGAGGATCGGTTTGTCGATGGGTACAAAGCCGAGAACAGGCAAAGTAGCCTTTTCATCGAACCTGGCTCTCTTTACCTTGAATTCAGCAAGCGTTTTGTTCTTGTATTTCCCATATCCATGCAGCTTTAGGAAGTGTTCTCTTAGTTTTGCCGGTGCTTGACTAGTATTGCTCAACTTGGTACTGCAAATCATGCACTGAGGATGCTGATTCCCATCATGTTCCGTTATACACGTGAGTCCATATTGTACGTATTCGTCCGACCACTTTCTGTTTTTGCTCGACATGGTTAGTATGAAGGGATTGAAAGATTAGGAAAAAATCACAAATGACGCACGATTACTACAGTCACAAGTCGACTGCTAAGCGCACGAAGTTCCCTGCAGCACAGATATCAAGGCCAAGTGATGTGACGTGTTAAGCCGCAGCCAATGATGGCCAAGTGGAGCATGACATCACGAATCATACGAGTGGTATGAACGGAACAGACACACACACAGTGTGTGTGTCTTGACCTCCGCCGAACTCCTGAGACTGACTCACCGAACCCCTGGGGTTCGATTGAACTAAGGTTAAGAACCACTGTTTTAAACTGTAGTTAGCTATCTGGACCTAACTAAAATGACAAAAAATAACGTATTTGTTTTTCAGTGTCACCTATTTCACTCTTTTAAATCAATACCGTCACCCACCGCGTTGTTAAGACTCAGAAACTATGATTTATTATTGTCTGATTCCCAAGTTTTCTTATATTTCTTTGCCTATGAGATATTTAATAAAACAAATCATATAAAATACACTTTACGACGTTTTTTAAACTTCGGATTGCAAATAAACATTTCTGTTGAAATGTTTCATAAACGCATTAACACAGCAATTTCTATTCATGTTGTATATGTGACGGGAAGGGGGGAACCAGCATTCCATCAATAGATCCTATATACAACATACTGTCGTATTCATTTTGCTCGATCGGTGAAATCACTGTATACAGTATACCCATATATCATGTTCGAAAGGGGGAGCAGATGTATGTTTGTAGAGAGAAGCCATTTTGAAAGTATGCTTACTTAATATATGCAAATTTTGTTGGATTCCAATTCTGGAACATTCTGAACTTTCATATTCAGGTAAATTCTTAGCCTAAAATTTTCCGAACAAAGTTTTCTATACTATAGAATTAATATTCATTAATTCCACTTCATTTTTCTACAGAAGAACCTCGTTAAAGATATTCTAGTCAAAAGAAAGCATATTATATACTAGTTAAAGTACCCATCCACTGGACGTAAGTCATGTAAATTCATTAAAGAAAGGTTATCTTAGGACATGAAAAGTGGTTCCCTTGTATGTAATTGTAAAAAATGCAGACACGCCCATACAAACAGCAAAACACAAGATGTGAAACCGTAAGTTTGCACTATATCCGCATTGACCCAACAAACTTTCATGGCAAATCTGGTGAAGTAGTCGTAAAAAAAAAAAAACCGCACAAAGCAAAATGAAAATTTGTAACTATCCCCACATGGACCTAATAAAATCGCCACACCAATTTTGGTGAAGGTTCATCCACACCTTCTGAAGCAGTTACAGCATACAGTACCATTATATTTAAACATATATATTTATTTATATTGTTCTCAATATAAGAGAGAAAAACAACTTTATTTACAAAAATAGCTAAACGTAAACGCTGTATAATAGCTCTGATCTAAGCTTTGTTGTATCGTGAAAAACAAGTTTTTTTAAAGAAAAACGCACACTTGATTTCACATTTTTGTTTTATCACTAATACTGGAAATGTTGTTGTTGTTTTTTTGTAAAAATAATTACTCGGATTAAACATTTCTAACACAAATAAACCAGAATCTTGGTAATAATCACGAATAACACGGTCAAAACATGACGAAAGAAGTTAGTTTTTTAGAAACTTGGTAATCTTCCATATTCATGGCTTGTTTAAAAAAATTGATGAACTCTTAAATACAGAGAAAAATAGAAAGGTTGACATCAAAAAAGAGCTATTCTCGTGCATCGCGTGCTTTTTATGATTTTTTTAAAAATAAAAGCCCCCTGCGTTGTTTAGCGGAAAGTTTTATGACGACGTACGTAACCAATTGTGTAGCTTTGCGTTTAAACAACATAAACGAGCAAACGAAATCTAAAAGTAGCACTGCCCCTGTGGGCTTATGATAATAACTAAACTTCATTGCGTTTATATTATATTTATATAAAGAAAAATTAGAAGTAAACCCAAAGCAACTAATGAGATACCTTAATAACTGTTATGAAGAATTTTGTAGTTGCAAATAAATAACGAAAATTTAAAATGTTATGAATAATCATGTTATTTTTTACTTAGGATTTTTATGTCCACTTTTCAAAAGCATGCGGTTTATTAAGTTTTTTTTCTGGTGCTAGTTGCATTTATTGCAATGTAAAGGTGGTTAGGGCGCTCGACTCACAATCTGAAGGTCGCGGGTTTGAAACCCCGTCACACCTAAAATGCTCGCCCTTTCAACCGTTGGGCATTATAAGTGACGGTCGATCTCACTATTCGTTGTGAAAGAGTAGCCCAAGAGTTGGCGGTGGGTGGTGATGACCAGTTGCCTTCCTTCTAGTTTTACACTGTTAAATTAGGGACGGCTAGCGCCGATAGCCCTCGTGTAGCTTTTCGCAAATTTCAAAAACAAGCAATGTAAGGAGGTTAAACAAAAATTATTAATAAAAACAGACAAAACTGGTGCATTTAATGTTATTAATAAGATTAATCTTCAAAGAAGCAGCAAAGACATTTGTTTCTCAAAGTACGTAAGTGGTGTATGTGACATAGTAAAGTATTTAGTCTAAAAGGCTAAACGTTAAAAACCGGGTATCGATACCAGTGACAGGCACGGCACAGACAACCCATTGTTTAGCTGCGCACTTAACAACAGAAAAAAAACAAAGTATCATATATATCATAGTTGGTAAACATAATCCTGTTCTTACATCATCTGGGTAAGCACGGCTCTGTGGTTAGTGTTCCTGACTGCGAAGCTGGGTTCTAGAGTTTCACGTATCGTTACCGCCTCCTTTGGGGTCGTGGACATGTTATAAGACTGATGGTGAAATTCCACTATTTGGTCTTAAAAGAGCAAACCCAGACTTGACGATGGATGGCATCGATTAGCTTGCCTTCACTCTTTTCCATTATTTTAACATTAAGAAAGTCGTGAAATCAAACAAACTTACGTCATCTGAAGTCAGGGCTGGCGTCGATAGAAGTTTTAGTGAGACCTCGAAAGGTGATAATACATCATCTATTCACACAAGTTTTGTATAACATGATGTACTTATATAGTTTTGCCTATAAAACTCATGTTGCACATGCGTTATCTTTAAACTACTACGAAAATGCTCCGACAAGGGGCAGAAGATATACCCCCCGAGCAATTCAAGGTCAGTAGACAAATAATGCTGACATTATACTTTTTTAAAAGAGATCATTTCTACGTTTGACTGTACTAACCGACTACTGATCCAGACTATATATTATAAACATACATTGATATCTGCCTCTTTCTATATATACATACACGTTATGCTATGTGTGATGGTCATGAATGTAAGGGCGTGTTAAGGAACATACAGAATTTACGTTTTGTGACATTTACATGTGCAGCGTGCCTTATTTGTATGACAGCTTTAGTTACACCACTCCCCGCCTCTCCAAACAGTTTTCCCTAGAGACGCCATTTTGAACATGCGTGTTGCGTGTAATTCATTTTTTTTTCGTTCACTTTCTCTTTTTAAGACCTGAACCTTGGTATAAGTTAGTGGGACGGTGGTTTCACCGACTTCACGTATAAACGATGAACATGGGTCTCTTGAATACACCGATAACTCTACAGGTAAAAACAATAACCGAAATAATTGGATAGAAAATGTTGTCCAAAGTTACATTGATTTGACTACCAGACTGGACCAAATGAAAAACAAGCAATTATTTATCATATAAAAGGCAAGCAAATACACTTTATTTACGTGAAACAACAGAAACGCTATTTTTATAAAATTGAAAGGAAACAAATAAATTTCTACAAGCACAGGTTTTAAAATGAATGCTAAGACAGATGACTACTAAATGGAAAACACAATACTATCTCACCGTGTGCATGCGATACCCACGTCACTCATGGTATTCCGTTACTGGAAGCAGGAAGGACACAACCACTGCTGTCACGAAACCTCTACATGGTCGACCTTCTTGCAGACCTTATGTGCAAAACTACAATTACATATTTCGTAAGAGAATTAGAAAGCGCCAAAAGGAAACGACAATGTGTGACTAAGAGACCAGCATTTTAACTGCATTCTGTATTTAGTTTATCTGTACAAAAATCTATAAGTACACCCGAACATAAAAAAGTAACATTTGAGATTGACGGTATGTAAATAAGATTTCTGCTTGACCAATCGAAAGATCTAATATGACGAGTATGGTGTTGATTGGTGGCAGTTTTCCTTGTTATGACGTAGAAGGCAATGGCCATTTCATTTTTTTTCTTTCTAAAAAAACTGGGGTCCTTTAAGAAAAGCACGGTTAGCATACTGAAGCAGCTATGATTCCGAACAACAGAAGCGTGAGATCTAGCTAGAGGTGGAATAAAAGTATGCTATTAATTACCGTGAAATATAACAGTCTTTCCAGAAGAATCATACTTATTAGGAATAAAAGAATAAAAATTAGTCATGCAAAAAAGAAGATATGTATTATTCGCTATAAGGAAATCTGACTTTTTAAATTGCAGAAGAGTATTTTCAAATAACATTTACGACAGAGGTTTAAGGTCATCAAATGGTCGAAATTAATTCCTAGGCGTGACGAGCTCCCCTGTTAAACCCTCTTTCCAGCACATTTCTAAAGGTAAGCAGTGTAGGTCTCTGTCTCACACTTTCATCTGACTTATCTGTTTGTCTGACCCTCATCTATCGTTCTACCTGCTTGTCTAACTCTCATCTTTATTCTACCTGCTTGTCTAACCCTTATCTATCTCACTACCCGTTTGTCTAACTTTTATCTACCTTACTGCCCGTATGTCACCACCTGTTTCTCTAACCCTTATCTTACTACTTTCTTCTCTAACCCTTATCTACCTTACTACTAGTTTGTCTAACCCTCATCTATCGTTCTACATGCTTGTCTAACTCTCATCTATTTTTCTACCTGCTTGTCTAGCCCTTATCTATCTCACTACCCGTTTGTCTAACCCTCATCTATCTTACTACTCGTTTGTCTAACCCTCACCTATCTCACTACCTGTTTGTCTAATCCTCATCTATCGTTCTACATGCTTGTCTAACTCTCATCTATTTTTCTACCTGCTTGTCTAGCCCTTATCTATCTCACTACCTGCTTGTCTAACCCTCAACGTAAAAAAATGTACTTATATGACTAAGTAAAATTAAAACAGTTTAGAAGAAACAATACCTATAAACGCTTTAAGAGTATGTTGCAAAACCTAATGGGACGTCTTTAATAATCACAACACTTAAAAACAAACACAACATTGTGCAGAGTAATATTTTCAGTCGAGAGTTGGTTTCGTTAGCTTAATTATTTCTCGAGCTAAATGCTGTCTTCCTCTCGTGATTAATATAAATTCATAAAAGAAAACCTTTTTTTCTACATTTCATGTGATGCACATGCGTTGAAAATTTTTATATTAGGCATTTGTATGTTTTCTATTTTATCAATAATTTTCTACATAGCATTTATAAATGTGAAAACACGAAATTACGTTTATTAATAGCTTTTTTATTGTTTCTATGGCATTTCACCTGATCGAACATATTTTGTTATTAAACCCCTAGCATAAAATGTTTCACCTATATGTTATGACGTCAGGAATCCCTGATTTTCGAGTAAACAAATCAAAAACAGTCTATATTGTAGTGACGTCTTCGTGTAGCACATCGTACACCCAATGCACGTTGCTATGCACGAGCCACTACCAACACGCGTGCAAACTCTGGAACTACCACGTGCATTCTAACAGACGATCCCCGCGCAAATGTGGCGATCGATAAGCAGGAGCTAGCTGCTTTCCCGGCGACGCCGTCTGCTCATTAAACAGGCTGCTAGTCCGTTAACCGGGAGCAAGTTAGCAAGTTTTAGCTTTGTCACAGAAAGAATTACTCAAAATGTTGAAACACTTCTGATTCCCGTATCTCGTTTGTTTATCTTCCCCAAACGTTTTTGCGTCAGAAAAAGTATCAGCACACGTATGCACGTATAATATATT
Source organism: Tachypleus tridentatus (assembly GCF_004210375.1). Lineage (NCBI taxonomy): Eukaryota > Metazoa > Arthropoda > Merostomata > Xiphosura > Limulidae > Tachypleus > Tachypleus tridentatus. Next base: position 29,562,263 of record NC_134837.1, on the reverse strand, counting down.
TTTAACCACTAATCATCACTGTATAAGAGTTGCTCCCCCTTTGATCACATCTCTGGGCTCATGGCTGGCTTTCCTGACACAATATGGAGTCCGAAGGTGTAGGACCAAAACACAAGACTTGTTTCTTTTTCTTCGTCGCTTCCTTCAGATAAGAGCAGAAAAGAAAAATGGCCGAGAGAAGAAAAAGGTAAAAAACTAATAATTTTATTTTTATCTGTTAATAGGAACTTATAAATTTAGTTATAAAAGAAGAGGTAGAAATGCGGATGTAACGGAAATGGACTTTTTTTTTTTTTTTACAATACGTTTTACTTGTACTTCGACTTTGATAATATCCATTTAACACATACAGAGATAACTCTTCAACACATTATTAATTTAATAACGCAATCTGATTATCCAACTTTGAAACATACTCTAAAACCTAATATCCCAATAACATATATTGGCACGTCTTTACCGTACACCATTCAATTAGAACTTCCTGAGAAATGTGTCGGCACTTTCAATAAAACATTTATTCGAACACTTTTATGTACACTTTCGACACGTGCGTGCTACGACTTCTCTTAATATTTATTTTTCATTTCACTCGTACTGATTCCGAAAGACTTCAATTTCAACTCGTCTTAGCCTAAACAACAGAAAATATCTTTATGTATACCTTTTTGGCATGAAACAATCGACTCTGCAAAAAGTCATAATTTATGGCGTCTTTAGAAGAACCTTTCAAAACCTTTGAACACTTTATTGACTCGAGTAAATGAGGTAACTTGTGAGGTTACAGAACCTCTATAGTACAGAATGTAACATGCTTAAATGATAAGTTACAATAGATTTCCGGAATGTGCTTCTAAATTGCATTAGCCTAGAAAATCGTTTTTTCATTAAACCTGCGTGAACGCTTGCTAGCCCAGTGCATAAAGTCTATTTAATTAAATCTTATGTAACCACAAGTCCAGTACATAGTTGCATGTTGCAGTAATATGTATATGCAAGTTCAGCACATTGTTGTGTATTGTAGAGTATTGTAAACAAAAATCCAATAAATAGTTCTATATTGCAATGATATGCAAACACAAGTCCAGTATATAGTTGTATGTTGAGTAATATGTAAGCACAAGTCCCGTATATAGTTATATATTGCCGTGAAAAATGTATGTAAATCCAGTAAATAGTTATATGTTGCGGTGGTATGTAAACACAAGTCCAGTATATGGTTATATGTTGTAGTGGTATGTGAACACAAATCCAGTTCATTGTTGTAGGTTGCAGTGGTGTATAAATGCAAGCCCAGTACATTGTTGTATATTGCTGTAGCACGTAAACGCAAATCCAGTGTAGTTGTAAGTTGCGGTAATATGTAAACACAAATCCAGTACATAGTTTTTCATAGGTGATATCGGTGTATCCAAAATAAGTTAAGCCTATTTGTTGTTGACAAATCAACAACAGACAGTTTTACCTCAATCGTCTGTACCAGTTAACCCTTAAATTAAAAAGCACGTACTTCTATCAATACAGACAATGAAAAATAACTGTTTATTTTAAAAACAAAGTACGTTGCTCTGTTCAACAAAGAGAAAAGTACACCCTCACGATTTGAGACACTATACATTAGTAGGGTTGTACTTGATCAGAGAAACATTAGTGCAATATTCAAGAAGAAAAGTACACATACACATCGATGGATGTGAATCATTCCACGGGAGATAAATCTTATTGCAATTTAGCTGGAACAAAGGCAGCAAGAATACAGCATAGATAGTTACCTAGAGGTAAATAAAAAAATATCTGTATTGGGAGACGTTACGACCTAGGTCAAGAATGGGTACATGGTCGTGTAGAAAGACACTGGATGAATACTTAGTTGATTCGTGGATGTGTTACAAGTTATGGAATGTGTATCTTACTCGGTTAACTAACAAGTAGATGGGTGTAAAACTTAAGAAGAGTTTCGTTCGTGGTTAAAGTGGGTATGGGGCATGAACTAGCTGGTGTTTGAATTGATAGTCTGTGGTTGTTTATTACATCAGAAACTGGTGGTCCCCCAAGTGTGGGTGGATGAATAAGTGAGGTATTCTTGGACGAATAGATAGTTATTAGGTATAAATATTTTAGTTCGCTGGTGGGAGAGTGTGAGGTTGTAAAACAGTGGAAACTTAGCTGATAGGTGAGTGATTGAATGGTTGGGTGAGAATTCTTAAACAGTGGGAACGTAGCTAATAGGTAAGTGCTTGTGTAAGAGGTTATGAAATAATGAGAACGTAGCTGATAGGTAAGTGGTTGTGTAAGATGTTACTAGATAATGGAAACGTAGCTGATAGGTGAGTGGTTGCGTGAGAGGTTATTAGATAGTGGGAACGTAGTTGATGGTTGAGTGGTTGTGTAAAATGTTATTAGACAACGGGAACTTAGCTGGTAGGTGAGTGATTGTGTAAGATAATATTAAATGATGGGAACTTAACTAATGGAAGACTGGTTAAATGGTTGTGTGAGAGGTTATTAGATATTGGGGACTTAGCTGGCGAGTGAATGACTGAGTAGCTTTGTGAGAGGTTATTACATAGTGGGAACTTATCTGATAAGTGAGTGATTGAATGGTCGAGTGAGAGCTTGTTAAACAGTGGGAACGTAAGTGATGGTTGAGTGGTTGTGTAAGATGTTATTAGGCAACGGGAACTTAGCAGATAGGTGAGTGGTTGTGTAAGATGTTATTATACAATGGGAACTTAGCTGATGGGTGAGTGATTGTGTAAGATGATATTAAATGATGGGAACTTAACTAATGGAAGACTGGTTGAGTGGCTTTGTGAGAGGTTATTATATAGTGGGAACGTAGCTGATGGTTGAGTGGTTATGTAAGATGTTATTAGATTATGGGAACCTAGCTAATGGGTGAGGTGAGTCTAAGAGTGATGATACGAGAAGTAAGGATGACTGATTGGTAACTGAGTTGAGTGGGTGTTTTGGAAACTGATAAATGTTTGGTTAACTGATAGAAAGATGAGTCTGTAAATTCCTTTGTGAAAAACTGACATTCGAGGACAGACGGATGAAGCCTTGTGAGTTGGACGGGTAATTCGCTGATGGGTGGTAGATACATACTTTAGTTAGCTGGTGGGTAAGTTGACAGACAAGTAAGTGGTTGAATGGGTGTGTAAAATATATGGATAAAGTGTTTAATTATTTGCAAGTAAATTGAAAGAGACGAACTTTGTGCTTGTAATAAAAAATTGTGCTACTTAGATATCAATACATGTCTGGATAATCTTACATTGTACACAAATTGGAATATAACTAATTTCTGATTAAAGTTTAAAATAGTTCTCTTCCGTCTTATTATAACACCTCCAATGGCAAAGTGGGATATCTGTGGATTTATAACGGCTAGTATGCCCTACGTGGCCAGGTGGTTAAGGCACTTAACTCGTAATTCGAGGGTCGCGGGTTCGAATCCCCGTTACACCAAACATGTTCGCCATTTCAGCCGTGTCGGCGTTATAATATTTGGTCAATTCCACTATTCGTTGGTAAAGGAGTAGCCCAAGAGTTGGCGGTAGATGGTGATGACTAGCTGTCTTACTTATAGTCTTACACTGATAAATTAGGGACGACTAGCACAGATAGCCCTCATGTAGTTTTGCGCGAAATTCAAAAAACAAATAACGCTAGAAACCAGGTTTCCATTCCCGTGGTGAACAGAGCACAGATAGCCCAATGTGTAGCTTTATGTTTAACTGTATACAAACAATCGTCCTATTATACATTTTATCTTTCATATAGTTATTGATTATACAAAAGAAATATATATGTTCTTCAAATTTGTAGCAACATAAAGGCATCATTTTGTCAGTGTATCCATGCTGGGATTTATTTATTTTTAACAACTACTATTTTGCTCATGTTTTTTTACAATAATGTAATCTAATGCAATCCGATACAGAACTTCAACATTTAGTTTCGACAATTTAGAAAATTCCATAACTTACTGTCGTCGTTACCGCATTACTTCAGTAAGCCTAACACGAAGCATGACGTCATTACAACGTATTTGTTACCCATCTGTTGCCTCAGTTCTAAATACGTTCGTATAAGGCAAATTTGTAAATGTGAACAGAATAGTGAAGAATATTTTTTAAACATGAAAGTGAGCAGAGCAGTGTTACACTAAGCCAGTGGTTCTTAACCTGGGTTCAATTACAACTGTATATTATAACCACACTAATTCTCTATAAAAAGCGGTCCGGCATGGCCAGGTGGTTAAGGCAATCGACTCGTAATCCAACGGGCGCGGGTTCGAATCTCCGTCACATGCTCACTCTTTCATCCGTGGGAGCCTTATAATGTGACGGTCAATCCAACTATTCGTTGTTAAAAGAGTAGCCCAAAGGTTGGCGTTGGGTGTTGATGACTAGCTGCCTTCCCTCTAGTCTTCCACTGCAAAATTAGGGACGGCTAGTACAGACAGCCCTCGTTTAGCTTTGCGCGAAATTCAAATCAATCTATAAAAGGTAACAAATATATTTTGCAACACCGTAATAGTTTATGTAAATTAACAAATGTATTTTACAGTACTGTAATAGTTTATATTAATTAATAAATATAATTTGCAACACCGTAATAGTTTATATGAATTAACAAATGTATTTCCCAACACCAAATGTTTGTTTTTGTTGTTTGTGTTTTTTTTAATTTCACGCAAAGCTACACAAGGGCTATCCGCGCTAGCCGTCCATAATTTAGCAGTGTAAGACTAGAGGGAAGGCATCTAGTCGTCACCACCCACCACCAACTCTTGGACTACTGTTTTACCAACGAATTGTGGGATTGACCGTCACAGCTGAAAGGGCGAGCATGTGTGGTGCGACGAGAATTCGATCCCGCGACCCTCAGATTACGAGTCGATCGCCTTAACTCACCTGGACATGTTAGGCTTTAACACTAAGTGTTCTATACAAATTAACAAAACAAAAAACAAAAGCAATAATTATATATACTCACTACTGAATGAAGTTAGTCCACATTGCGACACCAACATGTAATAATAATGTTCATTACTGAGGAATTTCAATCCCTGTATCTATGTTAGAATGTTTTAAAAGTCAGTCTGACTTTTTTTTCCTTTTTGTTATGTTATTCTTCAATAGATTGATCAAAATTAATAGTTCTGGTACGATACATGCTCCGTGTCACTAATTCCTTTTGTCTGAATTTTGCGCAAAGCTACGTAGGCAAGGGCTGACTACTTATATCTGTCCCTAATTTTGAACTAATGAAGGTTAGAGAGAAGGTAAGTTGACTGTCAATATTATAGTCCACCAACGCCCTCAAACTACAGAGCTGGTTGTTAAGTTAATAGGTCGCGAGCAATGAAAAACGCACAAGACCCGGCAATGTATTTTATTTTAAATATAAAAATTTAGCATTTAACAATAGTACTTGTAATTAAAAAAAAAAAAAACGTTTGCAAAAACACTTTTTTTCACACATTATAAGCACATATTAACAGAAGTTAAAAATAAACTATAGAAACATGTCAACCACACTGTATCTTTTTTGGTCAGTACCGACGAGGTCTTTCAGTTAATGCCAGAATTCGTCAGGTCTGCTATGCAGACATTGTAGTGATTCAAACTACGTGAATATCAGACAAATTAAGGTTCGAAAGAATTTGTAACTTTACTTGTAAATATAGAACTGTGGGTCTGGGGCATGGCCTAGTGGTCGTCGGATGGAACCCGCACCCAAGTGCTCACTCTTTCAGCCGCAGGAGAGTTATAAATTATGGCCAATCTTACTATTCGTTGGGATGGAGTAGTCCAAGAGCAGACAGTGGGTGGTGTTAACCAGTCATCTTCCCTCCAGTCTATCACTTCAAAATTAGAGACTGCAAATATCTCTCGATGAACCTTGCGTGAAATTCACCATCATCGTACACTTTCATCTCACGGCACTTATTTTGTTGGCTTCGTGAGATTGTTGAGACGGTGTCCGTCGTTTGCATTGCAGGCTATCAAATACTAGCAGTCATCAAAGATATCTGTACTACACCCGGAAATACATGGCATTCTGGGTTGGCGTTGGCTTCATATAGTAGAAACTGAAATGGTTACCAAACTCGAATTTGTCTGATTGTTTATCCATTTAAACTCCATCTTTGGAGCATTCACTCGAGTTCCTCTATCAAATTTCATCGAAATTAATTCAAAGTGTTTCTCATAATAACTAGTTACGTCAAGCTAACAGACGGAAAGACAGACGACCAACACTGTTTGATATGGAAGTAGACAGTAAAGGTACCCGCTCCACGTGCAGCACTTATTTCTTTGGCTTCACTGGATGGTACTACAGTGTGCATCGTTCACCAGGCAGGGCTACGGATTATGTGTAATTAAAATTCAAGAACTAGTCACCAAGACAATAACTAGGAGGCAAATAAAATGACCGTATCACACGAACTGTTCATCCTATTAATTCATTTTAAATCACCTAAGTTCATTTAAAAGTATGAATAATGTTAAAACATTGCACCTAATTCATTATTCAGTCAATCAAGGAATTAATTAGACCTTAACGTCACAAATTCCCTTTTCAGTTTTATCTTCTGAGGAAGGGAAAATAAATTTGTATATATATATGTGTGTTAGTTTGTTATAACCTAAAAACAAGACGGAACAAAAATAAATTAAGAATAATAAAAAAAAGCTGCACTTATTAAAAATATCCCAGGGTAAAAACTATAATGTGAGATATAAAATGTATCCTAGGTTTTGGATGTTACTGTGGAAGTAGGGCCCACATTGTGATGGGGATACACCGTTTATCAGTCTTAATCTCCGTTCGCCAGTCTTACATAAAGTAATAAAATAAAGAAGTAGCAATAGATAGAGAAATTAGGAGAGCGAGATGTGAGTGCTCGAACCTACAACATCCCATATCTATATCACCCTTCACTGACTGCAGATAGTTGTTGGAAGATGACTGTTCTCCAAAGTAAAGAAGAAGAAAAAATTAATTGAAAAATAAGAATAAGAAATATATATATATACATATTATACTACATAGGAATTAAAATGTGTTTAATTATAATAATTGAAAATACACATGTTAATTCCTGTGGACCATTACGGTGTTATAAGATGTGTATATATATATATATTAATCTTGCTGGTTATCCACTTAAATTCCGGGGGTACTTGAGTTTCTTTACTAAAGTTCATCGCAATACGATGAGCGAGTTCCCTGCAATAACTTGTAATTTAATGTTAATAATTACAGACAGACAAATCTGCTAAACATATATAAAATACGTAAATTGCTTTTTAAAGATTCACGATGTAATCAAATTGCTTTGAATAATGTAAAAAAGTTCTGTTTCATTAGCAATTTGTTGTAAGTAAACCTTGAAATCAAACATTTCAATCTTCCAGCGATCTTTCTCATGTTTTTCCTCCCAGTAGCACAGTCGTACAAGGTCTGTTAAAAAAAATACGCGGACTGTTTGAATTGCGCGGCTCCAGTTGGTTCCAGGGGAATCCGCTTGGTGTCGCTAGGTTTGCACAGATCAGCTGATTACGACGCCATTTCCCGATTGCAGATATCTTCATTTGTGTATTAGCTACGCGGTTTTAAGTAAAGTGCGATTTTTCGTTTAGCGGATTTCAGAATGAATGACCTGAAGGAGCAACGACTTGTTGTGAAATTTTGTGTTAAACTTGGAAAATCTGCGACTGAAACTTTTGCTATGCTTAACACGGCTTACGGTGATGTTGCTATGAATCGTACGGCATGTTTCAAGTGGCATGAACGTTTTAAGGATAGTCGACAGTCCATTGAAGATGATGAGCGTCCTGGACGTCCTTCCACGTCAACTGACGACCCACACGTCGACAAAATCAACACCCTGGTGCGGGCAAATCGACGTCTGACTGTCAGGGAGCTTGCTGAAAAGTGTGGGATATCAGTTGGATCTTGTTACGAGATTTTGACCGAAAAATTGAAGATGCACCGCGTTGCTGCGAAATTTGTGCCTCAGAACTCGTGAGTTTTTTGGCCAAACACTCGATCACTGTTCTTCCCCACACCCCCTACTCACCTGACCTTGCTCCTTGCGATTTTTTCTTGTTCCCCAAACTCAAAAGACCCTTGAAAAGAAGAAGATTTGAGACAATTCCCGAGATTAAGGCAAATGCGACGAAGGAGCTGGAGGACATTACAAAAAGAAGCGTACCAGGACTGTTTCAACAAGTGGAAACACCGTTGGGATAAGTGTGTGCGTTGGGGAGGAGAGTACTTTGAAGGGGTTCCAGATCTGTAACTTCTAAATAAAGTACATTTTGTTTTATGACGGCAGTCCGCGTATTTTTTGAACAGCCCTCGTATGTCTACAGACTTACAATACTAGAAACCGGTTTTCTGTACCCGTTGGTTCCCCGCTAGTGCAGAGGTGAGTCTATGGATTTACAATGCTAAAATCAGGGGTTCGATTTCCCTCGGTGGACTCAGCAGATAGCCCAATGTGACTATATATGTAACACTATAACCGTGGTGAACAGAGCAGTGGTAGCCTTTTGTGTAGCTTTGTATTTAATTACAAAACACGAACGCAATCTTATCTTTTATGACACTTGGATGCTACGAAAGGACATTCACGGTAACTAACGTCCAGTATTTCAGAGACAACACATAAAGGCACATTACTTTTTCGTTACGTTAACTTTTTGTTTAGACCATTATTATGAATAATTGACAGCGTTTTCACTTTCCATCCCAAATATTCTCGTCTGTCGATATCGATTGGTAAAATGATTATTACATCTTATTCAATCACTTGAGTAATAACTTTTGTTGCTTTCTTCACAGCTCGGAAAAGGTAACTTCCTTAGTACCGTCACTTTATTTACATGTCACTAGATGGCGCGGTTAAATAAATAATACTATATCTCTGTCTTTTTTTTTTCGCACCAAACGTGCTCACCCTTTCAGTCGTGGGGGCGTTATAATGTGACGGTCAATCCCACTGTTAGTTGGTAAAAGAGTAGCCCAAGAGTTGGCCTTCCCTCTAGTCTTACACTACTCTATTTGGGACGGCTAGCGCAGATAGCCCTCGAGTAGCTTTGCGCGAAATTCACAAAACACACAAACGTTTTTGTTTTTTTTATGAAAGAAAACGTATAAACCTGTTTTTAGAATATTTCATTCTTTTATGAAAATATCTCAATTAAAATAAGCAATATAAAAGAAAAAATAAGATTAATTTTTCCTCTAATGCAGCTATTATGCAAATCCTAATATTAACTAAGTGGTAAATTAAAATACATATATTTTTTTGTATAAATAGTAATTGACACTACTATTAACAAGGTTATATTTACTAGCTTAGAATGATTACAAGTTTCGGATAGTGTGGGACAAAAGTTGTAATATGACTTTTGTAAAGTAGTATTATTGCAAATTGTTTAAAATGATAAAATAATAATGTAATGTTTAGGGACAAGAAAGGACCTTTTGGTCCATCTCTGCCTCTCCAGACCTCTAAAGTCTAAACTATTTATGCATTCACGTTTATTTTTTTATGTGCGTAAAGTCACTTTGAAGTAAGATATTAATAATACGCTGTCAACTGTGGTATCTAAAAGTTAGTTAATATAACCTTGTTAACTGAGAAGTGAATTGTTGCTTTAAAAAAAGTTTTAAACACTTACTAATTATTATATGCACAAAATATTTGACCAGAAGAAAGGTCAGGATTTTTATTTAGATTGCACACTTTAATCGAGATATCCTTATGAATGATTCAGATATTCCAGAAACACCATGGGCAAGTGGACCATAATTCAAACTTGACTAATAACACACGTTTTTCGTGTTATGCCAGTTACTCATGTAATCTTATAAATATATATTTATTGAGGAAAAACAGAAAATTTATTTCTAAAGAAATGTAGTACATATCAACTAATACGTGTCGTAACTTGAGTTAGGAGTCAAAACCGGCATTAAGTGTATGAGAAGCTATTTAGACATTTTGTCTTGGTGACGTAATAACATCTGAGAAATCAAATCATTGTGCTATTTAATCAGCAACGTTTTTAACTTCAAATGTGATCCTAACTTTAAAGAAGAAGGTAAAAATATTAAGAGTTGAACCAGTAAATTTCTGATTATCACAATTTTTAACTTGTTAAGTACGATAGAAAATAAATACAAAAACCTTAACCTTTCACTGTTGAGCTACGAAACAACAGACTTCATGAAAATAAGTTTAAGTTTCAGGTATCCTACAAAGTGAATAGTTCACTATCTCTGCAAATATTCCAATCACATCTACCTGGGACAAGTGTTATTTGTTTTGGTTTTTTAATATACAATGTTTAAAGTTTTAGTTGTAGAAATATATGTTTTTGTAATACAGAAGTACGTGAAGAGTTGATATAATTTTTTTCTTTATAATTAGTCATTATCGTTAGATTTAATAAAAACACAAAGTTATCTGTTCTTCTTTCTATTTTTCCTTTTTTTAGCTTTACATTGCAACTTGTATATAACGAAAAAGTACAAATGTTGCGAAAGGTAAGCGGGTTATAACAAAATATAAATTCTTGAAGTTTTCAGAGGCAGTAAAAAATGTAATGTAATCCTATATCAATTTACTGGCACGTAGGCGGATAGGATACAATACGTAAAGAATCACACGCTTTAACCAGCGCCATATATTCTGTCGTAACACTGCGCACGCGTGTGCGGCAGCTGGGGCACTTGTTGAAAGAGAAAATGTCAGAGCAAAAATAACTGCAAACACATATATATTTATTTGTGGCGTTCCATTGCAGACATGAAAATTTGAGATTAAATAAACCGAAATTCTTTTAGCAATTCCAGAAACAAAATGAAACGCATATTGAATCCACCAGAATTCGTGTCTGTTTGTCTATAAACTTTAAAAATTCATTAAAAACTGAAAATAGTTAGTTTTATTGTATCGTAATTAACGAAGTTTCAGTACTTTTTATTGTTTTTAGTACGGCTTCATAAGTATGTATATCGTTGTTATGATTTCATAAGTGTTACCTCTCTCTTGGATTATTGAAGAACAAGGAAATTAACACTTAATTATTAAATTATATGTACATACCTTAATTATTAAATGCTACAGACTGAGTTCATTTAAGGGTCAAGTTTCTTTGTGTAAAAATCACCATTTATTTATAACGAGGAACCTACTTTGCGACAGTATGTGTGTTTTGAATTTCTTGCAAAGCTAAATAAGGGCCATCTGCACTAGCCGTCCCTAATTTAGCAGTATCAGACTAGAGGGAAGACAGCTATTCACCACCACCCACCACCAATTCTTGGGCTACTTTTTTACCAAAGAAGAGTGGGATTAACCTTTATTTTATATCGCTTCCATGGCTGATAGAGTAAGTATGTTTGGAGGGACGGAGATTCAAATCCGCGACCCTCAGATTAGAAGTCGAGCGCCTTAACTACCTGGCCATGTCGGGCCGTTTGAGACAATTAAGTGGGAGTGAGTAATTATTACAATCGTAATTATAACAAGCTTAATAAAATACAAATGCACAATGTTTCGAAAAGGTTTATTCCACATAAAACATTCTAATTTCTGTTTGTTTTTTTTAAGTAGTCGACTTCTGGATACTTAGAGTTCAGAGTTTGTTCGTTTGTTGTTGTTTTTTTTAATCTTCTCTACTAGTTATGGATAATATTTCACAACTAATTTAAGTGTTCGGATAACTTGATTTTCACAAAGTTTGGAATTAAACGTTTAGGGCGGCAATGTCTAAGGAAGGGAATATTATTCCTCCTTCTGACAGTTTTTATATTTAAGTTACAAAGTTTAAATGTTGTTGCTTAGTTTACGATGGTGGACGAGTCAAGAATTATGCTTCGAAAGATATATATAGTATAAGAAAGACTTACACAGTTTCAACTAATCAACGTGATGAAACCAAATTTGCATAATGATGAGGAACCTACTTTGAGACAACGTTTATTACTGCGTAAAACTTGTAATAAGATATTCTGCATTACCTATTCAAGTCGTCTTCAAACTTTAAAGGCTACTATTTTACCCGCTAGATGGCACTATTCTAGATCAATGTAAAACCAAGACCCACAGTCTCAATGTAAGTTAAGAGATGTACTAGTTCTTTTATTGAGAGGTATTCAGACTTAAATAATTTATCCTACTCATAATACTTTGGTATTTTAAGGAGTACTAAAACGAGTTCGTTCAAATTCCCATTTGTGTAACTCCAGATGAGAGGATTGAAGTCATGCTTTGATTATCACAAGATAAAATAAAATGTAGAATTTATTAAAACTATTTAGCATTATACATCATTATAATATAAAAAATACATTAGCACTTTCTTTTTTTATCTCTGTACATATCTTCCTGTTGTATTCATTATTTCTTATTGCCTACATATAAAAAAGTGTCCCATTTTGTCTATCTTATATAAGAACGAGAGGGAGAGTTTTCTTTTGAAAGGTCTGTTGTAAACATCGTTCAATATCACCATGTTAATTTTTGTCTAAGTTAGGCACCGTCTTCAAGTTATTGCATTATATCACGCACAAAAAAATAAAGGACTCGATTTTAAAGGGGATCAAAATAAATTTAAAACAGGACAGTAACAATAGAATTTCAGAAGTGGTCAGCACATATTTAAACAGAATAAAAAACGTCAGTTTAGAAAATCAAAATACTTAACACTAAATGCTGTTTTCTCGCTTTGTTCGACTATATAATTGTTAATGCTGGAAGTAGCTTTAAAAATAATATTCTAATTGAAAACATATGAAACATTAAAGAAAAACCATTTCCCCTCCTTTTCTGTAAAAAGAAAATTAGAATTTAAGCACAAAGCTACACAATGAGCTATCTTTGCTCTACCCACCACGGGTATCGAAACCTGGTTTTTAGCATTAAGTGTGCAGATACACCACTGTGCCGCTGGGAGGCTCTGTAAAAATAGAACATTAAATATAATTTGAATATTTTCCATATATTTCAAATTATCCACTCTTCGATTTGTAACTAAATAAAAATTAATATAGTGTTGTAATCGCAAATAATTTTGGAAATTAAATCTAAAACACAAACAAAATGAGAATTAAACATGTTTCCATGAATGTCTTCTTTGTTTTGTTTTCAAGATGGCGTATTATAATGATATATTTAGAAGAATCTTTTATCCAGTACTATAGGCCATCTCTTAATTGCCATTTTCTCTTCCTCAAAGCGGCGTATAATCTCGCTTTTTATGATAGCAGTGAAAATTTCATCAGTTTAACATGGATATTAGATGGTCCTGCCCTCCTACGGTGATACGAATAAATAGCAGTTAAAAAATGATAATGATATCAAAGCATATGGTGTATGACGAGACAATGTCTATGAAGTTGATGGAGAATAGAGAAGTGCAAGCACTCGTAAAATTAGTTTAGTTCCGAATGCTCATTATAATAACCATAAAACTATGAGGCAAAACAACAGGTCGCTTAGCACCTGTCTTTGTTTCTAGGCGCGTGCTTAACACACGCTATTCTCTCTTCTTGCCGAAGGCTAGATACGAAAACAAGCGAGTACTCTTCAAGATGACAGACAATTAAAAACAGTGGAAAACGGATTTATTTAAGTGACAGTTCATGAAAATAATGAAATCTAGCATCTTAATTAATATTAAACGGAATATTAATTGTTTTTTCTAATGATATAAAGATAAACTGGACTAAGTTTTTTCTACAACAGTAAGAGCACAGATGTAACACTGACGTTAATCTCAGCAAACCTTGAACAATTTTAACTTTTTTTTTCTTTTTTTTTTTTACGATGAAGAGAAATGAAGATGAAAATTTTGTCATTCTATTCCAGCGCGAGGTGGAGTGTCTGGCCTATCATCAGAAGATGACACTCACTCCTCAGCCAATAAAAATAAAAACAAACCAAATCCCTAATTTAGCATGAAAGACTAAGGGAAAAGAGGCCTGGCATGGCTAGGTGGTTTTGGGACTCTCGACGCGCAATCTAAAGGTCGCAGGTTCGAATTCCCGTCACCCCAAACATAATCGCCCTTTCAGCCGTGAGAGCGTTATAATGTGACGGTCAATCTACTATTCGTTGGTAAAAACAGTAACTCAAAAGTTGGTTAAATTAGGGACGGCTAGGGCGTATAGCCTTCGTGTAGCTTTGCGCGAAAGTGAAAAACAAACAAACAAGGAGGAAAGCAGCTAGTCATCATCATCATCACCCAACGCTAAATCTTTTGATACTCTTTTACCTAAGAACACTGGGATAGATTATATAAATATATACACCGCTATTAATCAATGTAAATGATGGTGTAAACGTTTTCCTTTCCTTCGAAAATATATTTAACCTCATCGCCGCTATTATTAAAATAGAATGTATCCATTATTAGGAAAAGTTTTATATATATATTGTTTTTCTTGTAAATTCTTATTCGCCATAAGTTTCAGAAGAGTGGATTCTGGGAGTGAAAGTTACTTACAGTGCTGCTATTTGTAAAAGGAAAGCGTAATGTAGAGCAACAAACAACAAGAGATTACGGAAAGTGATTTAAGAGATGCCCTTAATTTGCTGTTTTTGGACGAGGGGCAAGCATCATTATTTATTTTATTTTCCTTTTTTTCAAGTTGGAGGCATACGACGATTATCATCTATACTGGACCAACCTGTAGGGTTTAATTTGCAGATCAAACTTTACAAAGCGTAATTTTAATGTACCTCAACCCTCACACATCATATAATCGATTTTAGGGTTTAGTTAAAAAAAACAACAAGAAACAGTTTATTCATAGAAGTTGTATGTTACACCCATAATTGTAAGTTAATATAACTAAGACTTGGAGACTCACTGGAGAACCGATATTTCAGGTGAAAAGAAAGATGTATACTCTGTTTAAAACATTTAACATTCAGAAATATAACTCGCGTAGGGTATGGTACTAAAACAGAAAGATATAGTGATAAAAAACAAGAATAAAAAACATTAATCCACTGTAATTGTTTTGTTCTTTTTAAACCAAGCCAAGTTTAAACGAGATTAAATCTTGAAGTATGAGAACAAATACTGAAACGTAAGACGAAATTAAAACTTTGTAACGGACTTTTAAGTGCTGTTCAGAATCACGTGATTAATTTGCCAGGTGAATTTTATAAAGCGCTTGCAGGTATATGGCCTGAAAATTCGGCAGCTGCAAGATTGGGTTCTTCACAAAGTCCACAGGTCTCATAATTGCTATTGTATAATACCTTATAGGGACAGGATCGTGTTGAGCAGCAGGCCTCCCACACGGCAAGAGCAAGCAGCTGCTTTGTCATCCATTTCATACGGGCAAATTTTTACCGTTGGACAAAAAAAGGAAGAGAAAGAACATGCCTGGAGATTAAGGCCTCGTGCTAGCTCGTGCACTGTCACCTGTCATACACGTTCCCCTTAATCTAAATAAGTGTATAGCTGGCGAGCTTAGTACCGAGGAAGGACGATGTTCTAAACTTCTATCGCGATACGCACGTCGATACTCAACAACAGACGGGGCTTGGAGCCCCACATGCTGAAAGAAACGTCCCTTTACCGTTTCTTAAACGTACACATATTCAAAAAAATAATGATAATGGAAAGAAAGAAAAAGCTGCGGGACTCAGGCTTTGTTCTTGTCTGCTTGCAATTTTGTCCTTTCAACTGGAAGCTTTGAGCTGTTAATAATATACAACTGACACAGAATACCTGATTTGCGTGGCGCAGGCAGACACTGAGGCATGTACAGACAATAGGTTTGTGTGGTCATTTTTCGAACAACAGCAAAAAAGAAGTACGCATATGAAAATGAGTAATGCGTAACTCTAGGGTGCAAAGCTTTGTGTAAATATCTCATAAAAAACAAAACATGGTTACTAAGTGTGTAAAGAATGTTCACGATTATTTTGCGAGAAACGAAATAAAATCTAAAACAATATAATATATACATGATATTTTTTGTTATTTTCATGTGACTGTGAAAAGTGTATAATATTTATTTGTCAGCCTGATGGCTTTTCAAGAAAGTTTTCCTTTAAGTACTAGGTGCGAGAAAAACTAACTTACTGAGAAGAAACATGGAGTGAGAGAGAGTAGCCCAGTATGGCCAGGTGGGCTAAAGCGTTCAACTCGTCATCTGAGGGTTGCGGGTTCAAATCCCCGTCTCATTAAAACATGCTAGCCGTGGAGGCGTTATAATTTTACGGTCAATCCAACTCTTCGTTGGTTAAATTGTAGCCCAAGGGACGGCTAGAGCAGATAACGCTCGTGTAACTTTGTACGAAATTAAAAACAAACAAACATAGAGAGAGAACAATCCAAAGAGAGCGTCTTTCTGTTATAATTATATATTTTTTCTATCAGCTAAATAATCATCGAAATATATTAGTAATTAACGAAAAATAAGTTAGTTTTAAAATAGAATCGTAGATCTTACGACTATATTTGAATAACGTAGCAGAGAGCCAGATGGTGAAAACATTTTTATGTGGTGGCCTAAGATAGTTCTTTAACATTCTAATTCCTTCATGAATTATACCCTCGTGGAGATAAACTGTTTATCACTATTTCGAAAGTAGAATGTGGCTGTGACTTGATACGGTGTTTACAGAGGTATTTTGCCTGTGACAACTATGTAATTGTATGAGAGCAGATCGAGTATTGTGTTATATTATAGTCTGTGTTTATTGAAGTAGATAGATAAGTTAAGAAAACGATATAACTGAAATTTATTTATTTACAAGCGTATACTGCAATACATGCTATGGTCAGTGTTGTTAGTATCAGGTTTCACACAATTATGAAGAAATCCACCTACATAAACCCCTGTTTAGAATATATGACATTTCGGTCAAGTAATTTCAGTTTATTCTTTATGCCTTAAAGGTTAATAAGTATACGGAATCTTTTCATGTAATAAAAACACCATCTTTCTAAGTATCACCACTTTCTTGGAAATTCAGCGTAAACTCGTTTTCGTACGATAACGATCTTAGCGCCCCTACATCATCAATACCAATAATGTCATTTTTTTTCTTCTACTCATTGATCAGGTTATAATGAATAAACGCACTTTTATTTAGTGCGAAGTACGTTTTTGTAGCAAGGGCTCGTAAATTTTGAATTCTAACTCTCCGGACATGTTAACCAACAGACCACGCCTGGATTTGTCATTGTATTAAAGTAACAAATTTAAGCTGAGATACTTAAATAAAAAATAAAAAATTAAAGACTTGGGGTGTTCGTAAGCTTAATTCTTAAATACTTATTTTAGTATACAGTAAATAAAGTAACATTATTATAGCTCATGGTAAATTCACTGTTCCTGTGCTTCTAAAAAATTACCTTTTCTAATAATTATAGCTTATATGAAACTCGGGCTTCGTAAAAATAGCTTTCAGGAAAAATAATTAGAAGCATAATTTAAATAAATTTATTTACAAGGACTATGTACGAATAAAAAACTGTTTACCTTAGTAAAGCCATTGATTTGTGTATAATAGTGTTGTAGAAAGTTATAAATGTGATTTTACCAATAAGCTAGTAATATTGGAATGTATTAATACAAAGGGTTAATCGTGTATTATATGAACTACGTGTGTATGCTAATATAGTGACATATGTCTGCACGTGCAATCTGAGGCATCAGAAGAGACTGACGTGCTTAATATATATATATATGTTCGCAGCAAATTCTCTATTACTCGACAGTGCAATACCGCCATCGATAGGCTATGTCTGGAACATATATGAAATAACTTTCTGTATAAAATTATTAACATAAGAAGATAAGATTGTTAAACGATATAGTCATATTCGAAAGGAATCTTTAACATTCTCAGTGGAAGCGGAAAAAACTCGCATAGTACGACATTTAGGACAGCAGTGATTCTCAAGAGTTGAGGATATAGTTACGGCAGAGAATTCTCTGACTCACAAACTCATTGAGATAAAGTTAGGCATATCTCAAGGTTCTGTAAACGAGACAATAAACAAGGAATTGGAATTGGCAAACTAAAAGACTGGAAACTTTTAGCCACATAAATACATTACAGCTCTCTCTCTTTGTGTGTGTGTGTCTATATATATATATATTAATATGGTATTTGATTCTACATCCCTGATAATTCTCCTGAGACAGCTCCAACTCATTTGGTATGCTTAAACGTCGTTTGGGAAGCTGACTTCCGCTGCAGTGGAACATTTACAAAAATGCAAGATGCGTGATTTTTGAGTAATTTTATCATCCTTCGCAGGAGCTTATTACCATGGAAACTGTGGTGTCGGGCAACAGTGCGTAATCATGATCATTAGGTTGAACAGGATCACTGATGGAGGAAGGAGTTACAAGGGCAACATTGTCCTATTACAGTGTGATTAACACAAGTTACAGTGTGATTAACACAAGTGTTTCTGTAGAAAGTAAAGTGTTAATAGTTCCTCAGAAAGCAAGCTGCTATGATTTTGTTTGTTTCAGAATTTTCGCTACACTACACAAAGGGATCTGCGTATATATATTTGCTATAATCCAGTAACTCTGGACAAGAGCATATCCAAGGCTGGTGAAAAGTAGAATTCTTTGCAACCGGCAAAATTCAGTCACAAGCACTAAATCAAATGAAAGGACTTCACATTTATTTATTTATTTTATATAACCTGGGTATAACTGTCCTTAACTTTGTTTATTTGCTTGTAATTAAGCACAAAGCTACACAATGGGCTATCTGTGCCCTGTCCAACACGGGTTTCGAAACAGTTTCTATTTTAGCCTTGAAAGTCCGCTGACTTATCGCTGTGCCAGCTTAAGATTATACGGAATGTAACTATTCAAAAGCACACACCGCTAACTTATAGGCTACACCTCTCTGGGTGATTGGATTTGACTGTCACTCTTATATCGTACGAACAGTCTCAAGGTCGAAACGCGTGTTTGCAGCAAGGAGCTTCGAATCGTAAAACTTTAGGTTGACAGTCGAAGTTCACTAACCAAAGAACCACGTCTTTCTCGTAAACCATTATAAAAAAAACAAAACAACAAGAGATGTTACTACAGATATTGAAATAAGTTGAAAATATTTCAACAGAAAATAACGAGTTTATATAGATTAAATTATTAATAATACCACAGAAAATTAACTGTAAGAAATGCCACAGAAAAAATGCTCTTAACGCTGTTATGGAAAATGATTAATATATTTTATTGTAGCGCTTATAAATGTATACTTATGTGTAAATAAATTTAACTTATTCTTCTATCAATCTGTTGTGTATATTGATAAGTCCGTGAGCCGTATACACGTATTCTGTCAGTTAAATACGTACATTGTTAAGTTGGTTATAGGTAGATACATGTTATATTGTTGTATTTAGAAAACTGTGAAGGTGCATTGTTGTAATGTTCCGATTATAACTTACTGGGTGCAACAGTATGCACAACGTACTTGCTTGACTCGTTGTATTCATTAACTTGCGTGACGTATTCTAATCATGAAATTTTTAGTACATGTTTATAAGCAATGTTATAACAATATGTTAATCAACTACCAGCTTAATTTTACATTCGTCGCAAATAAATGTACTTGAAAATCTTGTAAGGTTCTGGGGTAAATCAAATACATAAGTTCATTTCTTTTAATATTTAAAGTAAATGCTGTTTAAAACGCAGCCGAAAACAAGCGCAAACAGAAAGATTGCATACTCTCGCTCCCATCACTACGTGTCGAAATTATATGTATTTATATTGGATGAATATTGTATAATCCGTATGTGAACCAAATTTGGGAAGGACTGGCCTTTACTGACTTCCAATGTTTTGTAAAATGTTCATGTATATCGATCAATGAGTTTCCAAGAGATACGCGCGCAGAATCACAGACACATGCATACGGACCCAAATACATAAAGGTTTTCAGTAAGCTGGTTGAATTTTCCTATTCTAAAATTTCATATTTAAGATAATTGTATTAATGTGCTTTTTTATTTTATTTCAAAGCAGTTGTTGAATGAACTTCGAAAAACAAATGAATAAAAATTCATGCTTGTTGAAATAATTATTAATAAAACTTTTTTATTTCACTTACATCTTTGTATAAGAAAAAATGAATTTAGGCGTAGCTATAAATGCTTAGAACGTCAGTTGTTATTCTAGACGCAAATAGTAATTATTGAACGCTAACGCATCAGACTACGCGAGGAGAGTCATCAGAACCCCGCATGTATTGCCAAGGTCGTGCCCACGTGGCACGGGCGTACCTATGCCACGCGCCTGGCACGCTTGAGTGATATGCCCAGGCGCAGAACTTACCAGCTGCCGTTGTTTTTCGTGCCGTGAATACAACCTTTCAGGAGAATATTTAAGAACAAGCTGAAAGAGCGCAGAGCAGTCGACTTAACAAGTCACATTTATATATAAAACTGTTACATATGCTGCTCAGGCCAGTCAACAAAGAACAAATTACTAAACCACTTAACAATAAAGTTGCCATATTTACACATTATGTGCAACAAAATAATGGTGTTTCTCTTTACTCGTGTACCAGTACATTGAATCAAAGCAACAGATGGAAACTAGGGTTACTGAAATAGCTCTCAAACAACCCAAACCGAAAATCAGTCTACACGCCTATGGAAATTTTAATTCGTGTATTGGACAACTAAAACACTAATTTCATGATGTTAGAAAAACACGTAGGTTCAAGATGTCTTGATAGAAATGAATTAAGAACCCTATAGCCCGAGCGCTTTCAAAATGTGGACCTTTCTTTTTCAGGGGCAAGCTAGGAACCTTTCGAAAAGCGCTGGGGCTATAGGGTTTTTATTCATTTCTAAAACTATAGCTGACATCCTCGAGGAAGCAATTCCGCGCTCACCAGTTCTGATAAGTAACGCGTAATCAAAGCAAGTCGCTAGTAGTGGCGAATCCATTTAGTCCAGTTATTTGATATATATATGTTCTATATTCAAGAGCTGGACAGTCTTCCTATAATAGAGAGAGAGAACGGTGAAAGCAGCATTTTAAAATCCGTCAAAACGGATTATATAAAACGTTAGTTTTTAAAATCAGACATTTTCTATGATAAATCACAGAATCCGGTTAGCTTGAGTTATCATGGGAATTCTTCGTTTCGCAATAAACATCCTCAATACTTTGTTTCTTTTCCACAACTCTCTCTTCCTACGCCAACTTTAAGTTTCTATATATCCGGAACACTTTTTTTTCCCCCCTCGGACTTTACCGCCTATTTCATTAAAAACATCACCATCTTTATTATGACATATCACTAATAAATTTACAGCCCATGAATAATTTATATAAACAACAAAAACTCAAAAGACGGAACTCTGAAAAATCCCAACAGTCATAATAACCCAACGAGAGAGAGAAAATATATTTCCAACACACTTGTTTATTTTTTATTTTAGTTTGGCGCTTTGGTGACGATTAAAAAATAGATTTAGAGGGAGGGAAATTCAGGGCCCAAATTTTTTATCCGCTGAGTTTCAACAGAAATCAGTGATTTCAACAACAACCTTAATTAGCATTGTTGAAGTTTTAATTCGAATTTCAAAATATTATCGGTTCCTAACATGCTAAACTTTGCTCTGTTAAGAAATGAAAAAATGATACAGGAAACAGGGACCGCATCACGACATGGAGTAGAAACGATATGTTATATGCACAAACTGGTTTCAGACTCGACGTGACAGCATCTTCTGAATAAATACCGCATAAATAGAAGCTGGTAAGGGGTAAGAATTCCAAGCTGATGAGTTAGAGAGATTCATACGATGGTGAGGGGTAACATTTCTAAGCTGGCATAGCATGGCATTAGGTTACCAAATCGGTGAAAGGTAAGATTTCCAAGTTCGTAAGCTCTAAAATTGCTTCTTCAGAAATTTTAGAGACATTTGTTGTTAAACATGAAATAAAACCTTTGTCGAAAATGTTGGCAACTTTCTACTTATGAAATAAATAAATAAAATACCTTGATTTTAGATCTGTTTTACATAAAGCATATCAGCTCACATACGATAAGATATTTTTGTGCAGATGTCGAGTGTTCCAAATATCTTGATACAAGGGGAAGGGGTATAACCGTAGAGCTGTCAGACGAACTTCTCAGTAGAAATCAACAACAAAGAGTCATCTGGCGGCCGTTTTTGTTACCTGTTTTCAAACCATCCATCTGTCGTATTCGCGAATGATCAATCACAGCCGATGGCGACACGCGGTAAGGCTAGGGGCGGGGAAAAGTTGCTGCAAGGTGTGCGCCGTATAACTCGTGCTGCAGACGACGTCTCCTCAGTTCGTGAGCCAGGCGCGTGGAAGTACACAGCTGGGGTTAGAAGAGAAGTGTATTATTATGGTCTTTGCTTTGACGTCGAATAGAACGTTGTCTTCGTGTTGTGCGTGCAGGTTAGTGCATAATACATGTTCTATTCATGTGTTTTGTATCTTGTAATAGTGCTGATGGTTTTGTAAAAAACTTTGTTATTGTGCATGTATATATTATTTTTGTTAAGTTTAACGTAATGTATTTCTACAGCCTCACGAATATTATGAGAACTGATAAAAAATCGACTAAAGTTGTGTTTTTTAACACTGGTAAAAACAATACAGTAAGAAGATAACGTTTTATAATTTGAAATTATTCTACTACTTACTGTGTTGTTTTCAGCACGATATGTGATAAAGTTGACGAAACTAAATGTCAAGAATATATATATTATATGCGTGTGTATATAACTATCAATGATTAGATTTAGATAGCGAAGCAATAGAACCACTTTAAACAATAACAGTTAAAATTATCTGCTTATTTATGTAATAATAAGTTTTGGATGTTGTACAAAACTGTATTACTGTTTTAGCTCAGATCTGATCCTTGTTTTGGAGGTGAAACAATTAGCAACTTTGCTATGAGCTGTAAGTGTTTAATATCACACCCGTGTGAGTTAGATCTATAATAGATAGTTTTATTACGTAATAGTTAAACTTTTTGCTGGTAGAAGTATTTGATGAAACGTTAACTGACTAGCGTTTGTACTTTATATTATAGTCTTGTATTACGGCTAGCAGAATAAAATCGATACAAAACAAAATTATATTAAAGCCTAACAGCCCACTTTCCAACAAACTGCAGCTACAATACACAGACACGGGAATACCTGAATGTGTTGTTTTTTTCTTTTTAATCACTGGAGAGGAACGTGTATTACTGCCAACACACATAACCAAACCATTCGTTAATTCACAGAATCTATTCTCCATCTTTCTCTCTTACGTGGATACGTGTGTATTTCTATACAAGTAACTTTTATTAGCTTTCTCTCTATTTGATCTACAACAAATCAAAATTCTGAATAATAATATTGCCAAAATAAATAAATAAAACTGTTAAAGTTTGGACTGAAGGCAACATTTTTGAACTATGTGTGGATATATATTTCTGTTCAGTACATTTATTGCACTCGAGAGAGTGAAGGTTACGTGTGAAGAATATTTAAGTTAAGTAGATACACACACACACACCACTAATCGTATCTACCAAACTCCCTGTGATACCACGTATGAGCGCAACTTGATGTCGTATATGCCTCAGTTGTCTTCTAATTCATGATAAAATTGAGCATTTATACTAAAAATATTTCATGAGTAACAGGGCTGTTTAACCTCTCCCCCACAGCTAGCAAAAAAAAAAAAAAAGCATGTGGTTCTTATTCTCCTTTTAATCGTTATTGAAAAGCAACTAAAATATTGCAGCAATTAGGATTTATTACTTGAAACAATACTGAGTGTCTGGTTTCCTATACCAAGCTCGTCCTATAAATTCTAAATATGGAACTTTCACTATTCTTAACGTTTCTATACGATATTGCCCCTAGCAACGGTGTTTCTGGATCTCGTGCGTGGCTGATTATAAGTTATAATTTAAATAGTAAAGACATATATTCACGTTGTGACTGTGTTTTCAGAAAGGTTTAACTCAAGTAAATACAGACCAGCGATTCTGTATATAATTTGGTTTGTCTGTTTGTCTCCACCTCCTCTTTTCTGTTGCTCAATCCGTAACTATTTGATGCATTTTTTAAAAAATATGCTAATACCAATTAATATTTATTAAAAATATATCTTCATAATGACACAGTAATATACTAATACTGTAAGCTGTATTTTAATAATTGTAATTTTGGATGTTAGATAGAGGGAACTGCAGATTGTAATGATGAGTTAAGATCAGAGAATGTAATAAGATAAGCCTAAACAATTCTAAAATACTGAGTTTCTAGTAAATTCGATAGTATACTATATATGTAAGGAATCGGAGAGATTTGATTTTGTGTTTTTTTTTAGTTGGTATAGTAAATCATTCAATGTAATTTCGTTTCAGCCGTGATGTGGTACAAGTAAGGTTATTTTTTACGTATGTGTAGCGTAATTAGCTTCATTTTTAAACTAGGCCTACAGAAATGTGCAACAATATACAAGTTCCACAGTTCCCAAGTTTGTAAAAACATCAAAGAAATAAACAAATTTGTTATAACTTAGGTGAACTGGAATTTGCATTATTTTTACCAAATATTTCAAAATAACCTGTCAGTGAAAGGTCAACTTTGTAGCACTGTTTAACCAAAGTATTTCTTCATGTGCTGAAAGAAACCATTTTTTTTTGTCTTCCCGTTTCTTTTTGTCTCTCTGTTTAATATTCTAGGCAAAAATTACCTATCACTTACTGTTTGCTTATAATACTGCTGCAGTTTGAAATGAAATTATTGTTACTTCGTAATATTAACCATACATATTGTGGTAAGTCCAGTTTATGTGCTCTAAAAACATGAAAGGGTTCCGTTTTGTGTCTTTTCAAAAATTCACCAATTCGCACTAAACTTTATTTTACCTTGGAAATTTTGTTTTTATAAGTGAGTGTTTTTACTTGATACAGTGGTGTACTATTTATCTAAGACACTTGTAGCCTTTTATGACACAAAGAGAAATAAATATAAATGAACGAATAACTGATATAGCAAAGTGAAAACTTTATAAAACAAAGTTAAGTATTTTGAGGTTGATTGTATTTTTTCAGAGTGAATATAAATATATCTGGATAAATTATTAATACAATGTTGTCTGTTCAACAGGTTATCCAGAAGCTTATCCACACCTCGACGTTGCTTTACTTGTCAGAAAATGGTATATCTCGCAGCCTATCGATGTAGCGATTGTGGGTACGTTTATGTTTTGTTATCAAGGTAGACAATCTTTAAAATAAAAAAAAGAAGCCTGCCAATAGCACAGCGGTATGTCTGCAGACTTACAACGCTACAAACCGGGTTTCGATATCTGTAGTGGGCAGAGCACAGATAGCCCATTGTGTAACTTTGTGTTTAACTTCAAATAAATAAATTATTTATAAAAACTGTCCAATTACAGGTTTAAAAAATTACGTGTAAAAATAAAAGTGACAATTTGATTTGTCAACGAACAGATTCTTTCTGCCGGAGAAATGGAACGCACGCGCATCCGGAAAAGCAACTTAAATACATCTCGATATTCAGAATTTTACCTCTGTTTTAGGGGTATTACTCTCGTGTTGGTTCCACGCAATATTGCGCAGTAATACATTTTCACACATTCGTTGTCGAAACAGTCTAATATTACAAATGTTCGAAATCCACACCAACCTTATGAATGCATGTGTGACATGTAAGTTCCTTTAAAATATCTTATAAAATAGAACGAAATTATTTGTTTAGCTAATTATTTACTGTGCTCAATGCGACCAGCATATGATTTGCGGTAATTTTTCCTTCTCTCATTTTCACGCACGACGTTTTAAAGTTCGCTTTCTAGCAGGCATTGTGCTAGATTGACAAATCCTGGTCTATTTGAAAACATTTAGGCGATCAGACAAACTCGTGTAGACGACATAACTGTATTTAATAAAACTACATGTAAGGTAACCAATAAAGTAAAATAATGGTATATGTATTAGTATACAGTTATGAGCGTTCAGTGTGTGAAATAATTTTACGAGTTGAAACAAAGAAATTCACAAAAATGTAAATTAAACCCATACTAAAGAAGAAAGTATATAAAGGGTATTTTAAGTTCTTACAAAGTAAAGTAAATTTAAAATTATAATGAATGCAAACAGAGCTGATCGTACAGAAACTTCTAAATGCGTATTTACAAAGTGATAAACATGTAGTTTTGAATGAACTGCGCACGCGTGTTTTGGACCTAAATAAATCGAAAAGCCATATAAACTGTATTTAGAGTAATGCTAATTTTAAAGGAAATTACAATCGAGTTAAATGTTTTTTTGTGTGAAATAGTTTACAAAAAACAACAACAAACAAGTTGAAATGTCGTTAGGTTATAACAACACTGTGTCATCACATACCATACTCGTTGCATTAAAAAAGTTTAACTAAGCAAAAAAACCATTAAGGAGCTTCTGAATGAGAAAATAACCAGTATGCAATCCGGATTCCTCGGAGAAAGGCTTTTCTAATGACATAAGATTTATAGAGTTTGATCGATAAATTCGCGAGAAAAGTTGCGGACAAACGTAAGCATATTACTTATATAGGTGCATTTTTCATTAGTAGTTTAGTTTAAACTTAGGCTTAGCTATGATTGCAACATTTTTATATTCAGAGGAAATAGTATCTTTATATCGATTAATAATTTAATAGTTTAAATCGTTTATATGTTTCTTAGAGGTCTGAAAATAAAGTCCGAAAGTTAGTTTAGCCGTCTAATTACTTGGATTGTAACTGGTTTCTGAGTCGAAATTTTGTTACAAGAAACATTATCGTCTGGTATTAAGAGACTAGTGTTGATCAACTATCCATCTCCTATGTTTCATTTGGTAAATTATATCATAAGAATCACAATATGGGTTTGTTTGAGTTAGTTTATAATACAAGTGAAACCATCTTTACAAAACGTTAACAAGATGTAAAATCTCTGAAAAATCTACTAAAGTTTTGCTTTTTCTTTTACATGCTTTCGTAAATGACAATAAACCTTTTTACAGTTTTCGTTCAGAATATAACAAAGGACATGAAGAACAATTCTACTGTTCTTTCCTGTGTCATATCTAAAACATTGTAAGTAACATGTTTTAGTGTTAAAATTTAAAATACACTTTGCAGTTAATGATTGGTATTTTTAATGTCCTGATTATTTTACTTTCTCTAAATCTGTACAGCAGCTGACATTTGACTAATCAATTTACATTTATTTTCGTAGAAACGTTACACACGACTCTTGTGTGAACAAAGAAAGCAATATGGAATACCGTTGTCATGGTAACAGGATTAAATACAGGAACAGCTTTCAATACCCTATAACAACAGGTAAGGATAGGTATAGATGCAGTTTCTGTAACTTTCTTTTATATAATCCAAAACAAACTAAACTGTAATATTTAGACATTTGGTGAACGTTTTTTTTTTATACTGTTACATGGAATGAAACGTACGTTTTCGTTATTACTTGCCATCGTATATTGTAGGCTATCGCTTTCCACGAAAGATACTGTTTTGCTTGGTTTCTGTGTACACGTGAAACGTAATTATACACTATCGTGCATAGTCACGTAACGGATATGGACTCAATTTGAAAAATCTATAAATAACTAGATTGGCTGTAATTCTAGTATGCGTGTTCATATGTATATATAACTTTTTAGGTTAGTTTTTCTTATTGAACTTTCAAACTTCCATAATATATACGAAGCACTTATGTGTTGTGATCCATTTCTCTCACTTCTGGTGAATTAAAGAAAGGCTGGAAAAATCAAACTCACCATTTAATATTTTGTAATTGCTCCATTAACTAAATATGGAATGTTTCTTTAAGTAATATGCTCGAAAAATAGGTTAATTTTAATATATTTTATTTCATTTTCAGGATTTATAAAATAACGTCACGTGTTATTTAATATTGAATTGTAAACAAATTAAAAAGCAAACCTTTTACTTACTTTTTTTTTATCAGTAGGTGAAACTACGGAAGTAAAATGGTCTTCCGACTCAGAAAAAAGTGCATTTTCTTCTCCAACTGCAATTGAAAACTACCTGCCACGTACATCATTTAATGATATGCCTAACACGAATGTAAAATCACCATCTTTAAGCGGGAAAAATAATAGCTCTCTTGCCTTATCAGGTCTACTAAAAGTAGTTCATTGGCTTGCTCAGCGACGTAGGAATCGTGACATGAGCAAAGCAAATGCTGCTGATAAGCACGCGAAAGCAAAATATGGTTTGAACCAATGTAAAGTAAGTGATAAGCAAACACGGAAGAAGTTAAAAGCGTTCTTGAAGAACTCTCAAAAGTCTAAAAGTGCCGTTATTGGTTTAACGTGCTCGACTAGAACTTGTACTTGTGGGTGGACTCATCTGCCGATTACTTCAAGTCAATCAACCAATTACTCATCTCTTATCTCGCCAAATAGCAGCCTGTCTTCAAGCAGTTGTTTGTCGTCCACCCCTTCCGACACAGAATCAGAGTATCGTAATAGGGTTAACGACAGAATTCCACTGTGGTTGGACAAAAACTTCCATGAGCTTCGATCCTTTGGTTTGACGTGCAGTAGTTCACGCTCACCGTCTGTTGGTGGCGCTACACCTGTGTTATTGAAATCGGAAATCAAAAACTCAAGTGTGAACTCTAACCGTAGTCAATGTATTAGTGCGCAAGGACGTTGTGCCAAACAGTGGTTAACTAAAGCAAGGACATTAAGTTTAGAAACTAAAAACTCACCATCACATAGACTTTGTGCAACATGGCCACCATATGACATTTGTGTCAGTTCAATAGGTACGTCAATTATTTCAAAAGTATATCTAAAAATTAAACGGTTTTTTATTCATTGGTTAAACAAGGTTACAACTCTTAACACTTTTCAGATGATTGAAGAGTTAAAAATTTATTAACAGTATCTGGTTAGCGTTACTTTGAATAATACATATAAATTTATTGTAACATTTCCAATATGTTGATACTAAACATATTTCTAATTAAAATGTTTTTTTTAATATATTTAATTCATTTTTGATGGTAAAGAGTAACAAAAAATCGAATGTAACATTCCAGAAGACCATCGTCTATTTATTATTATTATGCAAAAAAAAAAAAAGTATTGAAACGTGTATATTTAACAACTAATTAAATTCCACGGTTTGTTTCTTTAACCTTGAGAGAAAGATTTATTTGGCTGTATAGTTTGTCCACCCAGACTAGTGGTCAATTTCGAAACGATATCCCTCGGGTCTCTCTACTTTTAAAAATCCAGTGTCATTTTAATTTAATATTTTCATTTTTTGCTAACATTCCATTCGTCAACAGTAGAGGCCGTGAGCCCAGGCAGTGATAGGTTACAGAACGTTATAAATAAGAAAAGTGCCAATACTTCTGTCTTTTAAAAAATTTAAGAAATTTTTATTCTACTGTTATTGTTACGATGTTGTACTTAACTATCATCAAATTAGGTTCCTTAGTTTTTCGAGGAGTTGCAAAAATTCTCAAAGTTGTATAAATAAATGGATTTATTGAATGTTTATCACTTGTGTCGAGGTTTTAGTACAATTTAGTTAAGTATTCCAATAATTCCACTCATAAAATTTTAGGCATGAAGTTTAATTTCTTTGCTAAACTTTGCCAAAATATTGTCGTACTTAAAGGTTAGATACATAATCGATAACAGAGTTTTAGAATATTTTTTTCAATATAAGTTCTGGGAAATTTTATGCCATTAGTGCGACATGTTAATTTTAGTATTTCGCTTCTTTCGTTTTCATAATTATCAGATTTATATCTATATTTTAAATTGTGTGGAGAAAATACTAACGCAGGTTGAACCTAATTGGTCTAATTACATACAAACATATATCATCATCATTATAAAACATTATTTGAGGATTTTTTTTCAATTACTTTTATATGATAGAGATGAGGTACTATATACAAAATATCTACATCTTCTCGGTTAAGAAAGGAAAATACGACTCTTATGTACTTGAAACATGAATATAATTTATTATACTTGTCATATGATATTAGGCTTAATACTAATGTCTAATTACAAGTATAGTCAAGGTATTTTATACATTAAAAATGAAATCGTGATCACATAGAAATAATTTTTCAATTTCTAGTCTTTATTGTTATCTTGTAAAATAAACACAATTTATATCTTTCTTTGGGCAAAAGGAAAAGACTGTAAAATAATCACAAATATTGTATAAGTTAACACTGGAGAATTTAGAAACGTACTTGGAATCATTGCATAGCCTACTCTATACAAAAGTTTGGTGAACTAGTACTGAATATTTTTATTAACATTCTTTTACAGACGATTTTGTTGATGATGACTCCGAGTCTGGTATTGGAGACTGTGAATACCAAGACGAGATTCCTTCCCAGTGAGTGTTTATATTTCTGTCGGGTTATTGAAGCTCATATTTTTTTGTTCAGTTAAATTTGAACGTAGTAGTTGTTAGTTATAAATACAGTATTCTTTAGATTTTTTAACTTGTCAACAACATGATTAAAATATTAAACTTGTTTGGTTCCTGTTGAATTAATTTGAATATGTAAAAATCGCTTATCATTTTGTAATGGAAATTATGCTGTCCAGTTTACAACGTTCGTAGAAATATTTCAAGAAGTTTCATTCTAAAGTACAATCACTCAAAGAAACTTTCAACGATTATGCTTGTAAACTGAATATTGTTTATTATTTGTAGAGTGATGTTAACTTTAATGGACCGTTGTTTAAAATTATAGTTTCTTAAAAATATTTGAACCCTTTGTGAAGTCCACTTTAAAATTCAATAGAATAGAGGTATCCAAGTCTATTCAAATTTTGTTGTATTTAAATTACATTTTTTTCAATTTTGTATTTATTCGTTTGTCGTTAAGCGCAAAACTATACAATGGTTATGGAAAGTCGATTTATAACTTCATAGATCCGCAGACGTATAATGCTGAGCAACTGTATAGAAGCTTTAACTTTTCAAATATTATCATAACATAAGAAAACTATTTACTGATTTTTTTCCCTGTCCTACACAGGGCACAGAATTTGGATCTAAGGGAAACATTAGGAGAATGGTGTATACCATTTGATGATCTTAAGTTTGAACAGCGACTAAGGCACGGTCGTCAGGGCGACATCTTCAGGTACGTTGAAGAATGAAAAATGATTTTCGAACTGTAAACCCGACATTGGCAAAATAAGCATCGTCTCATTAAAATAAAAGACAAAATACTTTATAAGCACATATTTATACAGAAATTATATGTAAACTTGAAATATTTATAGTAAAATTATATATTTATTAAAAATCTATGGACATCAAGTACAGAATCTCTTTCCGAGACCCTAACCCATCAATAGACATTCCCAGCAACCAATTAGCAACCCTCATAGAATTCATCACGATGAAGACAAACTTCATGTTCAACAACCACAACTATATACAAACAAATGGCCTAAGCATGGGCAACCCAGTATCACCAGTTCTAGCCAATATTTTTATGACACAAGTTGAAACACAGCATTACATCCACCATTATACTGGTACAGATATGTAGATGACACGGTTGCAGGATTCACATCTACAGAACACATACTTAATTTTTTCAATCACATTAACTCTATACATCCCAACGTTAACTTCACATGTGAACAGGAAGAAAGCAATCAAATATCATTTCTTAACCTCACAATTACAAGAACCGATAGACAATTTGAAACAGAAATCCACCGAAAAATTACCTATACTAGACTATACATTCCTTGGGACTCAGCACATGAAACAAAACAAAAACTCAACATACTAAGAAACCAAATAAACACAGCCATAAAACAATACTTCATCAACATCAATAAGTTTCCTCCACAAACCGCAGAAAACGTTATACGCACACACCTAGACAAAAAGCAAAATCAACCAACAAAAGTAAATATATCTCACGATTCAAAAAATCACGAAACCATATACTGCTGCATACCATATATTCCCAACATCAGCAGACAAATAACAACATTTGGCAAAAACTAATAACAAAATATGACATTCCAGTTAATACCAAATTTATTCAAAAACCAGGCACAAAACTGAGGTCTATACTATGTAAAAACTATACTGACAAACATCACACTAACATTATTTATAAAATACAATGTGATAACTGTCACGACTTTTATATTGGAGAAACAAGTAGAAAAATGGAAACCAGATTCAAAGAACACAAAAAGTCACCTGCACACGTTTTCGAACACTGCAAGTCAAATAAACACAACATAACCATAAAAAACACCAAAATACTAAATAAAGAAACAAACACACAAATAAAAAGCCTTACTTATATAACAACTCAAGCCCAAAATAAACCAATACAAAGGAACACCTTTATACCTATATTAATAAATATAATCAAACATCTAAGCACGCCCTCTACATTCCTACACTCAATTACACAACCCCCTTCAAACATGTGGTCAGCTATCGGTCAGTTACCTCTTTCTTCCTTTGTGAACCTGACGATGACCGAAGAAGGTCGAAACGTTGTTCGCTCCTCTACATAAAAAATTTTCTCAACCCATACCAGCCGTTTTTACATATATAGAACTGATATTTGTTTATTATTTGCTGTTGGTTTATATGAATATTTTCTTTCACTTCAAGTGGCTATCTTTTTGTGAAAATATTCAGCAGTCATTTTCGTATGTGTGCTGTATAGTTTTCGTGTTTCCTTAAGAAAAGTGTTTTATGTGTGTGTGGATCGTAAAAATACATATTTTCATAAATTTCAGAGGTCGCTGGCACGGTGAAGTGTTGATCTACACAATTAGACAACAGAAAGAAGCGGAGTTCCGGCAGTTTTTAGATGACGTAAGGCAACTCAGCATGATACGTCACGAAAACGTAGTTCTCTTTATGGGAGCTTGTATAGAACCCCCTCAGCTTGCTGTTATTACAAGGTTAATAATGTTGCTTATGGAATAATAATTAAGTATTTTTTTTACTAATAATTTAAATTATGAAAATGTATGAATTTTCGATGTAAGAGACTTACGGAGGTAAGGTTCGTCAAAATGGGTTTTGACGATATTTAAACTGACACGGAGTAGCTTTTGTGTAGGATTTAATAAGATATTAATGATTATGGTGTTTGAAAAATCATAACATTTTTGTAAATGTGAAAGTATACCAGCAGTATTTCATTTTAAATAAGTATGAATAATTAAATGGGAAACAGGCTAGGCTTAAAAGTATTGTCTCATTCATCCCATAATATAAATTTGTATTTTAGCTTAGAGTTGAGTAATTTCTTTTTTCTTTTGGGTTTGTCTGAAGTTAAATACAAAGCCACACAGTGGGCTATATCTGCTCTGCCCACCACATGTATCGGAACCCAGTTTCTAGCATTGAAAGTCCGTAGATGTCACTAGGGGTTTTTCCGCTTGGTTTGAATTTCGTGCAAAGTTACACGAGGGCTATCTCAGATAGCCGTTCGTAATTTAGCAGTGTGAGACTAGAGGGAAGGCAGCTAGTTATCACCATCCATCGCTAATTCTTGGGCTACTCTTTAACCAACGAATAGTGGGATTGACTGTCACATTATGACGCCCCCACGGGTGAAAGGGCGAGCATGTTTGGTGTGACGGGGATTCGAACCCGCAACCCTCGGGTCACGAGTCCAGTTCCTTAACCAGCTGGCCATGCCGGTCCTTTCCCCTTGGTTGCTGTAAAGATGAAAACATTCACACAATGAGCTGCAAATACTTTTGTGTAAATCAAGGAAAACAATTTTGCTAAAAAAATATTTTTTGTTTTGAACTGTTCAATGAGCTGTACAATTTTTACTAGTTTAAATTGTAACTTGAAAAATAATTAAGTTATTACGTTTTAATGATTCTTTTATTAGTTTTTATTTAAAGTAAATATTTCGTTTTTTTTTTTTTAATTTTTAGCATGCGAAAAGGACCATTGTTGTTTGAACATATTCATATGAAACATCATCGGTTATCGTTTTTCACTAAAATCAGCATTGCCCGACAAATTGCTCAGGTTTGTTGTTTCTTATGACACTACACCAAAATTTCAGGTTTACTTCTTATTAATTAAAAGTGAAGTTCAGTTCTATGAATGTTTTTATCCAGAACAAAATAATCGACGTAAAGAAAATCATAGTTATAATAATTATGACGCCACCCATTTAAAAAATGTCGAATATTGTGTACGTACAAGACTCTTTGCTGGAAGTTTACATCAAATTACAGTGTTTAATATTTTGTTTTTGATTTTCTTCACAAAATTATGTGCTTGGACTGTAGATCTCATTATTGTTAAAGCAATGAAGAAAACTCTTCAATGTTTATTGTTACTTAGGGAATTGGCTATCTCCATGCAAAAGGAATTATTCACAAGAAACTAAACTCTAGAAACGTGATTCTTGAAAGTCGGGTTAAGCTGTGTCTCATGGACCAAGGAATGGCTGACTCTAAACTGGACAGGTAAGGGTAGCCGAAACCTGTTAATTAAAAATAAACCACTGTAGAACAGTAATTGCACTAACAACAATCCAAAACTTTTAAAACAATGTTAGAGAGATGAATTTGGACAACAATATGTTGTTTAACTGTAAATACAAATGTTTCGGACTAGACCAGTAACATCGTCAAATTGACACTTAGAAAATTTCTAGGCATTATATCAAACTCCTTTTAGCAAACAATACAAAACTTTTAAATTAAAACTAGCTCAGAACAACAGCTTTATTTATCGTCAGTAAATCTGTTTGATTTTATTCAAATATTAATGTAGCAAGCTAATTAAGAAATACTTAATACTTTTAGAGCAGAGTATGGCTGTGTTCCACGAGGCCACCTTTCGTATCTCAGTCCAGAAATACTGCAAAACCTCCAGATTGAACCTCCAAGGTCTACTCCACCATGCCTTACACACAGGAAGCAGACATATATGCATTTGGGTGAGTGTTGAAGACTTGAATGGGGTGTGTGTATATTATTAGAATAATTTGGAAATATTATATTTCACTATAAAAATATACAGTAAAATATCTAACTTTTAGTTCTTTCCTGTGCTTATAGGTCCATATTGTATGAGCTTTTTGCTGAAGAATTTCCATTCAGTCGCCTAAATCCGCACTCTGTTATTTGGTTAGTGGCCACTGGGCGGCGTCAGTGTCTCAGTAACCTAAAATGTACGAGTGGGTTAAAGGTAGGTCACATTTAGAACCCTCATTACCAATTTTTTCCCATTAACAGGATTAAAGAAGCTTTATTAGATGAGTGAACATTTTGCAAACATTTATTTTATTTAAATATCTGTAATGTGTTACATTAACTCCCATATTCTCTTAGAGTAAAATATGTTAAACATTCAGTTTAAAAAAACAATTAGTTACAGCACAATTATTAATACTGTTCCTTGTATAATTTTACCCTTTACACACTGATGAAATGTAAATATGGTGCTACTGATAACATAAGTTCACTGAAAGTCCTTTGTTGTTTTTTTTTTCCTTAGAGTTTAATCCTAGAATGCTGGTCCCACTCTCCTTGTGACAGACCAGGTGTTGTGTACATTATCAAGCAGCTACAGGCAAGCGTAAGTACCTTAGTTATTGTAAGTAAATTAAAAACAAAACTGAAATAAATATAACTGTCACAAAACAAGCTAATTAACATACACTGATTATTACAGATGCTATACTGATGATAGGATTTATTGTTTGTTACTGAAAAAAGTATTTAATTTTACCAAACCCAAACTAAAGATTTATTATTCAAGTAGCACTTGTTAAATTCCAATTTAGGTGTCTCTCTTTTAACAGGGCATCTATGTATATATATTTTAATACAAACTTCAACGTAAATCTTTTTCTTTGTTCTTGGCAGGTTTCCCTACACAAACGACACAGCAGTTCAGAACCAGAGCGTTTACACAGAATGGGAACCTCTTTGGGTCGAAATTTTTGTGGAAGATGACTTAACACTGGTTAAATCTGTTTAAGTCCATCCATTTTGCTTGCTTTTAAATTTATTACAGCAAGTTAATGAAGTTGTCTAGAACAGATTACTTAGTGAATAACGTGGAATAGTTCTTATCAGACTCTTATATAAGTAGATCTGTTTAGAACCACAGATCAGACTAGAATCTTGTGTGGTACTTGTTTATCATGAAGGAATTGTTACATTTTTCTTGGATTAATTTTTATCAATGCAGTAAACCTACTATAATGTTTTTTCAGAGTTGTGAAAATTTCATAAACATTTTATCCAAATTATTTATTTCATGAACTTTCCATGATTATGGATACAATTACAGGAACAATATTATTAGTTTGAAAACAATGGTACTGTAAGATATATTCAAAGCAATAACTACTGAATTAACATTACTTATATATATGAATGTTAAGTTTAAAATGTTCTTACTGTAGATCCTAAGGATATTGCCTGCTTTATCTTAAAATTAAAATAGATTCTAAAAAACTATTTAAACTGAGGGTAGATCCTAGCAAAGTTAACTAAAGTTAGGATAAGTGTTACTGAGGTTGTCTACTTAACGTTAAGTAAACTAAAGTAAAATGATGTTTTGCTGTCATGATGAGAAAACTCACTTGTAGAGAAAAATTATATGTATAAATGATGTTATTATGACCATACTTTTAATTCTGTACACTAACCACTTCTCGCTATTTCTTTTTTGTGACTGTTATTAGGAAACATTTATGAAGAAAACATACAGAACAGTATTAGATGAAACATTCTGTAATCTTTCTTAATACCCAAGGAGTAAAGGGTGTGAAGTTTAACCTATACCACACCCTTTTTTTTTGTGCATATACAACTGCAATATTTGCATATACACGTTTCAGGAATTCTATTATTTTTTATGGGGTAGTTATTAAAACCACTAACTGCACTTAAAATAACTTGCTGTAATAAACACTCGTGTAGAAATTATTTTTTTTATCACTTCAATACAGCATTTCAGTTATACTAACCAATGATACTTTTTGAGTAGGAACTATAAGGTAAGCCATTATTAATAATTATGATTTAAGCTTAGTGGGCTTATGGATGAAACATAAATTACATTGAACATAGCTGAAAACAGTTATTGGTTTAAAAGAATCTGTTTGTTTTTTGTTAAGCACAAAGCAGAGGTTTCTGTGCTCTGCCCACCACGGGTATTGAAACCCCGTTTCTAGCAGTATAAATCTGCAAACACACCACCATGCCACCATATTTAAAGAGAAAATAAAGAAAAAAAAATCATGTTTGTAATTTATGTAGTGATAAATCTAGTCAGACAAAATTAGTGAATGAATACAAAGTGTGTGGGGAGTCCAACAAACTTCACCTTGAATAATGAGCAAAAGGAAACCCAAGCATTGTTTCATAGATTTGTCAGAAGGTAAATAAATCATTCTATATGCAAAAAAAACGAATGAAAAAGTTGGGAGAAGTAAGATAACTTTAGCAGTTGTTCTTGTGGTCTTCCCCCTTCAACAATATACACTGTGTAACATATGCAACAATACCTTCATGTAATATTTATTATGAATCAACTCTCATTTCTTTGAATATTATCTAATGCATGATAGTAAGTATATATAACGTCCATGGTAAGAGATCTTCCAAGCCCATCAAGCTTATCTCTCTTAATTTTATAGTATTGCATAAGAGATTTTTTCTTCCCTAATAAATGTTACATTTTTTTCACTCTGTCTCTTTTATCTAGTTTAATATATTGATGCACTAAAACCTGTATGAATATTTTACTAACACTAATATTCTTTGCTAGAGTAACTTGAGCATTTTTCGGTGGGTTCAAACAATTACTGTAAATATTTTCTTTAGATAACTTGTCTTTTAATGAAGTCAATGTTTTCTTAGTTAACTTATCACTACTCCATCAGAATAGTACTTTCTGAATGCTAGTACCAGCTGTTTTAGGCTGTCTTGCCTTATAACTTGGGAAATGAATCATTGTCTGATTGTGAACTCCGAGGAGATAAGACGGCACTTTTGAAGATTATCCAACATTAGAAAATATTTTTGTCTGTTAGTTTTAAAATTTTCGACAAAGTATTTAACATTAAGAAATATATGTACTTTAGTTATTATGTTACTCCAGGATGGGTGAGTGAAAGCGATGCATGTATTGATATAAATGTATATATACATAACCTACATTAGTGCATGCTGTGCACTGCAGAGAGAGAACACTAAACTGAGAGAATGCTGTAACTTCTCCATCCATTGTGGCTTTGAAAGTTTGTACATAAATTTATATTGTAACTTGTAAATAAACTTCCATTTCAATTATTTGATTCATCATTCACTTGTTACTCGTTACTAATATTGACCTTACTAGAGAAGAAAAATATGAGCAGGAAATAAAATAAGAACATAATTAACTCTGCACGTGTAACATACAGTTTTAAACACTCAAATTCTAGACATAATGCACAAATTAGCTTACTAATTATCATCTGGGTTCAAATAACTAGCTTCTGTGAACCAGGAATAAAAAAGGCCATGTTACAGCACAAACAATTAACAAAAATATTGAGGTATATTAGACTTAATACTTTGTTTTTTACAAGAAACAAAGTATATATTCTTCCACGTTATAGGAATAATAATTTGATAGATAAGCTTTAATATTTTGTTTTTTTGTATGCACTTGTATATACAACAGTGGGATTATAGTTCACAGTAGACATTATATGGGATTGACTTGTTATATCATGGATGTGCCAGATATTTATCTACCAACGAGCTCTGTTGTACAACATTGCTGAAACTGACCCTCAACGTCATACATACCGCCTACAAAATTTTCTTGGAGTCCCTTCGATTTCAAGCCTTACTGTATTTCTTACTTTATACAGTGAACTATAGTAAGTAGTTGAGGTTTAGCTTAAAAAAGAACCAAAAACATACAAACACAATATTTATTGAATAAGAATTATTGTACAATGCTCACTGTAACTCTTAGGATAAAACTTGATTTTGGATAATCCTACATAAAATACTGAACTTACAAATGTATGGTTAACAAGTTTGGCTCAATTAATAAAGAAAGATCAAAAAACAAATGCTACAGAAACTAAAGTCTTGCATATTTTGATATTTTCTTCAATTTAAGCATTAATTTCAACGTTATTTAAAGCCACTCAACACATAGGATAAGTGATTAAGTCCAGTTTTCAGAATCATAAGAAACATCTGTGAATTTCTTTATCATTCTAGTTAGGCAATCCATTTTAAATTAACAACACTCACTGACTCATATCCACTGTACATATGAATAAACTGAAGCACATTTTAGGTAACAGCATTTTGCTCAAAGACAAGTAGATGCATGCAAGTATGACCTTTTGATTACAAGTTTGAAGCACTAACCATCAGCCACACTGTTCCTTTGATTACTGAAAACATTCTTCAAGAATTTAACAACTGTTACTGCTTGTCACTCTTAATTATCTCATGCTTCAAAAAAACAGAACTAGGGTCTTCTTTCATGTACCATTATCCAGGT
Organism: Tachypleus tridentatus; assembly: GCF_004210375.1. Lineage (NCBI taxonomy): Eukaryota > Metazoa > Arthropoda > Merostomata > Xiphosura > Limulidae > Tachypleus > Tachypleus tridentatus. The sequence goes on along the minus strand of NC_134837.1, from coordinate 29,522,589 downwards.
GTCAGGTCGCTCAGAGTGCTCCAATTTTTTCAGAATTAACCACCCAAGACATTCAGTATAGATTCGCAGGATAAATGCCAAGAATAATGTTTAGGTTAGATAGTGAACATCAAAAGACACCCAATGTATTTATTATACAAACACAGATACCCTGAAGAAGAGCTCAAGTGTAACATGTAACATTTACTTTATTGTAAAACAAATCATTAGATGCATTTAATATTACCCAAGTTCCATAAATAACAAAAAAAAAAATTTAAAGACAAACAACAAACCTGACAAGGCAATGCACAGCTTTACCAGGCACAATTAAATATTATGTTTTTGGTTTTTTTAAAATGCATCCATTAGGAATATACCAAACATAAGTAACACCATCATCCAAGATAGTCATCAACATAGCAATGTTTTCATATGAAACTATAATACTAAGTACATGAACTACACAATACATAATGGGAAAACTGGTACATTTTATATAAAAATTACACCCAAATACTGTACTGATAACAGAAACTAGTCAGAAATGTCAAGTGTTAACTGGCTTTAACTGCGAGGAATTTTACCCCAAAAGTATCTTTTACCAGGCACTACTTTTTTGCCTTTTCTGGGTTCATAAATCATCATATGACTATGAAGTTTAAACACTGTAACATTTCTTTTCAAAACAGTTTTCTCTTATTTTAAATGATGTGTGGTCTAGGAAAGACTGAAGACCAAAAGCTTTGAGTTATATTACATTATTACAGTTTTTAATTTTTACCACATTGCAAACCTTCTGATGCAATTTATTCATAATGAAATATATGCGAAATCCACTTATGAATTATTTCATTAACTTCTATTACATACAACAGACTTTCCTTTTATAAATCAATTTATTTAAAAATTGTTTAATTAGATTAAAATTTATTGTTAGATTGAAATTTATGTTAACATGGAATGTGCAAAATTAAATTTACTACTACTAATAAACAGATATATTGCAATAGTTCTAGTCATTCACCAAAGATATATATAAAAAAAGACTAGAATAATAATCATTTTAAAAAGACATTTTTCTTTCTCTTCAAGTCTTTACTGAAGAACGCTGTCTAGCAGAATTTCTTTTATTTACTTCCTGGTGACTTGAGCTGTTGCTAGTTTGTGTAAAGGGACTGTTTGCTGAATCTTCTGAAAAAAATATTAGTATTTTACCAATTTTATCTATCTTAGTTTATGACAGACCTAAAGTTTCTTCAAGTAACAAAATATTGATCCTTTTGTCTCTTAGTTTCTAATTTGTAAAAGTACAACATCAGTGGCACATTTTTATAAATATACAATATTACAACACATTCCCAAAGGATACAATACAAAACCTTAAATGCAAAGACAGTTATTAACACCTGAAATTTAAATAAACTGGTTATCTTTAACACCCAAAATTTAAAGTAATCTTTCTTGACTATTTTTTGTAACTGGCAAGAGTTATTAAAACCCACCTTTAACTGTAAAGGTATTTTAATGTTTAACATTCAAACACCAGCAGAAGCTACATGCCCCCACTCTGACATTACTCTTTGTAAAGGTGAGCTATAATAAAATGAAATACTTTACCGTAATACTGACTTTTGATTTATACTAACTGGTGTCTGGCTAAAAAAACTACATCCCATTTATTTTAAATGTCACAAACTTTAAAAAAGACATTCATAAACAGCAGAAATTAAACAGAACGTATTTAGTTTTTTGTTGTTTTTTTTTATTTCACGCAAAACTACATGAGGGCTATCTGCACTAGCTGTCCCTAATTTAGCAGTGTAAGGTTAGAAGGAAGGCAGCTAGTCATCACTACCCACTGCCAACTCTTGGGCTACTTTTTTACCAACAAATAGTGGGATTGACCATCACAAGTTTTAATACCCACACCAGCAGTCTTTAGAATACATTAACTAATTACTACTTACTATAAACTTCCATTATTTTTAACTACTGGACAATAATTTTTGAAAAAAACTGAAATGCTTGCCACCATAAAGCAGTAGTTTCTTAAAAACTATAGGTCAAATTAGTTTTTTTCTCAAACTTGTCCAGGATTCAACTGTCCCTACATTTACACCCCATTAGATCAATATAATGAGTCAAGCTTACTGTTCTTTATTAGGTATGTATATTGATGTAAACTTATCTCTAAGGAGTTAAAGTGTTGATAACACTTATTTCCACCACCCATGCAAACACACTATACCCCAAGGGAATTTCTTTAATCATTGTTACTCACCACCAAATAAATCTATGGGATCCACATTCAATGCATTATTATAGTCAATGCTACTGACAACCAGACAGATCTATGTGATTGATGTTCATATGTTTGTATTTATTGTTACTCACCGCCAAACAAATCTATAGGAGGCTCCAAAAAACCTTTTCTGCTTCTCTGTAGAGAGTACCTGTACAGTAGTAATGTGAAACTGAATGTCAAAATTATAATCATTTCTATGACAAGTACGTTTTATCTGTAAAACAATCAAAAACATCTAACACACTGTAATACACAACACACTGTAACACACTATATCTTAAAACTGCTTAACCAGCATAAAAAAAATGAAACTTGAGATGCCATTTCTAAATTTTCAATATAATAACTATCATATTTTGTAATTAACAAAAACATGTGAATTTAATTAGAATTGTATTTAGAACTTTATTATATGTATTAATAATTCTGTTTATTACTACTAAGAATAGTGGTTTAATTAATCTACTATCTTGCAAAAAAAATAATTTTGGAGGATTAATCATATGTTATAAGTGGTTTACAAATTAATGCAGCCGTACTTCACAGGAGATCAGAGCAGAGGTGTAACAAACAATAGTTTGAACACCTATATAACTGGTTAATGTAGAATCTCCAACTGTTCAAGAGTGCAATACCATTACTGATATCCTTATGACTGGAGGCATAAGCCACAGCCCATTCCAAAGAACTGATAATGACTTACAAAACTAGTTTGAAAGACAATGATCCATACCAGCATTCTCAATTTGTGGTGCATGTAAAAGTTGTGTAATAACAGAAAGGAAGTGGCAGTACAATATGTATATCTCACAGTAGTTCAGTAGAAAAATCAGGAAGTTGTAAACAACAAAGTTTGAGGACCACCAATCTATAAAATAGCTAACATGATCAACTTGTATCTTCATTACAAGTTTCTCTTATAACAAAAAATTAAACTTTAATAAATGCAGAGGAAAGCAAAATAAGCTGTAGTAACTGTTTATAATTGTGAAAATAAACAAACAGTGTATGTGGCTAGAGTTATGTCAAGATTAAGTGTCAAAACGTCTCCTCTACGAACTACAGAAAATTAAACCAGTTTCATACCAAATTACTTGACTACAAACCTATGGAATTATGTACACTTCTGTTTAAATATGATCTTGAAAGCCAATGTATACATGCTTTAGAGCCTATGGAAAGTTTATTAAAATGTTTGGTGTAAGACTGAACTTGGCATCCTTCACAAAAGCTAATTACAATAGAAACTGTGGTGTAAGAATGGAAATGGTGTAGTAGTTCCAAGAGCCTGGACCATTGTCCTTATAGTGTGATTTCATGTTGAAAAAATTAATCAAGCCATTAAAAATGCTTACATATGGTTACAAAAAAAATATACCTGTGCAGCTTTCCAGTGTAAAAACCTATCACTCCAGCCAGAAGTATTATAAAGACTTGCAAGAAGACATTCTGAAAAAAAAATTATTTCATTTTTATCGTCTGCCATAGTTCTATTCTTGGCTATTATTTGAATTGTGAAATACACACACACACACATTAATATAAAACACCTTGTAGCAAACAGTTATTAACTACTACCCACTATGACAATCTTAAAGAAGGTTATTGTTTTTAAACCCAGAATAATTTTAACTCATTACAAGATTAATTCCTAGCAGGAAATGTACTTTCACTCTATGGGTGATTGGCATGTAAAAATGGATCTTTTTCTGAAGAACACAACCTACAAAAAGAAAACTTTACAAAATATAATAAATACATTTATTATATCAAGAGTTAAAGATAAGAAGTGGTTAAAGTTACCATGACAATTGTTCACATTGTATTTCAGCAGATAAATGAGTATTTGTTTGTTAGTTAAGTACAACGCAGACCACCCACCTTTACATTCAAGACCATTTATATACACATAATATGCAAAACTGTTACTTTAGAAGGGTTAAAATATTACAAGTAAGGTCCATTTCACTTACGTTAATATACGGTGTCTTAGGAAGAACATATGCACAAATAACAGCAAGAATCCCTAAAACAAATCCAAATCCTGCAGCAACCCATGGCACTTGTTGATCATCTGTTCAAATTTATAGATCTTTCTAGAAACAAATTTGCATGGCAATAAGAAAAAAAATCCATTGTTTTGTTACATGTGACAATTACGCATCACTAGGCAGCTGAAACGTTAAGGAAACTACATATAGAAAACTTGTTAATAGCTGAACATATTTGGGACCTGAAGGCCCAGAATTATGCAGCCTGAGTCTTCATGCTAAATGTTTATAGTTCAAATAACTTTATAATGACCACTGTTTAACTTAATTTTATATTTGTCACAAATGTGTAACAAAATCACACTTTATCAAAGGAACACTAAAAATAAAGTTAAATGTCAACTTTGCCTATTATCATTTCAATTTCATATTATATAGTTTTACACCCAACATAACAAGATATATACAAATGCAAAGTAATATGTGATAAACTCTTGAGTTATTTGAACTCAAAATAAACAACCCTTGTTTTTCAGCTCTCAGAACCATAAATGTTGGCATATATAGAATTAGAATTAATGTCATAAAGCAAGTATGACAATTATAAAGTATGATACTGTCAAGTCGCAAACATTCTGAGATCCCTCAAGCAGGGACATTTTAGGAAAAAATTAATAGAAGCTAAATAAAGATAGATTAATTGATAAACATAACAAGCAATAGTGTAGACTATGTATATATGACAAAAACTATATGCTGCAGGAAGTGTGGAATATCAATAAACATGATCACGTGATATATGTGTATGAAAGACAACTTAATAGTATTGGGAGATTGGTTGTATGACAACTAAAAACGTCCAGGTTTGTTGGAAGTGCTGCTGTTAGAGGATGAAACACCATCCATTAGGTTTGTTACAAATGTTATAAATTCACGGAGTTTTCAACATGTTCAAGTTAGCCACATGTGAGTAAAAACCTGAGAAGCTTGTTCTCTGTGACAATGGATATACAAGCTGTGTCTCAGAAACATGAATGTCAACTGGATTCTTAATGACAAGACAAAAATTATATGGAGAGGTTAGAGATAGGTAACTACTGAAACTTGATAACTAATTAGCCAACAGATTCATTGATCAATTATTCTGACATGAAGCTTGAACAACTGGAATAATAAAAACAATATACAGGGTGTTCAGAAAGTCACTGCGCAGTTTTGTAATCATATTTTATTCAGTCTATTTCAAGCCAGCAACTGATAGCTGCATGTAGAAACAAAATAAGTGGGATCCAGGCCTGTATTGATTCCAACGGGGGTCACTTTCAACACTGTTTATAATTGTCATTCATATTTACTTCCTGTATTCTATACTGAAACATGTCTGTTAATAAATATATAAGTGCAAAGTGACTTTCCAAACACCCTGTATATATTAATAGTCAGTAATACTACCAGAATAAACTGAACCTTAAATTAATCAAAAATAACAACAAGAAATCACAATGAGGATATTTTGATTATTGTACAGATGAAAGTCAGAAACTTATTTCAGTCATAATTTTGAAAATAGTAATGAGTGGAAACATTAATTTAATTTTATTAGTTGCTTGTTTTCCTGACAGTAATAAAATTACTTGTAATTCCAATTAATTATTTATTTTATGACACTAATCAATGTGATCAATACTCACGTGTATTCAATATTTACATTGATTAATCAAATCATCAAACTCTAGTTTGTGCCACTTCACTCAGGTGTGAAGCAACGTATAATATCACTATGAACATATAAAGGATGAACATCATTATTACAGTGGTGAAGGAAAGTTATGAAGTAGAATGAATCTACACATTTGACATGGGAACTACCAGTACAGTCTGCAGGAGCACCAAAGGGACACTAATACCACCTCGTGAACTAGTTGGCGGTCAGAAAGTCATCATTTTGCTTCTCAGACATTAAACACATATAACCCAAGTCTGACTTCAAATTAGAAATATCAATAACCTTGGGTTTGTCTGAACAGTATCCAGTTATTAACCCTAAAGAACATCTTTCGAACAATCTGAATAGATTAATTTGAAACATTAGATCACACAGTTCCAGTGGTTATCAGCTGATGGAGCTTTTGGAACGGTAACAGTACAAAATTTCACCAGACATGTTTGAATCAGGCTGAGAGCACAAGCGACTGAAAAGCAGCAGTCATTTAGACAAAGGATATTTCCCTCAAATGTGAAGAAAGTGTTCACCAAAACTTGTTTGCTTTTATTATTTTTTATAAACAGTAATCTACCACCCAACCCTCCTAATTTTGAACTGTTGATCAGATGGAAGGTAACTGGATGGCAGCATCCACCCACCATTAACTTTTTGGCTATTTTTTAACCAGTTGCTGAAATTAAGAACATATTTGGCAACAAGTTTAATCCCACGACCAGCAGATAGCAAGTTGAACATCCTAACCCCCAGACTAACATTACCCCTTCTCCTCTCCTATGACCAAATGTTCCATTTGGGAAATGAATAATATAAAGTATTAGCAATTTTAGTTACACTGCTATTGGTAATTTAGGATTAATATCTAGTTTGTTGTTTTATCATTGCATTCATGGATATAACACAAGATTAAAGAATCATTCAGTTAGATCACAAATTTTTCCATATAAATTCTTAGTATTATAAACTTTAAGGAAGTTGCAATGACTAACTATGGTCATTTATGATTAAAGTTACAAAAAAGACTTCAAATAACAAATATTGTTGACTGTGACTAAAGCGTTGCTTTACTGAATATTGAACATAATTATATAAAATGAAGTCAAGGTAATTAATACTATTTTTGGTATATGTCTTCTTACACATGTATCTAAAAGAAAAAAAAGTTGCTATAACATAGGAACTATGTCTACATAAATGTTTAGTTTCATCATCTATAACATAACTACAGTAGGATATATCTATACAAATGGTCTTGCATACTGCCACATCCATACATTTATACATATAATGTCCTATGGAAGCTACCTGTTCAATTTAATGTAATTTTTTTCCCATAATTGCATCTAACTTCAAACAAATTCAGCCTCCAATACATCTATCATTAAGAAATGTCATACGTATTAAAATATATTGTTTAAAGATGGTGATGGCTATTTTCAAATAAAAAATTACTTGTGCCATTTTTTACCATACTTTATTGTTTAAACCGTTACTGTTGTGATGTAGGTATACAACAAACAAAACAAAACTAATGAACCTACACCACTAATTTTATGTACACCCTGTGTACAAGCCAAGAAAGTGCAACCAAGTTAATAGAGGAGTCACATATATCAGACATCACAAATTATTCCAACAGTTTTGTAGTTATGGATCCAATAATGTTTTGTCACATTCTTTAATGAGATTTGAAAATCATGTTAAATAGTGTTACTGATACATTATTCAGAGATCCTGAAGGAACAGAGATGCACTGTACATCATATGAACCAAGGACGTAGAAAGAAGTTTCACTTCATACCAAAGTAATGGCCAACTACAATAATACTTGAAAAAAGAAGACAGTTTACACCTAAAATTGTCTCACTTATACCATACATTCTCAACAATACCACTATTTCAAATGTGCACCTGATCATCCATTCGACCTGCAAATGACAGTGAAACTAATACATGATTCAACTGATAGTGCTCTTCAGTATGTTCCACAACTAGTACATCCTCAAACAAGCTAACCAAAAATGTTTCAAGTATTTAAAAATGACAATTACATCAATAGGAAATATCATGCTAAATAGGCTGTATTCAAAACATACTCAACTGACTGTCATACTATTTAAAGTAGAATCACTTTTTGTTTTGCACAGCAACATTACCTCTGCAGAACATCAATGTTGGAAAAGTCACCTCAATTGGTCTTTTTGCAGAACACATGTTAAGAAGCAACAGCAAAAAAAAAAGTGGAACAGACAATGATAAATTTTACACAACTAATGAATACTTTAATCAGACAACCCTCAAAAAGTCACAGTACAGCAGTCTATCTCCCAGGATTAAAATCTTTAAAGAATATGTGACTTGTACTATAAATTTGACATTAAACTCTACAAGCTTTTATGAAATTTTACTTTGATCATAACTTTGACTTTAGGTTAGAGATTTAGCAGAGAATTTATTTTTAACTTAAGAGAACATTACATTGTTTTAACTTAATTTTGAAACTGAACTTGCACATTAAATGATTATAATTTACCTTTTGGAAGAGGGCATTAGAGAGTTCACCAAGATTTTACTTCCTTTCTCTCTTTCTCTTACCAGTCAAACAAAGCCAGAACACACTTGCCCTTATTCCATTGTTTTGTTTGTGGGAGCATTTTTGTTGTTACTTGTAAATAAAGACTGTTCTTGTACACCTTTTGCGATATGACTCTTTCCTTGTGATGGACTCAAATAGAAATCAAGGAGATAAACAGACACACCCTATATAACTTGGTATCCTTCAAACCTCTAGTTAATAGGCCCTAACTGACTACTTCGAGGAAAACTGTGAGTCACAAAAAATAACACTAATGGATACTTTGATCCATGTCTTGCCAATGAGGAAAATAGCAATGTAGCAATTACTCATCGTACAAATTGCGACAATCCTCAATGACAATCATGATTAGTAAAACACTGAATAAAGGTAAAATGTGAACAGTTATTTATGAAGTTTGGCATTTCGTTTTTGTGGTTTTTAACATTTCTAGGATAAAACAAACACAATATAAATAAATAAAGATATTCTAGGAGTAGGCAATTTCCAATCTTATTGACACTTGTCTTGTTTGTGTAAAAAAATAATTTTTTCTACAATTCTCAAATTCAAACATACATTTTTGTTGCTTCACAAGTTCTTGTTTGGTTTTTCTTAGTAATTCAACAAGACTATTTTCATCTTCTTGTAACTGGTGAGCCTTCTGTACATAACACATAAAAAACCAAATAAATTTTTGGTTGGACAAAAAAGTTAAGCAAAATTAATAACAATAACTTATTATATGATATCACCACACATAATTTTACTACTGAAACTTGCTCATATGAACTCTGACTCAATATACACACCAAGCATGTGGAAAAATTTTATGGCTTGAATACATGTTAACAACTAAACATTTTTCAGGTAAACTCCAAAAATAAGTTTTGTATAAATCTGAACACCACTTTAAAAGATGCAAGTTAAAGCTGAGCTTTTCTCAATCCAAAGTTTTAGAGTCATAATACATTATGTTCTTCCAAAGGAACAACAACAAATGCAAGTTACTCTTACAAAATATCTACATGTTCACTAATGTTATACTGTATATTTAAATCCTTCTAAGTTGGTTGACCTGGAGATTTCAGTCATGGTCTTCAAAAGGTAACCAGATCTAGAACTTCGTACATAGTATCTGTTGTTTAACCTTGGTCAATATCCATTGAATTGTATATGCTATCCATAAAGTTCGAGAACTTTTTCTATGTACCAGTGACCTTTTGACCATGAATTTCAAAGGTTAACTAGGTTTAAAACTTTGTAATTAAGTATCTGTCCTGTTAATTTGGTCAAAATGCATCCACTCATTAAATATTGATATGTCCTCTCAACAAGGTAAAGATAGGTACACAAGGTCAAAACAAATCTGTTAAAAATAAAAATCATAATAATCTCTGTAGCTAAACAATAATCAAGATGATGAAACCTAGCATAAATCAAGAAAGTCATACCATCACAGAAATTAATATATTAAATAGTTTAAAATGCTTGTTTCTGAAACTTTTCACAGGAAAAACAACCACTACTCTTTCACTTATATGGCTAAACTTGAAGCAAACAAAAAACTGCTTAAAGACACCTGAATGCACACATCTTGAAAGGTTTAACACACTTGAGTTTCTATACATATCTCATCATATGCTCTCATATTTAATAACATAATTTGCTTTTCATAAACTGAAAAATCTAATGAAATATTACCACTCTGAAAGTGAAAATAATTTTGAACATGTTTTTGTTTCTTCTTTTTTCCCATTTAATTCTAATAAAAATATTTTTCCTTAATTAAATTCTAATTTAATATCTTTATTTCCATATTTTAATATTTTTGCTTTATTTTTAAAATCTTTTAGGAGGTGTGCAAACAAGAAAAAAGTTTCATTTTTTTTTAAATATCCCTTTAGATATAACTACCACTTTAGATGTTAACTTTATAAATAAAACAGTCTGAAAGATTAATGTGACATACTTACTCTGTACGATTCTAAAGCTTCTGCGTAATGCTGTGTCTGATACTCTACTTCAGCTTTGCGGAAATATCCCTAATATCAAGTTGAAATAATTTAGGTTTTAGATCATACAAATTAGGCTTAGTCTGAAGATATATAACCTATCTGACAATCAATCTAATCCATACATTCTTAAGACTTTTTTTATGTATTTTGCAAACTACTATAAAAAAATTTTGCCCTTACTTAATATTCCATGCTAACACCAACTCATTCATGAAATATGTTAACATGCATTTCATAAAGCTGATTTTCTTGTTTTATCAGTTTGCATATTAAGTTTTTGGAACAACAATTCAAAGAAATATAACAAATTTTATTTTTTACAGCTAAATAATTTACTTACAGCAATATTTTACAAGTTATTAAAGTAGCACATTTTAAATATAATTTACACCAGTTGGTTACTAAGTTATTAGTATTACTCAAGCATAAAAACAAAACAACTTCAAGAGCAATACTGAATTAGCATAAATATTTTTATTGTAACTTTTCTCAGATTAACTATTAATGCTTACTTATTTTCATTAAATAATGTGTTAAATTTGTTAAACTTTATCTGCTGTCTCAACAATTATCACGATGTTAAGTATACAACTGTCAAGCTACAAAATTTAACTTCTCAAGTCAGTTATCACTTTCTAGTTAAAGACAATCATGTGTATTTTGTTCTTTACCTTCTACAGTATATATATATATATATATATATTAAAGAGACAAAATATACTATAGCTTTTTTTCACATGCATAAAACATATCAAAATAATTCTAGTCTCACCTTTGCCCACTCTGGGTTAAGCTCTATAACTTTATTTGCATCTTGCAAAGCATAGTAGTACTGTTGCATCTTGAGAAAAGCAAGAGACCTATTACTGTAGATGTGATACTGAGAGTCATCTATCTTCAGAGCATGAGTATAATGAAAGACAGCTTCAGCATATTTCTCAGCTTTAATACATTTGTTACCCTTTTCTTTAAGGTCTTGAACCTTTGCAAACACAATAACCAAACAAGGTATGTTTGAAATTCAGAATATAAATACTGATAGACCTTTGAGTATTAATAGTTCAAGTGAATATAATTTTGGTTTACTTTTACAAAAAAAATAATAAAATAAAATGTAATTACTGAAAACATAAAAGTCAAAGAAATTAAGATTCACCTTTAAACAATACTTATTTTGATGACTTAACCCTGAGTAGCTTTATAAATTAAGGAATATTGAGATTTCAGTTTATTAATTCACACTGCAACTAAACTTCTAACACGTAAGATTTAATACAAGCAAACATTCAGTACACATTTCTTAACATAATTTAAATTGCTATATGTTGTCAGGCAGGAAATAAATAGTTAAGTCCCACCCCCTTCCTTCTCTTGAAAAGTTGTAACTTTTCCAATTTCTTCCTGAATAATCTTAAATGTCTTAATTGAGGTTTGAAATTCTTGTCACTACTACCAAACTAAAATAAAAATTTTCAGTGAGTTTTGCTTATAGTTAACGAGATATTAAGAAAGTGGAGCATATTTTCAGCTTGGGTTACATCCTATGTTAACATAAACTTATAACACTCAAGAATATAGTGACTGAAATCCAATATGTATGTACTTTGCCAACTCTGAGCAGCACATATAAAAATTAGTTATGGAAGTTCTAAAAGTTGGCAAGACTGTATTTTGTATATAAAACTTCATATCTCAAAACTAAAATTTAAGGTATACTTGCAGAGAAGCATCCACTGGCCATAATCATGTGTATCTAAATATTTAACATGCTTGTTAATAAGTTTGATCTATACAAGGTGCTGTTCAAATCAACTAGAAGTAACTATCTGTCAAAAATAACCAATGGCATCACTTTATGAAATTTAACACAAGAATCGTATAAACACCAATAAATATTTATAAGTTTAATAAGAGTCATGTATATAATGTGATATTTGTTCAACATGTTTATACATATTATACCTATTTCATTATTTTACATTTTCTATTTAACAAAACATATATACTCACTTGTATGTGAAATGATTAACAGGTGTTATAAATTATAGCTTTGTCCTATTAATTACATGGGATTGTTAATTTACAAATAAACATTTAAATAAATCATTCTTAGATAAATAACTTTCTACATACAACTTAGAGTAAAGACAGACTGGGATAAGCTGTTTCAGTTTACTAGTAAGCTCATAATTTACTGATATTACATAACAGTTTAACACTGACAAAACCAGAAGTAAAACATTTTGTCACAATTATCTGCAACTAACAGCAACACTAACAAAAAAAAAACATTTCATTAACTAGGTACATCAACAGACAAAAGAATTAAAATATCTACCAGTAGACCAATCTCACCTTCATTTCAAATACTTGGATTGTTTGGAATTCAACTTTTGATTAATTTCCTTCTGTCTTCTATTCCCCTAAATTAAGGTTAAAACAAATTTCTGTGACTTGAACTATATTTTAAAATAATTATTATATAACATAACTAAAAATACTAAAGTGAACCAAATGGTTTGTAAATGAATTAAATTTTGAAACTTATTATTTCTTTAAAACATGCTATAATTTTCCAATACAAACACATCAATACTAATTTTAACTAACAAATGCAACTCTAAAACCACGTGCACACCACTAAATTGTATACCTCAACCCTAACAATCTTGGTTTGTTTAGTATCACATGCTCATAAGTACGCCATCTAATGCAATTACTTTTATATTCCAAATATATAAAATATACCATTTTATTATTAATAAGAATGCATTCCTTTTTGTTACAAATATCAAAAGACATTAGTAGTACCTCCATTACAGTTCTTAGCTCTCCACCCTTTAATGATTTTCAGGAACGAAAAGAGTATTTGATATTATTAGTCCAATCACACTATATTCGCTATATCCATTGTCGGACGACACGTTTTGCTCAATCCAGAGCTCGTCAAGACAGATGGAACACAACTGACACAGCAGTGGTCGAAACACTATTTAACATAGATAGTTTTTACACAAAATCTGTTATAGTGTGAACGCCTTTTTCAAGCTGGTATTGTTCACATTAAATAATTATTTTCTAAATGACTAGAGAAATGCAAGTTGTTGTTTTCTTTTTTGCATTATAACTGTTCAAAGGACTTCACAGTACAGGGATGTTTTTCGAAATTTATGTTGTTGTTTAGCTGACAGAAAGATTAACGTTATGTGAGGAGAACATTACCTAAAATCTGGAATCTTTCATATGTGTTAGAACAGTTTGAGTAGTATAAAACGCGAGTCAAGTTAGAAAGTGATTATGTTAGTCCATCAATGAATAACCAGTGCATGACTTACCATCAGCCAGCTTGTTAGTTTGGCGTTGTGAGTAATGAATTTATGTTTCAAGAAGAAAAAAGAAAAAATGGCTACGAGAAAATTAGTAGATAGGATTTTCGTTAGATTTCGTTTAAATGTAAAATTAAACTTGTTTCTCCATGAATGTCAGTTGTGCCAGCTGCAGAACGCGTGTTTGTATTTTTTCTTATAGCAAAGCCATAGGCTATTTACTGAGCCGGCTTGGCATGGCCTAGCGCGCAAGGCGTGCGACTCGTAATTCGCGGGTTCGCGCCCGCGTCGCGCCAAACATGCTCGCCCTCCCAGCCGTGGGGGCGTTATAATGTGACGGTCAATCCCACTATTCGTTGGTAAAAGAGTAGCCCAAGAGTTGGCGGTGGGTGGTGATGACTAGCTGCCTTCCCTCTAGTCTTACACTGCTAAATTAGGGACGGCTAGCACAGATAGCTCTCGAGTAGCTTTATGCGAAATTCCAAAACAAACAAAACAATTTACTGAGCCCAGCGAGGGGAATCGAATCCCTGATTTTAGCGTTGTAAATCTGTAAACTTTCCGCTTTACTAGCGAGAGGATGCAGAACATAAAATAAAAGTTTTCGAATTATAAATGAACTAAATTTTCCATTATATTTAATTCAAATATTTGATATTAATTCAATTATAGAAATCACGAGAAGAATAAAATTCATTTTAGTCTGTGTTAGTCGATTGTGTGTGTGCGTGTTTTCTTATAGCAAAGCCACATCGGGCTATCTGCTGACTCCACCGATGGGAATCGAACTCCTGATTTTGGCGTTGTAAATCCGTAGACTCGCTGCTGTACCAGCGGAGCACCGTTTGTTGATTGGACTGTTGCTCTTTATCTCTTTTAAGATATCATCCTGTTCTTTGTCTTTTTCTATTTGTTCTTGATCGGACTTGCGGGTTTGTTTTAAAATCTTTCTTCCATTTAATCGATATATGTTTAACAGTAGTCCAGTTATGTGCAGGATGAATAATTTGGTATTTTATGTGTAGTAAGGAAGTTATAAAATATTAAGTATTTTAGTTTTTTCTCCAAGATCTGCATTTGAATACTTCATACAAGGAAAGACATAAAACACGAATACAGAAATTACAAATGCTTAATTACACAAAAGCAAACTACAAAATAATAGGCAAGCGAGCTGTAGATGTACGTAAAAAAAGGTAAAAAACTTTGATTTTAAAGAAAGCCAGAACCTGCAACAGTCTAAAATAAAGTTAAGAAACACAATCACTTAACTAGATCTACTTTATAATTATATCTTGATAACTGCACAATGCATCTGAATTTATCTAAACTAGCCGAATTAAGGTTAGTAATTAAGGTAGTAATTAATTTTCCTTAAGGTAAGGAAAAGAAAAGGTACTGGTTAATTTGTATCAAGTGAGTAACAGTCTGTGTGAACTTATACAGAACACAGGTCGTTACATTCTGCAGAATCAGGGAGTCAGCAGTTTCTAGTTCATAACTCTCAATGTAAACCAGAACAACTATGTTGATTCCCTGGTCCTTATTTAACAAGGAATGCGAGATATAGTATAGACTATAGAGGAACATTACATTTTTCTATCCCTTTATTTAAAAAAGCGAGGTATTAACATTTTTGTTGTTTCTTGTAGTTCCTCTCTTAGACACAGAAATATGTTCAAGTAAGTTACAAGCTTTAAAGTTTTCCTATTTAGCAAACAGGAATTTATGAGAAGACCAAAACCCACTTATCTGGTTCTCTTACAGGAATAGCAGTGTTATATTAGCACATTCAGTTATACTTATCAGCAAATCAGATATTAGCTGTAAACGAACTTCTCCTTGGTCTACACGCCCTTTAGCAAGTTGATATTACAAGGACAAATCGCTATTTTTGTTAGTAACTTGAGAGTTTATTAGCGTATTTAAAGAAATATTTGTGTTTGTGAGGATAGAATTTTATTAAGTGTCCAAAAAGTTTAAGTATTACCGTGTAAAAGTCTGTTTTCAACCAAAAGTTTGAGGTGCAAGGCCACAATTTTTTATAAATAGGTAATTACATCTTTGAATATCTCAAAGGTTTAAAAATAATTAAAAAACTACCGTTTAAGTTGACATATATACATATTGTGTTGCAGCTCCTCCAAATTATCTAAGCAAAGGCACAGCATTCAGTTAAAGAGCAGTTTAACACTTTCCACTTATTTGGTGTTTTTCAGGAATGACCAGATTGCTGATATATTGTACATCGAATTAATCCGGAAAACCGCCAACATTCACATCAAATGAGAGAAAATGTCACTGCTTGCGTATTATAAGATTATTTACCCAGAGACGATATAGGGTTAAGTTAAGAACAGAATCCAAGAATGCCAGTACATGGGAACTTGTCACACTGGACAGTAGTCCTCTCCACAACCGAATTCATGAACCTTTCTTACTGCAATAACCAAAACTCGTGATCACAGTGAGAACATACATTTAACCACAAATATGCGTATACAAACACAATACTGAGAAATAGTAATAACTATATTCGAACAAATACTTTATTACCATTAGTTAATTAACGGCAACTCCCAAGCTTCTATTTGTAGACCTAAAAGTAGCCTGTTAAACAAACAAAAATAAAATGAAAACAACAAAAAACAAACAATTCAACTCCTTCGAGTTATTTAGGAGAAAATCTAATCGAGGCTTTAGTAAATATATTTTGTTTCGTATTGTTTGTTTTGAATTTCGCGCAAAGATACACGCGGGCTATCTGCACCAGCCGTCCCTTGTAAGACTAGAGGGAAGGCAGCTAGTAATCACCACTCTTTTACCAACTAATAGTGGGATTGATCGAAACTTTTTAACGTCCCCACGGTTAAAAGGGCGAGCATTTTGATGCGACGGGGATTCGAGCCCACGACCCTTAGATTACGACTCGAGCGCCTTAATCATAGAGCCCTGCCGGCCCTTTCCTTTCTCAATAAGTGCTTTTAAAATTAGCAAATGTCGATAGTTACACATGCTTTAAAAAAAGTTCAATGCATTCTATGCTAATACGACACACGGAAAACACCACTTCTAACGGCACAAGCAATTGAGAATGGCATGTTGGTCCATCACAGCTTAACCCCCGATTACTAAGTATACAGCTGGTTAGAGTGGATCGGATGTGAAACAAACGTCTTGCTGAAGGACATAACAACATAGAAAGGAGATTCTTGAATTCTCGACCTGTAACTACGAGTGCAAAGCAATACTCATCGAGATATGGTACTTCGTGCACATTTGGACGGACACAAATGATATTTATGGTCCAGGAGTTAGTGTACTTAATGTGATTTAAGGGTCTCGGGTTAGAATTCCCATCTCACCCAACTTTCTCACCTTTTTCAGTTATGATTTTACAGTCAATTTTATTATTCGTTAGTAAAAAGTAACCCAAGAGTTGGCGGTGAGAAGTAGCTGCCTTCCTCGAGCTTTTTCACTGCTAAATTGTGAACAAATACAGATACCACTGAAAGGAAATACAAACCAAACATTTTTGTCAGCGGAATAATAATAAAAACACTTAAAAACTTAGTTTTATATCGCAGATGCAATTATCTCCTGACCTATGTACCCAAATAACTTAATCCCGAAGTTCGTCGCTAGAAGCAGACAAGGGCGTTAAAAAGTTTACTTTTTAAGTGTTCAAAATTTAATTAACAGTAAAGAATACTAACGTGTGTTAACCGAAACACTTTGAAGCAAGTTTAGTACGTACTTTTACACGAAAAAGTATCAATTACATATCAGTGCTTTCAATAAAAAAAAACTATATAAAAAAGTAGCATTAATCGGTATATATATCCTTTTCAGAACAAAAATATTTGCTGTAATTCTTCTATTTTATAAGATGTGCTACATGTTTGTTTTTTTGATAAACTTAGTGGTTATTGACTAATAGGAATCAGAACCACACACTACCGGCACCTATTAAATTGTATATAAAATACAAAAATGTAGATTAAAAATAATCCTGTGACAACGTAGTACTATAAACGAGATTAATGGAAGTGAATAAATTAAAAATTCATAAGAATATTCGTTTCAACTTAATACTTTATATTTCTGTGCCTTTACAACTGTACAGCACTTTTAACTTCGATACATGTGAACTAAACATGACCCTTAGAATGTGTTTGTTTGTTTATACAAATATAACTACGTTATCGCGTTCCGAACACAAACATTTAGTTTTGGTGCTAAAAATATATCAAGAAACTTATAAAAAATAAAACTTAAAAAACGCTACATTATTTAATTATATCCGTTTATTTCAAGCCTACAGTCTCTAACAATCATATGAATTTCTTTGTTATTACGCATTCCGAATACTGCAGTAGGATTCGTGTTAAGTTTATATCTAACCTTCGTTATAACACGCGTCCTCATGTTATATTACGCGATTCACGTCTATAACACCTTGAGCTTAAAAACTGTAACAAAACATGCTGATAACTTTGGTTAAGAAAAAGTTGGATTGATTTTCCATAACATAAAAGCCTTATATTATTGAATATAAAATCTATGCAATTTTCCACCGTGATGTATTTATTACTTTTCTCATCGTTTAAATAAACTTTTTGCAACTAATGAAAAGGTTGTACCAAACAAGTTTTAACAACGAAACAACATGAAGGTTAATAATGAGTTAACCTCTAGTTCGAGTTGTGAAAACTAAGACGAAAAAAGAACGTACTTCACTGAAATGAAACCAAACATCATCATCAGGAAAAGTTTGGAGTTATCTGGAGAAGTAGTAGTTATGCAACTAAAAACAGAAACAAGGTTGCTTGGAACGGTGGTAATTAATAAGTATTAGCGTATAGCACGTAAAAACTGATGGGACAACTACACCATGCAACATATCCTGACCAAACACTTCATAGCTACCTGAATTTTTCGTAAACTTCGATGACCGAAGAAGGTCGAAACGTTGTTCGGTACTCAGCAGTGCTTTCTCTACTACTACCAGCCGTTTATTACATACAGAATTAAAACCATTGATAAAATTAATTCTTGGCGTATTCAGAGAAACCTATTGATAAAAACTCAGATTAACAACTTTTAATATATAAAAAAGCCAGTGCGTTTCGGTAACACAACGTTCCAACAATAGCTTTTTATGTCATTCTGCTTAGCAACAAAAGCATAACCCAATATTGTTGTTAATCTGTTCATTGAATGTGAAATGAAATATAAAGGTAACAAAACTAGAAAATATTTGATTTCTTAATTTAGAATCTCCGTTGACTAAAGACGTCTGTTTTTGTCTAAATAACGTTTATGATAAAACAGGAAATACCTAAATTCAGAAATGATTCAACATTGAATTGGTATTTTCAGTTTCATGATCAATTTCACCCACTTGGCTCCAAGCTAGGTGATCCTACAGTCTTTATTTTAGGTTTATACCAACTCTCACTACACTTTCAGGGTTTCACGTGGCTACCACTCACGACTCTCGTCACTAAAATCGTAATGGGCAGAGTTACTTAATATGGATGAATGCATTTTAGATTTTATGAGTCCTCCTATTTCAAGAAATCAAGCGTAACTTGTCGACACACACTGCCTTCTATATAGATTAGAACAAAACAGTAAGAAATATGAAAATAACAGAAGAGATGGGAGAAGCGAATGCTGATCAAAATAAATAATATACCAGTTGAAATAAGTTTTTAAAACATAAAAACAAAAATATGTTTTGTCAATGTGAGCAAATGTAAAACGTTCTACACACAATATTTTCTCAAACTCTCCTGTTCCTATGAAGTTGTCGTTTAATGATTATTACAAGTTCAACTTAAAAAAACAAAAACACAAGCAATGTACCAGCTTCATTTTTTTTTATTCTTCTTTTAAAGTCACCTCGAAAGTGAAGAACGAACAAAAGCAAAAATAAACAATAAATCCCACTGACACTTTGGGGACAAGAATTTTTTCATCAAACAAGTTTAATATATACGTGTGTGCGTGTGTATATATATATACAATTTTTATATATGTATTTATACACACACATACGCACAAGAACACAAGGTCGACTCTGAAATCACAGTACACCACAATATATGAATAGAAGGTGCCTAAGATAACGATGCCATAATTCATACTAAAATTCTTTTTATTCAAAAATTAGCTTGAAATGCCTCATGAAGAATCACTAAAGTGAAAAATCTCACGAGGAAACAGTTTTTGTAACTAGCAAAGAACCTCAAATTGAAGCTAAATATACGTAATGTGATACCTGTAGATCATGCACTTATTACATTTATCTATATCGTAACTTTTCAGATATTTAAATATTTTTATCATTCTAAACGACACTTGAAATTCAACCTCTGTGAGGCAAAGTTAAAAACAAACTAATTACGAATGTATGTTTATTCTTTAAGCACAGAAATGTTCTTGCATTTTTTTTGTAAATTCTTATAAGAAACCATATTTTCCCAAACAATGTAATAAAGAAAGGTAATACATGTATTCTGTCTGTTTAATAAGAGTGAAAAAAAAAATTAGCTATTCAGGCAACAAGTTTATTAAATCATGCCTTTTTTTTCACAAAACAACAATAACTTGATAAAAGTACAATAAGAAATTATCACACACTGCTAGATTAAGTGAACATTTACAAATCTTAGAAACTTCAGTTTCTCTCCAAAAGTTTTGTGCCAACGAACACCAATATGAAACATAACCTACCACACACTAGAATATGACATGACCAGTAATATTAAGGAAAAGCTATTCTACGCTACAAAATTTGGAGTTCAGCAATAAGTGATACACAAAAAAAAGACAAGGGCAACAAACGTTTCTTACAGCAAATAGGTACTCTAAAAATAAGGGGAGAACTTCAAAGTTTTATTTTTTCAATATTCCCAATATTTCTATTGGAGAAATAATGACCAGGCCAATAACAGTATTTCTTTTATCAGAGATAAAACTCATGTTACAGTGAACCATTAAGTCATTCTGATAATTTAATTTGGATTCCAGTAAGAATAATTTTGTTTTGTTCCTCCAGGTCCCTTCTGTTGACCCAGCCCTTGAGGACCTCCTCGCTGTGGACCCCCAGAAGGGGCTCCACCAGCTTGAGGAGAATCCTGTTGTATATGATGGTGGAGTAGAGTTGAATGGTGTTGTCCATGCGTCAATACTGGAATAAACGGAGTATATGGGGTTGAAGATGCTCCCATGAGACCAGGGTTCTGGGTTCCTGCTAAATTGAATGGTGGAGGAGTACCTGTGTGAAATCCTGGCTTGTCAAAAGTCTGAAATATCAATGAAACAAACCAACTTTAGGTAGGTATCCAACTTAAGAGAACATAACAAAAACCTCTTAGCTATTATCTTGATCATACGTGATTAAACCACAAATTTTTGTTTAATTTATAACACATGGACTACTAAGATCAGTGTTTCAAATGGTTCAGTCACAGTTTAGGTGATGAAAAACTAACATTTGTATTTACACACACACACAGTACTTGGATGTATACAAATAGTAAGTCCAATTAAACATTTGTCAAAAATTCATGAAAACTTTCTTAGCAGTTTAAATGTGAAAGTGGATTCACCTTTTTTTTTTTTGTGGAAACAGTTTTAGATATTGAAAAAATAAGCATACTGTATGAAGTAATTTCATTCAAACATACAACCTAAAAGTGGAATGTGTTTTTGAACTGAGTGTAGAATTTGGTGGAATGTGATTAGCAAAGAGAATGAAATTACAGCTTCTTCAAAATATCTAATCTGAACATTTACTATTATCTCCACATACCTTACACAGTCTAATAAATAGCTTGGTTGTTTGGTGTTTTATGGCACAAAGCAACTAGACTATTTGTGCCATACATCTGGTAAAAAGTTAAAATTAAAGTACTAAAATTCATAAAAAGAAATTTAAGGTACAACAAGTCAACGTTTAATTTGTGAATTAAAAAAATAGCATTAAATCCAATTTTTACATCTAGTCTATAGTGGTAAGAGAAAAACTACAGTAACACAAGTTGTAAAGGACTTTCTGTAGCATAATTGTAATTATCATAACTAGCCAAGATGACTAACAGTTAAGTTAAAACATCAGCACTAATCACCCCCGAAGCTGGCATTTCCAGTCCTGGTTTCGAGCTATTTGACATTATGGCCACTTTCAGAAAGTAAAGTAAACAAGTTTTAAAAGACTTGTAGCAAAATTTTAATTATTATAACTCTCAAGGATGACTAACAGGTAATTAAGACAGTAGCGTTAATCATCTGAAGTTGTCCTTTCCAGTCCTGGTTTTGAGTTACTTAATGTTATGGTCAGTTTCTAATTTCAAATTGAACTATATGAACTGTGATTTTTAAAAGGGAGCCACATTAAAAAGGTGTAAAGTATATATTAAAAACTTAAATGGCATTAAAAAGATCAATGATCTTTAAAAACACTAAAAACGTTTCTAAGATAAACAGTGTCACCATTACCAATAACATTGTATAACGTTATGGGCAAACCTTGGGACAGAACATGTTTAAAATGGAGCCGTCGTTGAGAGTTATAATGATGGCAAGAAAGTAAAATGTGGCTTATTGTGACCTAAGTGTTACACAGACAATACACATTGGCACATCAGTCACAGATAACAGAAAATTATGAGTTAAAACACTGTGGCCAACGTGTAGTCTAGTTAGAACTTTCTCTTTCCGATCCTTACAGAAGCAAGATGGCCAAATTCCAATAGAGGGTTTTATTTGGAAAAGTTTGTTTTCACGTTGCTCACTCCAAGTTGACTGCCAATCAGCACAGAGCTGAACACTGAATACAGAACCATAGTCCACGTATGGAACAGGTACATTAGTGATAGTGCCAGAGCAGACAGGTATAGTTGTGGTGTTGGCAAGCTCATTCCCACAATTACCAAAGTGGCCTGATATCCAGAAAAACTGGATAGAAGTAGATATTAAAAAGAAATGGGCCAGTCAGTTTTGAATATCGGAAAGAATTAATGTGAAGCAATTCCACGGCCAGTAAAGAACTAAGTGAGTCAGCATAAATAGTGCAATTTGAGTACTGCTTAGCTTTTATGTGATCCAGGGCAAGAGAAATGGCATACAGTTCAGCAGTGAACAGAGAAGCTGTAGAGGGGATTCTGCACGCAACCACCAAACCATAACAAACCATGGCAGAGCCCACACAGTCACATGATTTGGAACCATCTGTATAAATAGGAATGAATGGATGGATGGTTTGAAAGGTGTTCAGGAAAAAGTGGACAGTACTTCCAATCAGGAGTGTCTGCTTTTCTCAGATGACTTAAAAGATAGGTCACATTTGGGAACTATAATAAGCCATGGTGTAATGGGCTGATCAGTGGATACAGCAATGTTATCCAAGGACAGACCAAATTCATCCAATTGTGCCTGGATATGAAGACCAAAAGGAGCAAGGGCAGAGTGTCTGTTCTGAAAATGCATGGCCCACCACGGAAGAAAAACATTGCCCCCACTGCAACAAGCACAAGTTAAGGAATGGTGATATGAGATCTTCTAGTGACTGAACCACTGACATTAGAAACAACTGAAAGGGTATGGAATGTATGAATGTACCTTGCTATTGAGATAACCTGCCTTGATGGTGGCAGGTGGATACAGTGACATAAATGTCAGAATGAGGACACTGGTCGGCATCATATTTCCATTTATGTGAGTGGAGATAAGCCTCACTGCAGAAACTCCTTGGGTGGAGAAACCAGCAAGAATCTCTGACAGGGAGATGTTCTTGAAATCCCTCTCAACAAATATCTCCTTGTCACAAATTCAAAGTAGCATGAGACATAACCTCAATAAGTATATCTGCAACTGCCTTTGAATGCAAGAGGAGTTCACTGTGTTGATATGTGGATGTTCCCACAAATATGTCACCAGAGCAAAGGTTCTTTACTGACTTTGGAGAGCCAGCAAGTCCCTCTAGTCCCTTCTGAATGTAAAAGGAAGACATTTACCCTAAAGGTTTGTCTGAAAGAGAATGTAGTTTTAGAAAACTAGGTACAGGCATTACAGATGTTGAAGACTGCTGCTCAAAATCTTCAAGATGTGGTCATTTACCTATGGACTGTTTTTCTTTCTTTTTTACTATTTAAGTTTTTATTTAGAGGATCCATAATAAAAAAAAGAATATTTCAGTGCCCACTGACCCCACCCACCATGGAGCCCCATGAGGGGATGTACTACAATGCCAAACAAGGACACTGCAGCAACCCAGGGTTTCATAAGCACTATACCCAAACACCAGCCCAGATACAATGTCCACAACACCTATTGAGAACACCCATCCCTCGTACTTGGTTAACCATAGCCCAAGTGGACCAGCTGACTGACCATAGGGGCCACCCCAAGGCAGCCTGTCTACAGGAATTCAAGGCCAAAGCGGTGTTTAGGGTTGGACCCCACAACCATCAGGATCCTTTCCTCCCTTTTACAGGTCACCATGCATGGCAAACATGTGGGTGGATGTTTAGATGCTGAGATGCCAGAGGATGTACAGGAATTCACACTGAGGGGCTATAAATAGCAACTGATATATTTTCACACTAAATGTCGGTGGATTCACTGAAGTTACATAAGTTTAATCTACTAGAAAAAATAATTAAACAAGAGTTCTGAAACTGACTCACCAAGCCTCGCCTGTACATTATATAATACATATATGTTCCCTTATTGTAATAAAAAGGAACAGCACACAAGTTTGTCTCTCAGCAGAATTACTGTCTGTTACGTGTGAGATTATCTTTTATATATCATTTTGCATTAATGTCTTAACAGAAAAAATCTGAACTTGTTTCCAGGTTAGTAGCATATAGGATTGAGGTTCAAACAAGAGAATGTGATTTAAGTGAGCTTCCTTATGAGAACTGGAGAAAGTCTCACAAATTACCTTGTTTCTAATACTGAAAGTGGACTATTCCTACTCATACAAAAAAACAGAAAAATAACATACAAATGAACAGAGGAAACAGACTAGACTAATTATGTAGATAAAGAATCACAATAAGAAACAACTGAATTTGAATAAACAAACAACATACTAAGCCTGTGGAAGTTGTTACTACTTACTGCTAGTAAAAATGTAGATATAAATGAACATGTTAATAATATTTAGTAGTAAAAATCACAGATTGATTGGTATGGTTTCTGAGTGTGTAAATATTTACGTATGTAATATCTTCTTCCTGCAGCACTTTTGGAGGCAGGGTGATTGTAATGTTTTGGAGGGTTTACTTTTTTTCCCATGGCTTAAATAAGACTATGTTAAGCAATCCTTTTAATGATCCCTAACAAGATCTATTTATACTATAATTATTTTCTAAAATGAAATTTAGATATTTTTATTTATGGTGAGATACTGCAGAACAATATCACAAAAATGTAAAGATTTATGTTTGTTGATTGTTTTCACAGGTTTATTCTCAGTGCTTAAACAGTAACTGTAGAAACATACATATACTTGGTTACTTTAAACTGCATAACTTGATCCATCAAAATCATTGATCAAAGAATAAAACCTTGTTTTATGAAAGTGAATATTTAACATGATGGAAGAATAACAAAACAAAATTAAAACAAGATACTGACCCTTAGAAGTGCATAATTAAATTTTGGGCGAGTTCACAGAAAGTATCAATTATCCATAAAAATGAAATTTAGAATTTGACTATTTTTGTGCTTTTTTAATGTTAAAAATCCACTAACTGCACTTTCTTTTGGTGGTGTATGCACACACAGTACTAAGGTAGGAAATTCAAGAACATGAGAGTATTGTTGCATTATGAAGAGTTTTTGTGACACCATGGGGTAGAAACTGTTTGCAGCACCAATGACTATAAATGTCAAGTCAGATAAATCTGATTACAGCTTCCAAATGGTTAAACAAAAAGGTAACACTGAAACAGTGATAGTAAATAATCAATAATTTTATCTTGAATATCAGGTATCAAACTCCTAAGAGAAAATAAAAAAAGCAAACCTATTAAATTGGCAACAAAATTAGTTTCAAATTCATTAAAATTATCACAAAAGCTCTAAAAATTAATATAAAAAACAATAAGAAGAGAGAACAGTTTTTACACAAATGTTAATTGTTTTCAATTGTATATTGAGCCAAAAGATTAATAATTTATTGTTTAGTGTTGACTCTGAATGAGATGTTCAGACATAAATACATAAAGATGTAATGGCAATAGAACCATGGTAGTCTGTAATGTACAGCAGGAAGTGTTAAAAGAACCACAAAGAGAATCATCTTCTACATTCAAAATAAACTTGAATCAAAAAGAGAGTTACCTTCGCTAGCTGGGCATGAGTCTTGTTGTACATTGAGGCACCAATGTCTGCTGCAGGTCCTGTACCAGCTACTAGCAACCCCATGAAAGAAGAGTTAATAAGTATTTACACCTTTCACACAAACATACTTGGACAGACAAAAACAAAACAGATACAAAACAAATTAATGTTTTTTTTTTATTATATTTATTGCTACAATAACGTAAAAAAAGTTATGTTTCAAACACTGGAGTGTTAGAGATAAAAGAACTCCTGTAAACTTCAGAGACAAGTTCTTTACTAAAACACCTTTCTGCAGATAAATATTCTCCTGACTATACCATTTTATGTTTTAGAAATTGTGTTTTATAACTGTATGATAGTTCTTTCAATATTTTATTATATTTTACTACATGTGAGATTATTCGTTATTCAATTCTGGGTAAAAGTTAAATTAATATTTTTGGCCAAAATAATAACATTTTTACTTTTTTGAGATCTTATCACACCTACTTTCAAGTAAATACAACAAAATATTGAGAAGAGAACTTACACGACCCTGTTACACCTTTTCCCTGACCTTGAGAACCAGCACCGTAAGCACTCTTCGAGTAATCTTGTGTCTGGTTCAAACTGTCATAGGCTAAAATAGAAACATTCGAGTCAGCATCACAATAACATTTCATCACACGGTCACAACAAGAGATGACAGCTTAGGAACAAAAAAATTTATTTAAACACTTTTTTTATTGATGTATAAATATTTTTAAATGATGTCTTTCAAAATGCGTGTTCCAGAATGCTGAACTTCCATTCCCAGTTCAAGTACACAGATTAAATATCTATGTATTAAATTACCTATTCCCTTCAAAAATTAAACATCACAAGATCTATACTAAACAACTTGATATCCAAGTAAAATGTTTTGTTTTTTTTTACAAATCTTAACCACATACATTGTCATCATAAAATGAAATAAAAGATATCAAGCAGTTTATTTTCAGTAAAAACAAATCTACAAATCTGGTAAGGCTTAGTGACAGTCTAAACTCAACATTAACAGTGGTTGATAACATGCAAGCTACATAGAATTTTTACTAGGATGAACTAGAACAGTTGAAGGCTTAATAATACAGCACTTTCCACACCTTGGCAGCACTGGACAGAGAAACAAATATTGGTAGGAATTCAGTGATGTCAAGAAAACCCACTTGTAGAGAAATATATATGTAAAAACGGCTATATTTATGGTGTGAGAGAGTCAGTTTTGCATAGGTAGGAATAAAGTGTTTGTGAAATTTTGTTGGGTTTTCTCATTTTTAATAGTATTTTGTTTTGTTGCGTTTCGTGTCTTTGTTAGATTTGTGTGTATAGGTTTAAATTTGTTCGTGTCCGACAGGATGTTCTTCATTTTTTGGATGTATTCATTCGTGTTCATTATGACTCTCCCCTGCCTCCTGCAGTATGTTACAGGAGAAAATTTTGATAACTTGTTAATGTTCTAAAGTACAGTATTTCTACATGGTCTATAACAGTGAAAGTTTTAAAAACAATAAATGTTGTAAACAAAAAACACCTTAAACTGTGTAAAACATTTACAAATATTTTAAATGTGAATCACAGTACAAATGGCTATAACTGATGCTTACAGGAAGAAAATATTGTAAGCAAAGACTCAGTAGTGTTGCTAAACTACAATAACTTGTAACCAGAAATTTTCTTATCTTCAAATACAGAGATGCTGGATAAATCTTTCATTATTAGTAATGACAAGAAACCCACTTGAAGTAAAAATGTTTCTCAAGATAGCTGGTATGGGTGTTTAAACTTATTAAAACAGAGAACAACGTTTCGACCTTTGTAGGCTACCTTCAGGTTAGAGTTTGAAACTGACCATTGTCAACAGTGGCAACAGTCAGTTTCAAACACTTTCACTTGAAGATGACCTATGAAGATCAAAATGTTCTCCAGAGATGCCAACTATTTCAAATGACTGAGCATAATGATTGTAGACAGAGCCCTTTATCATTTGAGGCTACTAGGCCTGACCAATGTCTCTAAGCTGTTCATTATTATTAAATTATTATTTATTACTGCTATAGATTGCTCATTCATAACTGTGTTTTGCGTATTTAATAAAATTTTAAAAAATTCTTTTTAAATTCTTTATATTCTGAATTCTTACTCAAATATCGTTATCTGCATAGTTTTTGTCTTCGCCTCAGCCTTTTGTTGGTGAGATGCCGATTTTGTATGTCTGGAACAACTGTTTATCCTGCCATGTGCCACAGAAATATCGATGTGTCAAACTGTACAAAACGCATGACTGTCACTGACTTTTGATGCAATGACCAGATATTTTGCACTATACTCTTTCCTAAATTTTTCATTCACAGTTTTAGTCCTTTTAAATTTGCCAGAAAAAAGACAATCTAGTGAACGAGGCATTTTTTTTCCCATCTTGTGAACAATCGCATTGGTGTTTGTATGCCGCTTAGAAAATGAGAAATACCCATCTATGCGAGCATTGATTGGCTGTCGAGCACTGATGACGTAACTATGGATTTCCCCACGTACCCAGTATGGAGAAGCACCTCACTCAAACTGTTGGTAGACGTCGGAGATACAAATATTTTTTATTATTTCAAGCACAAACACGATTATTGCAAGTAGCCATTTGGACTAGGTCTTTTATTTATTATCAAAAGTTATTTGTATCTCACTAGAAATTTTCTTTTCACCTCTTTCAAGCCCTGGGGGAAGAATTTATCACTTTATTGTATAGGCCTATGTAATATACAATTTGGGAGTTGCAACAAGTCGTAATATTTGTCTGTATGAGCGTATAGTCATAATATATACACCAAAATTGTAATGATTATGCTCAAATCATAATGGTTGGCATCTCTGTACTCTAATTAATCTTTAAAGAAATTTCAATTGCAAAAATAACATTACCATCAGACTTGCCAATGGAAATTAAAGGAACTAAAATATCAGTTCATGAAATACAGGAATTTCAAAAAGATTCTTTACTGCTCAGCTGTCATAACCTTGCAATGCAAAAATACAAATGGTTCTTTCTTAGGGCAACAAAATGGTTTCTATAAATTTACATAAAGAGATACTTACAAAACAATAGCTTTTCATAAAAGACATCTAAAACACTAACCTGAAGTGTACGACAAAGAACCGTAGGCTGCAGCTTTCTGAAACTGAGTGTTAGTGGATACACCATGAGCATTAGTAGCAGGTGGAACCTTAAGAAACAAACAAACATCTGTTGAATGTTGAAGGAGACAATTTCATTTCACAGATTCTCATTGTTATAAACTAGTCCCTAACTGTGTATGTAACATGAATACACACAGATTATAATTATTATTGTACAAAGTTCAATAATGTTTTTACATTGAAGAGAGCTAGCAATTTGAGATCTTTCAAATGAAATATTTTCACAAATAAAGCTTAGTTGGGTGAAATGGATCACAATAAGAAAAATAAATCACTTAACTGAAAATATTACAAATAACTTACAACTGAATGAACCTAACTACTAAAGTGAAACAAATTATTGATCTTTACTATATAAGAGGGTAAATGATTACAAAAAGCTTAAAACATCAACAAAACACTGATGTATGTATGGTACAGTTGAGTAAATCTATGAATAAATTATCCTTACTTGGATAAAAGGAGTTCCATACTGATGCATGCTGCCTGGCATCATTCCTGGAAAATAATAACCATAACCAGGGGGCAGTGCAGCAGGGTTTAAGAATGGATGCCCATGGGTCTGTGTTGTTGCCTGGCCTTGAGATAAAGTTGTAGCCACTGCTGAGCCATCAGGATCTCCCCGGCTAAACTTTCCATCAGCTCCTGGATGAAAAGTATAATTAGAAAATGCCAAACCTTCAGATTTTAGAACAACAACTTACTCTGAAACTACTAGTTTTTAATATATGCACATATTATCAACAGCTTCAATTTTTATGTATAGTTTATCCAAAATGGTTGGTTGGTTTTATTTAAAAAAAAAAAAAAATGAAACATGTTTAACATTCCTTAGGGCTAATACTAAACAAACTAATTATAAATGGATTTATAAAATCCCAAACCTAAGGAACCTGATTAGGAAAATTAAAACATTAACTGAGTGATTACAATAGAACTTGTTGCTGTTATACCAAATGTAATATGACAGAATAGATACACTTACATGTAATGAGTTAAGTTCTACCACTACACACTCAAGCTACTAAATTCATACTCTAATATTTCCAATAAGAAGATTAATACAGCAGTATCAGGAATGTTCATTCCAATAAATTATTACTCGTTCACTTTTTTTTTTTTTAAAGCAATTCCTTGAAAGGTACAGGCCAAATATTCAAAAACACACTGGTATGAAGTACTTTTACGTGACTATTTAAAATATTTTTACAAGTCAGTGAAGTTCACGAAAGCCAACTAGATGTAAAATGTTAAGAACTTAATTGGCATTATAAATGTACTTGATTAAATGTAATAAATGGACTTTAAAAAGAAGGTACAATCTTTTTTAAAAACGTGGAACAGAGCTCAATTTAAATTTATATAGATGCACTAATCATTTTACAATTAAAATCCTTAGTATTTGCATGTTCTCAAAAATATTTTGTACTGACAACAATGAGCAATGTTTTACTTGTTTTAGTTTTTGGAGACAATGTGTGCAAATATTCAAGACCAAAGACATGCAATGAAGTTCATAAATATTTTTATAGAAGTACAATACCAAAACAATGGATGAACCAAATTAATATTGAACCCTGTTTTTTTTTAATGCTATAAATATGATTGCAGAACAATGTTAACTACTTTCAAATTTCACACAGGAGGAAAAACATGCATGACAGAATGTTAGGAAGTTATAAATGTTCAACAAGCCCACACTTCTATGTGTACATGAAATCTTGCACAAGTCTTTCAATCCACAGAAATAAACGTTCTGTTTACATTAAAAACACATCTCTTCACTGTGACAAGTTTTTAACAAACATAATTGTGTTCACCCCTTTCTCAATTTCTGGACCTTTTCCAGTTTAAATATGCCTGTATATGCTGCACTGTCAAGTTCCACATTCCATCCTTTCAAACTAATTGTGTACACCCCTTTGTGAACATCTGCACCAACCATGTTAAACTTACCTGTGTATTCTACACAGCCAAATCCTGGATCTATTTCAGCAATAACTGTGTACAAAATAATGCCAAGTAAGAGACGTTTTCAGGTAAAACTTACCCGTGTATACTACACTGCCAAGTCCTGGGTCCCTTCCTGTTAAGCTAGTTGGGGGCTGGAAAGGCATATCATAATAACCCTGGAAGGCAAAAGTACATTAATACTGGCAGTTACTTGAAATGTTAATTAAAATGTTTTTGTTTAATCTAACCTGTTCTCTAAATAACATTTTAAACACACACTACTCTGCAAGGATTTATATTTTCATACATATTTCAGAAATAATGAACAAAATATTAAACTGTTTATGCTAGTATTATACTGTTACATCACCACAACATTTTAGGAAGCAAATAAACATATAACTTTATTATCAAACCTTAAAGTTATCCAGGGTTAAAGCAGGGTTACAAAGGCAACAAAACTAAAGGAAGGAACACCAAATTAAAAAACTGTTTAAAATAAACAGAATTGCAGCCATGTAGAAAACATGTTAAAAAATACAACCACCATGCAAGCATAACACACCAAAGAACAAATTAACTAGAAAATTTAAGGTTAGTAACATGCTCTACAGTAGAAGAAAATAATTATTTTAATGCATCATGGATAGTTACATAATCAATTTCCTTAGAATTCTAGTAATTTGTGAATTATTTTCCTTAACATACATAACCAATCAATCCTGTTATTTGTTCAGTAATCTGTAAAATCAATTTTTCACCAGTTGAGCTGAGATAAGACCTAGTCAAGTTTATAAAGTTTACTCACATGTAGAATAATGAAAGAAGTCAGCTTCCTGAAAAACCTGAGAGGTCATAATTTTTCCCAGATTTTTTATTTTTTTTTTGTCAAGTTTGTAATCTCAGTAGCATCAAAATGAGACCAATAGTTTATGGAGTCACTTAATTTCTAAGATACTAAATTTTAAATGTTTTTAGCTCACCATTTTATTTCACTGAAAATAGCCTCATAAAAGTGAATATAAACATAACTTTTTCATGGAGCACATATTACCTAAAGTTTAGGCAAAAACACCACCTTGTGTTAAATAATGCTACAAATAGTGCTACAGATATGTTCTTTAGGCAGAAAATATACTGGATCAAAAAGTACATTAATCACATGACTGAATGCTTTATACAAAACTTTACAATAAACACAAAGAATGTACAATTAGTAATTTTAATAAGAAACACGAGTTTTTATAGCCATTATCTTTGGCATGACACATGAAAGCTGTCATCGTTTATGCTGGAATACAACTACAAATGTGTTTTTCTAAGTTACCCTAACATGAAATTATTTACTTTACAAATACATGCAAACAAGTAATAAAAATGCATGAAAAATTGAAATCAACAAGGAAAGCAGTAACGTCTTTTTCACAGCAAATTCCAATGTGAAGGACAAAATACATGCACACACATTACAAATAATCAGGCAAAAACTCAACAAAAGTGTATAAAAAGAAAGTTACAGCTCTACACAGGTTATTTTTTAAGCTATGCAAAAACTAATAAGTAATAAATTAGACTTAGAATGAAAAAAGAGAAAAAAGCTTAAAAGCCTTAAAACAACAGAAAAACAAAAATGAAATTCTACAGTCTGAGACACTAAACTGCTTATCAGCAAATGTTTGTCATAAGGGATTTCTAAACATTACCTAAATGCCATGCACAAATAGTTTGTTTCTGATAATATTAACAATAAATACTGCTATTGCTTGCTTGTTCACAATGGAACATGTGAATCTGGTTTAACATACTGTCATCACTGGAGGGAAGGTTTGTTAGAAAAGTACATACAAATACTGTTTTTCTAGGAAGATATCTAAGCTATAATTTCCAGTCTTAAAACTTTCTTAACAAGGGAAGAAGAGTACAATAACATACTGTTGAAAATTGAAATGGGCAAAAAAAATTTCACAGAGCCTATATCCTATTTTAAAACATATTAGTAACAATTTATGTTGAAGAATATTTAAAGTTTAACACAAGTAAAACTGTACGACTTAATATCTTACAAACTAACTGATCAATTTCAATTATGATTATTCTAACAATCAACTGAATTAAATTATGATTAAATCAAGTGTCACTAAACTAATGAATTAATAAAAATTAGTATTTCTAATTATTTGTTTCTGATTAACCCTCTGGATACGGGTAAACCAAAAAATATGTCAACCTTTTTACATTCATACTTTAATTAAACCACTTCATAACACTGCACGATTTTTTTTTTTTTTTTTTTAAAGTTTTGCTTCTTGAAAAGTTTTTGCTGATTGTGAGAGGTACCTGGTGGGTATGCACAAATATAGTTTTGGTTTTGCTTCACCATGTAGGAACTCTGAGAAATAGACAGTTATCTGTTTACCGGCAATACGGTATTTAATTGCATTTATATTTCTGATACACTATTAAGTTCAACATAATTAAAAGTGTTTTGCTCCTGATCTTCATTTGTATTCAATGTCCAGTGCATCACGTTGCAGTGTCCAACAGCAGTCAGCAAGCACTGACGGATTCCAGTTGCCCTGATATCGTTTTTCCATTGCAGCAATCTCCTGGTGAAACTGAAGATTTTGATGAACTGGTACATGATGAGCAAATTTGGATGTGATTTTCGTGATCAGCAGCCAAAAATCTATAAGGAACACCCAATAGTGTTCAAGAAGCAAAAACTTTGTTGTGCAGTGTTATCAATGTATGTCAATAAATAAATTCCGTATTAAAATTTAATTTTACAAATAAAATCCTTATATTATCTAAGATTTTATTTAATAATTTTGAAAGAAAATAGTTAAATAAGTGAACTTTTCTATCACGTGACTTGGTGCTGCAATTTTCCACTTATAATTTCTTCCCTAACAACAGCTTCAGATTCTAAAACCAATTAGAAGCATAAGAAATATTAAATGACAAAATAGAAAGTTTAAATTCTTCTTGCTGCTACTTTTGTATGACATAGCTTGATACTTTGACTTAGGTGATTTATTGATTTGTTACTTTGATTAGGCATGAAAATGTGTGCCCGAGACTATTTAAGAATAAATTACTAAAACTGCTTGGCAGAATCTGTAGTCATTCTATAGAGAAAAATATTTTATTTCACATTTCCAACTTTTGCTACAGTTAGTATTAAGATACAGAAAGTATTAAAAAAACAAATAAAAGCTATGCAAATGAAATATAAACTTTTTTTAAAACTATGACTTGTAATATTTGCTACATGGTTGCAAAATTTGCAAAGACACCCCTTTGCACATTAATAGTTATAGGATGTAGTTTCACAATTACATGATGGTTACAAGGATGGTCAAAATCACCGAGCCCACACAGAGAGAAACAAAATCCATTTGTACTGAAATTAGGATTTTGGATTTTTCAACAATAAATTAATTGAAACATATTAGTTAAATATCAAGTTAATTTAAGAACTATGCCTGATTGGTCTACTTTTAGCATTATAGTTTGTTTTTTAATTCAAGTGTCCTCAGTTTTCATGTTTTTAGAGTGGAAAAGCTTTGACTGGCAGCACTCTATATCATAATTTATTGTTCTTCTGAACTGCTGACTAAATGGAAGATAAATGGCAGGCAGCAACCCACTATTTTGTTTGCATGTACTGTAATTTAACTCTCTCAACAAGGGCTCAGTTGATTTGACCAATCATGTGACGTCTTTGCACTCGTATAGTCTTTACTATTAATTGTTCATATTGTATGTGTAGCTTCACAAAATTTGGCAGACTTTCAGTACAAATTATAAGTAAATCTTTCACATTAAAAAATACTTTTGTGAAGTATTTTAAATAAACTAAAAAAAATATTTGTCCATAAATATATCCAATATTTATTTTGAATAAGCCAAATGCAAAGTTATTTGTGTTAAGATTAATAATACTTTGTCTCAAAAATCTCAAACCTTCTGTATACATTTCAAATGCTTGTTTTCAGTAAAACTTTATATTTCATCTATTATTTTTTGCAACCTTAACTCTATGAAATGTTGGTCAATTTGACCAATCTTATAATAAAAGAAAAACAAATAAATTATCCTTTTTATCTTTCTAAAATGATTTCAAATTGTAACATGAAATTATACTTGTTTATTCTAAGTAGCTTTAAACTTGTAACAGCATACATCTATTTAAATTAAATTTTATTGAATTTTTGCTCTTTAAACCATGAATAACTACTATTCACACCTTATTAAGGTTGTAAATCACTTGGGGAATGTGGCGCTAATGTTATGATATTGAATTATATTATCCATGAGCCACTCATTGCATGCCTCACAAAACATTTTTTTATGTATTTCACCTAATCTAACCTTAACTAACCTAAAACAATCCCTATTTTTGCATTTTAGTTATCTTTATAATAATAAAGAATAAACATAAAAAAGAAATAAAGTACTTACCCAATCTTTTCTTTTTTCACGCTGTCAAATGTTGATGTCACTTAACCCTACATTTTTTATACTAATGGTAGTAATGCACAAAATTTTTTATTTAATTAAATAATACACCAAGGAATATAGAATAATAACACAAAAAAGACAATTTCCATTTACTCTCACAATTTGTCTGGCTTTCTAACTATGCAACAAGAGCCAATACAAGTTCATCCACGCCAGTCAACGTCTTTCCCACAGGAACAAACTTTGTATTAACACGAAAATTGACAATTATCCTTGTAAACAAAGTTATACATCACTTGATAGATGAAAATCTAGACTTTTTATATGTTATAGATAATACATAAGAACTATCAATTCATTCTGAAAGTGAGCATGTGGCAGGAGGGTACGACTTTCTATTTGATAGGTCTGTAACCAAACAAAATTGAAGGCTACAAAAATTATGGTTTGTCTGAACAATGACAATTCTACAGTGAGTAATTTATAATTAATTTCATACTTTTTCAAATGGTGATGGATAAAATAGGAAAGAGAAGATGGCTAGAGAATGTGTGTTGTGTGTTATACTAGGAGAAATTCAGACATTTTCTAATACTTCATTCTAGAATTAAGAAATTAAGTCACATGCAATTAAAACATGGATTATTAGCTGAAATCATATGCTATACAAATTGGTATAACAAACAAAGTAGGCTAATAAAATTATGAATGCAAGTCACTAAAACCTCATTACATGCACAGTACTATTCAACTAAGTGAATATAATTGACCAATGGGGTTATCAACAAACTGATTAACAAATACCTCCAATCAACATGCTCTATTAGGATATAAAAGTTAAACTCACTGAACTGCTGCTGGGATTATTTTTTAAAAATAATTTTGAGTAGTTATAAAAAAATTTACATAATTAGCATGCATTTAAAAAATTTATATTTCTATTATAATGTTACATACTTGTATTTAATATGCTTTAGGATTATATGTGCATAGATGTCCCAAATTTGGAATTTATAAGCTCTAAGGAAGGCATTCAGTGACTAGAACCTTATGCCAATTCTTGTTTAACTGAAAATTAAGATTTGTCCATCATTCTTAAAATGTACCCACAGCTCCAACGTGCAGAGCATGCTTTTATAGCAACATGACACAAATTATAAACTTTTCATTTCAGTCTTTGTAGGCTACCCATTATTTCATTGCATTAAAATGTTGTATATCATTTCTTAAATGTCTTACAGTCTAAGAATGTTTCAATTTACATTTACGTGGTGCTTATATTGTTGATTTCTAGCCCTATCTAACTGTAAAAAAAACATTAAAAACACATCAACAGAGGTATCTAAATGAAAGATCTAGAAAATGGCTTGTTTGCAACCTCACAAGAAATAAGCAGAATTTTAAAACACATTTTAGGTATAAAGTTATGATTAGTTCTTTTAGATTTTAGTTGGCTGATTTTTAGACCAATCAGAGAAATCAATTATTGTGCCCTGTCAAAAGTTTGTGGTAATTCACTGCACTATTGAAGATGGGTCTATG
Organism: Tachypleus tridentatus; assembly: GCF_004210375.1. Taxonomy (NCBI): domain Eukaryota; kingdom Metazoa; phylum Arthropoda; class Merostomata; order Xiphosura; family Limulidae; genus Tachypleus; species Tachypleus tridentatus. The sequence goes on along the minus strand of NC_134837.1, from coordinate 29,485,134 downwards.
TTTATTAATTCACATACAACTGCTTAAATTCAAACTAGATGCAGCAAATGAACACTGTCAAGAAAATGAATTAAAACAGAAGTTAAACATACTGGAAATATGAAAAAAACCTACACTTTGCATGATTACCAACTGAAGGTTCATAACTGTACGAACATAAATAAGTGTTCTGAAAAAGTCTATCTTGGAAAAATAAAGATTATACACAAAATTGTTTGGCTTCATTTCACCTGGAGTAGTAGGGATAAGTGCAATTTTAATGACTGTGAACAATAAGGATAGCTTTAATCAGTTTCTGAATGGTGATGAGACATGGAACTCAAGACAAGGAATAACAATGACCATTTTATGCCACCTGTACAAGACTATGGTGGAAGTGAGCTGTGTGCATTGTACGCATCAGGATGTACCTGCAAAGTGCCTGCAGGTTCTTCTAAAGACTTGTATCAATTAACTCTCACATTTCCTGATCAGCCTGCTAATGACGATAAACAACATTATATTTTTCACCTAGCGAGTTCTGTCCATTACTTTCATAACAAATCTTATATATAAATCACTGTTCTGGTTTTTAATATATATGTAAAAAATACCTAGTTTTATACATTATGCATACTTTAAAGATGAGTAAATGCAATTAGGGTAATTTTGTCTTAAAATAATGCATATCTATATTGTGGATTAACTTGAACAGTATCATATCATATCTGACTTACATGTTGAAATTTGTGTGTTAAGGGAGCAATGGATAAGTTAAGTGTTTTCATTTAGTATCTCACACTGTAATTGCTCTCTCAGTGTCTAACCTGAATTTGTTGCTTACAGTCATATCTGCTTAAAATTTATTTAATTTATAATTATAGCAGGATCATTTGACTTTAAAGCCACTGGTACTGATCTACTGTATAATCTATTTGTTTTTTTAATAAATGCTCCACAAATGATCCCAAACAAGAATCCACAATAAGCAACACATGTTACTGTGTTCATAAAAAACTACATATAATACAATGTTACAGATTTAAAAACTTCCCAATATTAATAGTTTTATACTTCCATTTGAAACCATGACATTTTCAAAATCAAATAGAGTACAAAAATGGTTACAAGTTAAAATAATGGTCACTCTATAATTTTCTAAGTTATGAACAAACAACAGGGAAGTTGAAAATGCTAAACGTAATTATGTTTTCAACAACAAAGTCTAAAATATTATATTGTGATGTTTGGTGACATCAGGCTGCATACTGAACTTGTCCATGTTTCACTAATTTCAAATAAATTTCAACAATAACACATGCAAAAATAGCATCAAAGCACAAAATAATCTACACAAAGTTCTAATAAGGATTAATATACACTTGACTGAGCTGAGTACAGTAAATAAAGTTTATATACACAGACACTTCTTTCTTCCTGTATAAAGCTCACACATACACACACACAGTTTTTTGTTTAAGACAAAGTGCAATCCAGATTCTTGTTTTCCTAATTTGGCTCTAATAATTTACTCTTAATGTTTTAATTTTAGAAAAGAAAACTCCATGTGCCATCAACTTCCTTTAATAACTGAACACATGGTTGGTTAGGAAAGGTATGGATAAAAGAGTGCAGGTTCTATTAAAGCCAATTATTGCAGAAAGCATGATAACAGTGGGACGACTCACTACACATACAGTTTGGCATATCAACATACCAATGTCGGCAATCTGGACTGCAGTATCTGCAAATCTTCATAACTATATACAGGCTGCTGCAAGCCCTTCAAAATAAGAAACAAAGTCATAAATAAAGGCCCCACATGACAGGCAAGAAAAATAAATAAGAAAAACTAAAGAAGGGTCATGTAACAAGGGTCAAGGCATCAGAATCTATCTGTTTGACAGCCAGAACTTGTGTTTTCCTAGGCAGAACTTTCTCTACCAATAAACAGTGGAGATAATTTTCAACAGCTCTTACTTCACTTAACTCCCTGGTACCGAGAGTTACTGCAAATCTCCAGAAATCTATTCAAGGTCTTTAATAATTTTACCTGATGTATCCAAATTTAAAATTCACTTTATTATCATGATATTGAATGATGGATTTTCTTTAGAAATCTACTTTCTTTAAGATTAACTTCTGCAATATCACTGCGTGTTATATAAACAAAATTTTTATACAAAAACTATTCTTAAAAACTTCTTAATCTACTATTAAAGAATCAATAATACCCAGGCTACTAATTATACATTAGCTTTTTACTTAAATCCCTTGTTACTACACTATTACTTTTTTAAATTCTTACTATACTGTTTTATGACACAAAAAGATTACAAGTTGTACCCCAACAATGACAGTACTTACATAGAAGGGTAGACCTGCTTGACTCATGATGTACTGGTGACCTAACATGGCTGGTGGGACACCTGGTGGAATGTTTGGCATTGCTTTTCCTGCTGCAAGGTAATCTGTTGTGAACAGGTTGTAGAGAAAAAACATGATTTTAAACATGTCCATTTATATGTTCTCAAAAATACATAATGTTATGAATCCTTTATCTTTAATAAGATTCCAAGTGTATTACATTCTTACAAAGCAAATATCTTACCTTTCTTTAAACATAATCAGAAAAATTAATTAGTCTTTGAAAGTGTTTTCAAATGTTTCATAATCATTAATCAGAGTGACACCACAGAAAATATTTTCCTAACTTACTATTACAGATTTCCTACCACACTTTTCTAAATAAATGTTATGGCTTTTTAAGTTTGGAAGACTAATAATTACTCCTTAATTTTGAGTAATTTGTGATGCTAACTGTAGATTAAACAATGTTAGTAATGCAGCAATGATAAATATCTCATGTTGATTCTTGAGAAAATTCAATGTTCTACACAAGATAAAAGATTCACTTCTCACAGGTTTTAACAGTTACTACACAGTAAAATACATGAACAAATTTGTTTTGTGTCCACTACTTATTTTAAGATTTTAGAAATTGATTCTGACAAAAAGAACTTTCAAATGTAATGTCACTAGCAAATTAAAAGATACTGGTGATTCACTGAAATTACTGTGTTTAAGGAAAACATTTACCTAAATTTATAAAATAAATGTTTCTTTTCAGACTTCAATTCATTACCTGTCCTATTTAAAAGAATATCCACTACTTGATAGTTTGTGCATCTCCAAATATGAAACTTCTATTTAGATACATCTACCTAACTTAGAGTTTTTATTTTCTTGCTCTCATGTACTCCCCCCTCCATCACAGATAGTTTACTCTGAGGTACAGTCTATTTTAATTTTATTGGACCTCTATCTGTGCAGTAGACAAAAATGCTGATGTTCCTAAAAAACATCTTAATTAACAAATATCTCATACAAGATAAACAGATATTATACATTCAAAAAACATTCCACTATACTCATCTCTCACACTTCCAGTAACTGTTTCTTCCATTCACTTCAGAAAGCTTGTTTACACACAGATAAAACAAGCATAAATGAATGTATAACTAACTTAAAAAGATGCAAACATGAAGTAAATAAGGCAAATGGTACAGGTGCATTACATTTCAAATAGGTTATGCATGCCGACCAAACAGAGTTATTGATTTTACGTGACAGCAGTTGGTTGGTTTAGTTCTTTGTACCATTCATTGCAGCTATTCTTGTGCAAAATGATCACAAAACGACATTAGTGACTAGAAATTTAAGATGAGGTAAAGTACTTTCAATCTTAACATTACAATTACTTTTCACACAGACTATTTAAAACAAATATTAAATATATTAATGGACATATCTTTGGTCTATTAAAAATGCCTCACTAAAAATATGATTTTTTGTATGTAAAAGACTTAACTCAAAGACTGCCAAATTTTGAGTAGATATACACATATTGAAAGCTAGAAGTATTTATCTCCTGAAACTTTATACGAGTACAAAGACACCACATAGTCGGTCAAGTTGATGGAGCCCATGTTAAGAGACTTAAAACTTTAAAAACTTGTATATTTTAATTCTTTGAATATGGGGTCGATCTATATGACTGTATCATGCGGAGTACAAAATATTTGGGTGGGGATATCAATCACAAAGAGGAAGAATAATCATCTTACTAGCTGACAAGGAGTTCTTCAGGACAGATGTTGTTGCAGTAGCAGATGAAGTTGAGGCCAGCCCCAATGTAGTCGGAACTCCGATTGTAGCAGATGCTAAACCTGTCGCTGTTGTGGTAGATGGTGTCGACATCGTGGATGTTAGGTTACTGTTACCACTTGTTGTATGGGTTGTATCATATGAATGCTACAGAGATAACGGTTTAATTACACTTAAGGCCAACACACAAAATACTGATTTACAATTATTTTACAATTAAAATTAATCTAATGAGCAAACTTTTAAGGTAAAATATGTACTAGTTTTTTTTCCCCATTTGTGTTTTCTATAAATAAATAATTCAAAACTATTTCTTTCCAATAGTATTTTTTTCTTTCACTACACAAGGTTATCTACAATATAATGCAAAGTGAGTATTTAGGGTAAAACCTTGTATGGTTGTGTATCATTTCATGTCTGTTATTTATACATTTCCACATTTCTCGATAAACTTGCACAAAACTTGACACAGTTATACAGGATGGTATTGGGGGAGAGAGAGAGAGAGAGACTAATTGTGGTAAAATTACCAAATGAGCACAACTTGACACAGTGATACAGGATGTCATGAGAAGGTTTATGATTCATGTATATTTTGAAAAGTAGAGATGATATGAACAAACAAAATTAAGTTATAAATGTGATCTTTTTAATAATAGGCATTTTCTATATATATATATATATATATATATATATATATATATACACACACACACATACATACAAGCCAATCCAATCCAAACAAGTTTGAAAGAAATTACTCGGCCACTGAAGTAATTTTAATTTTACAACATGATTTTTGTTAGTTTACAATATAATTAAGTTTGAGATATTATAAAAAGAACTGTAATATCACAGATGTTCCAATCAACAGTACATATGATTAACAAGAGTTACATATGAGATCATATTGCCCATATGTTGTTCTTTTCACTAGAGTTCCCACCACAAAAAATCATTTGCACATAATAACAATAGTTAGTTGCAAGTTACACAGATTTTGTTTAATACACTAGCAGTAGATTCAGAATAAATACAAAGTATGTATTTTTATATCAATATAAAAACAAACTTAAAAATCACTTTTCAGATTCCATGTGAATACAGAACTTGTGTTGCATAAGTATACAATGTACAGTCTTAAGACACATGATATTTATGCTACACATAAATGTTCATATTGTTACTGCAGCAGATGAATCCAATAACATGCAGATATAAACCAATACAGTTGGATAGCTATTCAAGCATTCATATACAATTTTTTTACACACAATACATTCAGTATTCACTTGTCTGGTCTAAGTTGGTAACTTTATTAAATGTGCACTTGGACTGACCCTGTATTGTGAAAGAAATGTTAACTATAGTTTCAAATTCAATATGTGCATCTATAAGAAATTTGGCAACCTTTTACAAAGACTTATGAATCTGTTACACACACACACACACACACACACAGTAAAATGTGTTAAAAAGGGATTTGTTTTCAAGATATGTCTTTGAAATGGCAATGTCAGTATCACTACCAATTCTGACCAATCAGAGTGTAGTGTGGTATGCATATGAAGAATAACAATATTATTGTACATTGCATAGTTTTAATAATACATTCCCATAACTAACTTCTGAAGCGTATATCTAGTTTTTCCAGTATCCCTCTATAGTCTATCTGGTATTTACTCTCCTCTGCCAGTGTCCCTGTATCAGTAGTACAGGGTTAAGTGAATAACTCTGACATTAAGTACACTAAACATGTTTAATGAGACACTGTAAAAGTTTACAGAAAGTGCACCTGTACTGAGGGTTGCTGAGAGTCCAATACTGGTTCTTTGACCCCATGGGAGAGTGCAGTGCCCAGTTTTGATGATGACATCGATGATGAATGTAGAGACGTTGATGATGGCTGAGTTGAAACTGCGGCAGTATTACTGAAGCCTTGTTGAGAACTGAAACTGTTCACACTAGGATAAGATGATGAATTCTGACCACTGTAACCTGCCAAATGAACAGAACTAAATTAATTTTGTGTTGCGAAAATTACAGATTGGCTTCATTCTGTTTTGGAGAAATAAAATAATTTTTTCTCACATAAATGAAAAAACTGTAGAATTATTCTTTTGAAAATGACAAAAATTATAATTTACAAGCTCTACAACTTGAAAGTTCTAGACAAGTACAAAATGTCTAATGGTCATTATAAGTATTTTATTCTGAAACAGTTTTGTGCAAATCTTACAAACTGATAATGAAAGATTTTTGTGAGTTTAAATGAAATAAAAGTCGCAATCATCCTTTCTTTGAGCAACACGTTAACAAGATAAGCTTTAAGTTTGTTACCAAAAGCACTATCATTTCGTTGTGTAAACAAAAAAGTGCTGTACAACTTGTGGTTTTCCCACAATTTCATTCCATTTTTAAAATATTTTCTCAATTTAATACTGCAGTTCTACTCTGCCACACAACTGAAAACTTTGTGGGTCAATAAAACCTTTTTATTTTTGATTGTGATATTAAGCTGGTATATTTTCTTGTATGATACCACTTATCCACATTTAAATGTTATTTTGAACAATAATGGTTCTGAATAATCATATTTGTTGTCACGTGTAACAGTCATCACAAAGTTTGATGAATTGAGTTTTTGGTCAAACACTGCTGTTTACAGTGAGGGTACTCAACTAATGTGACAGTATTCTTATTTTTGTAATTAAGAATGAAAGTGCTGTCTACTTCAGTAGCTATACTTGTTACCACTTATTTTATTTGTTATAAGTTAAATGATAAACCCTTTTTGAAAAAATGTATTACTTTTAGACCAGAAAAAACAAACTAACAATACAAAAAAACTAAATATTACTAAAAAATCATAAAAATACTGTATTAAACAGATTCCCTTACATATTTAGTAAAGTGTCACACAAAATATCCTGAACTAGATCATTCACTGTACAAATAATGAGTGACCTAACCAGACTGTCTTTAATGGCAAATATTTAATTACTTTATGGACAGCAGTTTATAATTACATCCACCAAGTTGTTGATGTATGGATTGGAATTTCCTTCTCTATCTTTATTAACAAATTATAGGCAATAACAGATGAACACAAGCTAGAATGTGTTTTATTTTGAAGTATTTATGCAGAAGAATAAATTGGAAATATTCTAAAACATACGACCCCTTTCACATTAACAATTTAAAGACATTACATTTCCACCAAATAAGTCCAAAGTTAATTTTATGCTAACAGTATCATTACAACAATAGTCATGTGACACCTTGTTTACTTGCAGACAGAAACTGATAGCTTAAAGACCAACCAATATTATCAAGTCTGTATGTTTCCCACTATATATAGCCAGTGCTTGAGGTAGGGGGAAAAAAAAAAAAAAGAAAGCAGCATGGTTTGTAAGCTTCCTGAAACTGAAAAACAATATAAAGAAAAAAGTCCTAATTGGCTTATGTACAATTATAGATTAGGCCTAAACACAACATGTATCAGCCTGAAATAACCCTCTAAATTTTGTTCTTATAATTAAATTTCCTTCATTGCTAGTTTGTGTACAGTCTGTGAAGGGATAAGAAAAAGATAAAACATGTGGCATAAGCCCTAGGCAACTATAAAAGTGTCAGGGAAGTTTGAAGTCTACTAAAACATAGCATAATGGTTTTAGATCCTCTTGAGAAGAAGCACTGTATAACATCTAAAGATTGTTTTTGCTAAACTTAGATGATAATGCTATCTGTTAATAAAAGCAGAGATAGGATAACTTCAAGGACTTCCCAATAATAATAATAATAACAAAATCTCCAATACTGAAAAGTTTACTTACAAAATGTAAATTTACCCTTTGACTTCAGGTTCTCCTCCACTTGCAGTTAAATATGTAAATTATATACTTACTTTCAGTTTATCTATTGTAATTAACCTGCATAATTCAAGGTGTTTAAATAATGCAGACAAAAGCTGACAAGAAATATAAACAGTGGTTTTTATCCTGTGCATGTTCACCTTTTTAATATGATATTCTCAGTTAAACTCATTATAGTCCAAGATTATGCAGCTTAAGTAGAAGCAGTTGAACGCAAGTGTAAAACAATAAACTTACAAAAATTAGTTAAAGAAACAAAATTAATAAACACAGCATTCAACTTGTCAACCATAACATATGGAAATATAAATAATAAAATATACCAAAATACTTACTTGAAATTAAGGGTTTTATTATTATTTTTAATAACAGTATCTTTCATGGATATCATTCATTTACGAATACTTTTGGATAACAACCCAAACAGCTATATACTATTGTATGCTTGTAATCATTTATCATGGGATTCATTCCTTAATTCTAGAGATTTGTACCTTATACTCATCTACAATCTTTCTTCTCACCTCTCTGGGAGGAGAACGATGAACCAGCCGATGTTTGAGAGGTACCAGAGTACATAGCCTGGGGAATATTGTAGGTAGTTGAAACTGAAGAATAGTGTGAATTATTTTGATTCTGAGAAACAGAAAAGCTCCCCTGAGACTGGTGGTTAGTGCTGGACAGAATCTGTTGACTGTTCAGAGGTGCTAAGGACGAGCCCTGGTGTGTGTAGTTGGGAGTGGTAGTAGAAATGCTTGAAGACCCCAAAACCGAAGCGTTTTGTCCAACATACGACCCAGAATAACTTGAAGAATGGTTTGACTGATGCGTGGCAGAAGAATAGTTAGTCAAAGCAGATGCCTCTTCTTTACTATTATTCACTGTCCCTGAAGGAAATAAATAAATGCTTGAATATTAGCCCTTTTCAGAGCAGAGGCACAGAAGTGGTCCTTAAGTAGATGTTTCCGTAAAACCAAATTTTTTTTTTTTTTTCTTATCCAATACACAATCAACTGGGATAAAACAAGATAATCAGTGAAACTTTCATGTTTTCACATTTCTTAAAAACTTTTATAAGAAATAAAATCCTGTAAGATTTAAGATCCTGTAATATTTTCTCAACCCAAACGAGCCATTTTTGCATAAAAAATCCTGTAAGGGTAAGTGCATATGCCCACAATGTGTGACTAGCTGTAAGCACTGTGCTTGTCTGCACATAACCATACTGACAGCTATCCTAGAGTTAAGACCTTCATATACGAGGTGTTCTTGTATACGACACAAAAGCTGAGTTAGTTGACTGAAAGGACATGAGAGTGGAATCCTTATAAACTACAAGACTGATAAGAAACCATTTACATAATAATCTGCCAAACATCCCAGTCATATTGTCGTGTTTCAGACTGTGTAATGAAGTACTTGGCAGCCCCACTGAATGGATCAAATTTTAAACATCTGTTAACATAATAATTACATAAAGATTTAAAAAACAGATAGTTGAGCAGGAAAAAATGAGGTTAATCAGAAAATGTAAGTTCATTAAGGTTTAGAAATTTGAAAGATGTATGCTGCCTTCCAGATTTTGTTTCTGTATTTTCTTTACTTTTCAGCTGTTATAGTCACACACACAAAACAGCAGTAGCATAAGAACAAGCAGAAATATCATGTAAAGCTGAAACAAACAGTAGATTCTGTCATAGAAATATTTTACAATAAAATTTTCTGACTATATTAAAAAGTAAAATAATACATAGCACTGACTTTATCATCAGAATTACATGCATTAAGGATGGTAAAGATATAGTTGAAAATTATCCTGTCATTATACACCTTGTACAATATGTACCTTAGTTTGTATTACAATAAACTTGGCTAAAATGTACTCTCAAAATGGATTTGGTCAATTGGACCAACCACGTGACCTCTTTGTACTCATTAGGTCTACAGATATAATACTTCTAACTTTCAATATGGTATGCAAGTTTTTGGCAGTCTTTTAGTTCATTTTTAATGAACTAAAGATCTGTCCATGAATGTATGAAGTATTTGTTTTGAATGGTCCATGTGAAAAGTAATTTTCATGTTAAGATTAAAAATACTTTACCTCTTTTCAAAAATCTCATTTCCTGTGGTTTTTTTTTTCAGTTAAACTTTATATTTCATCTATTAGTTTCTCTACCCTAACTCAAAAAGAGATTCATCCATTTGACAGACTTTGTAACCACTAAAAAAATGTTTGAAATGAATCTAAAATAAACTGTCTTTTGAGAATGACTTCAAATTGTAACATAAAAATAAATTAATTTATCCTAAGTAGCTTTAACCCTTTTGTGAGGGGTCACAGGTCAGAGGCCATATCATGTTTGTTGACATGTATTCAAAAATTTATTGAACTACTATTTTATGAATTTATGTCAATAAGTCTGGAATCAAATTGTAAATAATTCAAACTTTAGTATTATATAAGAGTTAGTTTCTTAACTTAAAAGTAAATATGAAAATAACCCACCTAATTATAGATTTTAGTAAGTTGAATGGTATGTTGAATGCAGCACTGGTTAAAATGTTTGTGATGTCAAAATATTAAGTATATAGATTTGTAGTTCTGTAGAAATTACTTACTTGAATTACCAATACTGACAAGCTAGAATATAAAATAAGAACCTTGTACCTTTATATTTTGCTGAAATATGGTTTATGTACTGAATGACAGTAGCCCCATTCAACTTTTTCCATTTTAGGAAATGGTCCCTTGTGTACACTTACTTCAATATATGACATGTGAATAACCAATCAATAGTTCAGAATGCCACCTAATGGTTTTCTCAGTCGTTTTAATTTGGGAAAAGACTACCACATTCTTCTGAACCAAAATTTCAAGGGAGGCTATGTGTTTAGTCTGCTTGAAGTTTCTTTTATTTTTTTGCACCTAAACACAGCTTAGTTTCTAAGCTTAATAAAATTATAGTGGAATTCTATGGTATGAGTATAGTTATTATTTTTTGGTTATTCAACTGTATATATATATAAAAGTTAAGTTTTGTGTAATATCCTCCATATGCGAAATTTTAAGACTTAACTACCTATGTCCAGGAGTAGCCAAGTTCAAAGGTCATAGCTAGAAGAGATAATCGTTTACTTTACTTCTTTAATTATTGTTCTATATTTTAAGAAATAAATTTCAACTTATTTCCAAATAGTAATAATCTATACACACACAATTTATTATTACTGAAATGTGACTGAATATTACAAAGTAGTAGTTCACCATAATCTAGCCAAGAAAAGGAAGACTGTAGGTCAGTTTTACACTGCTGAATATAGTAACACAAGTGCACTGCATAAATGCAAGTTGTGATGTTAGCTAGGCATAAAGGTCATTATAATAAAAAATAATATACAATGTTATGATACTGAAACCACTTAGAATAAACATCTGTATTTTCATGATATATGTAGTCATTCTAGCATGAGAAAAAGCAAATATATATTTATTTCATTTTTTTAAAGATAGTTATGTGGATGGTCAACTGACAGACACCACATTGTTAGGATATAGAAAATAAAATATAGTCTTACTGAAAACAAACATTTTAACAGTATTTAGGAAGTTTTAGATATTTACTCAAATCGTATTTGAGACTTTTGGGATGAAGAAGGTTTTTTTTTAATCATGATAACAAAACAGACTATTTTCACAAAAAAATCTTTTGTAAAAATTTTATCAAATATTCAAATTTTCTATGTATAAAAAAAAAAGTAATCTTTACTAAAAGTCTACCAAATTTTGTGAAGATACACATGCTGTAACAAAAGTTATAATGCATGCAAATGTGCAGATGAACTTGTGTATATTATATCAGGCTCATTGAAAAAGGGTTAAACTTGTAAGAGTATACATCTATTCATAATTAGCTTTTATTGCCCTTTGAACCATGTCTAACAGCTGTCCAAGCTACAATAACGTGTAAATCACGAAGGTTGCATGCAACTCAAGTTATTATATTGAATTATGTTACCTATATGCTGCTTGTGTGTGTGCACCTCACAAACCATTTTTATTAAATTACTATTTATCTAAGCTTACTTTTTTACATTTTAGTTTCTTTTATAATAATAAATAAAGACTAAACATGCTGTCGATTGTTTAAAACATAAGACTATATATTGTATACTCATAGTATTTGTGTTATAATTTTATTTAATTGAATAATGCAAAAGAACAGACTAATAACATGCAAAATGCACACAGTTTCCTCAAACTCAAACTTTTTTCTTTCTCATTATGCAAAAAGAGCCATTACAAGTTCATCCAAGCAAGTTACCTTTCCCACAGAAACAAAGCTTGTATAACAGAAAAATTGGCAATTCTCTACTCAATAAACAAAATTACACAATACTTTATATGATAGATGAAAACCACAGCTTCATGTAGTTATAGGTAATGTATAATTAAACATAAAAGATAGCTAAGCCTGAAAGAGATGATGAGACAGGTAGGTGTGGCAGGAGGGATCTCACTTTCTATTCTGTAACCATACAATATTGAAGGTTATAAAAATGATGGTTTGTTAGAGCAATGATGATTCTATGGGGAGCAATTTATGTTTAACTTCATACATTTTCAAGTGATGGATAAAACAGAATGCTGAGAGAAAATGTATTTTTGTGTAAACTAGAAGTAGTTTGGGATTTTAAAAAAATTCCTACACAATTAAGAATTTGTATAGTATTAAAATATGGATTATTAAGTTTTTATTATATATTAATTGGTATAATGTCAACAAAGTAGTTTAATAACATTTTGAATGTAAGAGAATAAAACTTGCATCGCAAATAATACCCAGGTCAAAAGAATTAATTTGTTTTTAAACTGTCATTTTGGATCATTTTAGTGGTATGAGTAATTTACTAAAGTCAGCACAATATTTCTATTTAACATTGTTCACGTCTTTATTCATAAATTGTAGACACCATGAAAAGTTTTAATATTTATTAAATGAAGCAAATAACTGATTCTGTCACGTGATCCAAGTTAACCTGAAAAATTTCTAGCCCAATTTCAATTTCCCAAATTCAGTTAATCTTTTTGCTACAGGAAGGTCAAAGTTTGTGACCTTTTACAATTTAATGTATGTGAATAAAAACATGGCATAAGAATGTAGTTAATATATCAAATCTTTTAATATTATGTGTTTTAATTTCTTAATTTTTAAAAGGAAATATGTAAATAAATCCTCAACCTCCTCAGGTATGATAATTGTGACATTTGTTTGCACCATCTTGCCCCCCCCTCTCTACACACACACACACACACACACACACACACACACACATGTATATCAGTGCTCCCAGTGTCATAAATTTAACTTGCTCATTAAAGTATATATATATTACTTAGACAATGTCTAATTTCTATAGCATTCAATTTTCTTTGACTACAAAGTTCAACCTACTTGCCATGCCCATGTGTCATCCTTTCTAGTCCATAATTATCTGACGTTTTCTATTACATCATTAATGACTAATAGACAGTTTTAATTCACTGAATGACATATATTGTTATTCTCAGATTTTAAGTTTTCTCCTGCAACTGAAAATTGTAATAGCCAAGTTCATCTCAAATAGCCACTGCAAGTATTCTGAGGCATTTATACCTCATTAAGCCAGTTAAATCATAATATTAAAAGGATGTTTGCTTTGTGTGTGGTTATTATTCCATGTTATGTGCACTCTTCAAATAATTAAATTTACTAGTACTATCATTACAAAAAAGTGGATTTATACTTCTTTGACAAAAATATAGAGACCAAATATAAGAACTAATTTCTTAATGTATACTTAACTTAATCTTATCATAGAAGTAACTACAAGGTAAAAACTAGAAACATAATACATCAAACAACTGTAGCTTTTTGTTACAGTTTGTTGTTAGTTTACATTTGTTTCTATTTGAGTTTGTTTTGTTACAGTTGTTCACCACAAAATAATGAATAATGAAACAAATCTAAAATATCCTTTTGTCTGTTTGTTGTTTTTTAAAATTGTGTGTGTGTAGTGATTACAAAGCATTGTGAACTATAAAAATTATATACTGTAGTGAATATTGACCACGAGTTTTTTTAATGAAGGTGCCATTTAATTTTGTGATGATGGAAAGACATGATGATATGTATTTAAGAATTTAAAGCCTGGAGTGTTTAAAACATGGAGAAAACCCCTAAACATTCAACTACCAAATTTTGGTTTGAATATTCATTATAAAATATCCTATTAAGACGACTGTACTAGCGAGACAAATGCCAAATGTGGTTCTTTTTGTTCAACAGGCTTTATATTATAAACATAAATTATCCAAATTTAGAATTATTATTTTAGGTCAAATTATAATTAAGGGTTAATTAGGACTTTATTTTCTTTTAAATATTTTTACACAATGTTCCATATAATATCAAACTTCAAAAATCACATACTTTTCAGTGCACTTCATCCTTGATTATGGTTTCAGCAGGGAGAAATCAATGACATTTCAAAATAACAATAAGTTTTTGCTCAAACAACTTTGAAATCCACCAGGCTGGAGAAGGTTGAAATCTTACATTCACTAATAGATGCATACAGTTTACACCAATACAATGAAAAACCAAAACAACATGACAAAGAATAACAGTGAGTCACTTATAAAATTGTTGAAAAATAATGCTATTTTAATAAATAGATAAACATCCAGCCTACCATCAAGCTGAGGTTGAGAAGATCGTTGACTGGGATACCCTCTAACTTGATTTCTTTCAGTCTGAGAACTGAGCAGAAGAGAGTGAGGTCCTGCAATCTAAAGAAAAAATATAAATGAATACATTTCTGATGTTAAGTTACATTTAAGAAGAAAGTGTTTGTTTTGAATTCCACACAAAGCTATACAAGGGCTAATAGCACTAGCTATCCCTAATTTAGCAGTGCAAGACTACAAGGGAAGGCAGCTAGTTATCACCACCCACTGTCAACTATTGGGTTACTCTTACCAAAGAATAGTGGGATTGACTGCCATATAAAATGCACCCATGACCCACAGATTGTAAGTCAAGCACCCTAACCATCTGTCAATGCTGGACCAGAGAAGAAAGTGAACCAAAATTTATAAACAACCATTCTTAGCTGTTGGTTTTTGTGGCAGTGATTAGTATGCTTGTTTTGAATTTTACGCAAAGCTACATGAGGGCTATCTGCACTTTGTGGCAACGAAGTACTAATAAGTGATTTAATTTCAAGCAAAGGGATCTAAAAATTAACCTCTTCTATGCCAGATCATTATAAAGGTTAGCACAAATTTTAAAGTAATAAAACATAATAACCCATAAAAGTTCCTAAATCTGAAACACAGACACTTCAAACATACAACATGACAGCTTATTGTAGCTGTCAATATTGTAGCTTATTGACTTAATTAGTAACATTACAACCATATTTATATTTAAATAAAACAACAGATAAATAGAGCATACTACTGACAATTTAACAGGTTTATGGTTGTATGATGTACATTACACTTTCTTCATTTCTCACACACTTATTAAGTGTTAGAAATAACTTCAGTTATTTGAAAACTTTTTAAGGCAAAGAGACATAAAAAGATTGCAGTTCATGATTCTAAATAACACTGATGAAAATGACAAAACAATATTCAAGTAGACTGGAAGATGGGCTCTAATTAATCATCACCAAAGTAAACAGGTGATTTAAACAAGTACCTGGTATCATTTTGCACCTATAAAAATATGATATAGTTCGATCCGAAAGAGTCAACTAAGTCCAAAACCAATAATTACCTTTTGGGATTGACCAACATTTTGGGCTAAATCTTGGTTGACTTGTGTTTGTCCACCAGGAGGCGAATGATTGGCCAAAGTAAACGAGTCTTTATTTAAGCCTGTAGATGAACCCAGTGATGACTGTGATGGAACACTACTGCCTTTCTGCATGATTAGAGCTGATTGGCTGTTCAAATGACTAGGCAAGGAGGAGCTGTTTGCACAAGACAATAACCACATGTAAACAGTGACACACACACTAAAGAGAGATTAAAAATTAATACACATATTTCCTGACTGGTAAGTTGTGTAATGTATTTCTATAAACATTATATTCAAACATATTCATATCAATACACAAACCCAAAGCCTAGTAATAAAATGACACAACATCTTTAAATGGAAAAAATAATAGATACTGTTTATTCTGGCCAGCCAGATGTTAACTTTGAAACCATTAACAGGTAAAATTCACTTTTTCAACATCAAAGGAACCAATTATATAATTACACACACAATTTAACACTACCACAATCTAACTCACTACGATACAGACTAAAACAACAATAACAAAGCTAAAGGTTTTTTTCAATATAGTTCATTTAGTTGTTTTTCATACCACACTATCATGAAATGAACAACAACAATGCCAATGAGTAATAACAAAAGTTATAATAGTTTGTATATATAACAATGATTGTGATTATATAAAAATGCAGTGCTTTGTAACAAGCTGAACTTCTAGGCAAATTTAGGTTGAAAAATTATCCAGGATGGAACTACTGAAATTAACTGTTTTCTTTATAATTTTTCGTCACTTGTGTAGAAAAAATAGAAACTCAAAAAAGTTACTGCTATTTCTACAAATATGAATAAGCACCATTACAAAGAACAGTTAATTACACCAGTATTTTCACAGAGATACTGAGCTCAAACACATTTTTGCATACTCTTTAAACATTCTGAAGGAACAGTTGTGATAACCACAAACAATTTACACCCTTGTGCAAATTAATTGAAACAAGACAAAAAATTACGATTTTTTTCAACTTCTTGTGTTTTATTTCTGAGAATCCAAAAATTACTCACAAATTAATACATGATATAATCGCCTTTATTTTTCAGAAGATCATTAATCCGCTTTGGCAGAGTCCACAAGTTGACTGCAATCTTTACTAATTTTTGGATCACGGTACCACACCTCAATTAGCTTGTCTTTCATAGTACAGTCTTTTCCCCAAACACTTTCTTTACAAATTGCCCAAAGATTTTCAATAGGATTTTGGTCCAGAGAGTTTCCAGGCCAGTCCAGCACCTTTATTCATGTTGTAGTCAAAAATATTTTCACAAATTTCGATGTGTGGCATGGAGCTAGATCTTGCTGAAAAAATGCCAGATCCATCTGGAAATCTCTTTTTTTCAATTCTGGAACGACTCTTTTCTGGAGAACTTCGATGTACTCTAGTCTCGCATCATACCTTCTACGATATGTAAGCCTCTGACATCATAGTAGCTGAAAAAGCCCCAAAACATCTTCTTCAAGGGATGTTTTACGAAATGATTGATGTGAGATTCTTGAAGTTTCTTACCTGGAGATCTGCGAACATGCATACTTCTTTGACCCTGTACAAAGAAATGAGTTTTGTTACTGAATAACACCTTCCTCCATTGTTCTTGAATCCAGTTTTGTATTTCAGACCACAATGATACCATTTTTTCTTCATTGAGTTGGTAAGAAGTTGTTTTTTGATTAGTCTTGTTGCCCTCTGACAGACATCAAAAAGCCTATGACGAACTGTTGAAGAGCTGACTTTTATTCCTTTGACCTCCAAATCTCTTTTTATGGCATCACTTGTCTTCCGTGGATCTTTCACACTCTCCCTAACCACGTACACGTCATCTCTTGGCGTTGTTTTCCTTTCTCGGCCACATTTTCCTTTACGTTTCGGACTGATAGATCCGGTACTCACCTTGGCCTTGATCACTCAGCTGACGATCAATAGGCTAACACCAACAACGCCTGCAATTTCCCTGTAAGTCATGCCGGCGTACTTGTGCAGTGTCATAATCTTTGTACGCTTTCTAGCAGTCCGTCCATTGTGTAATGATGGCTAAAAGACGACTGATTAGCAGTAAAACAAATAGCCTCATTTTGAGAAAAGCCAAATGCAATTTCAAATGATGTAATATTCCTCAAAATTTCATCATATATCCCAAAATAGATTAACCTTACTGCAAAACACATCTAATGACGCCATCTGTGCGAAAAAATGACTATTAAAGGAAATCAGCGGGTCCAGCGATCCTACACCGGCCGCTATGCTGAAAATATTGTAAAATGACCATTTGTTTCAAATAATTTGCACAAGGGTGTAACTTGTAAATAACGTGTAAAAATTTTTTTTTTACTTCAAGAATAACCCCAAACTATTACCTTATAACATTTTCACTAAAACTTGAAGATGTCTCCGAAGTGGCCGTAAAATCAAATGGAGAGGAATCTGTACCAAATTCTAGGGCTCCAAACTGTACATCTAGAGACATAACAGAGTTGTCTGGCATCTCTACAGCAGATTCAGGAATCTTAATTAAGAGAAAAGACAAAGCAAATTTGGAATCACTGCCAGTAAAAAATTTAAAAATAATACTATGTAACACAATTTTTGTTCCTGGATAGTACGTGTTATTTCTTAATTGCTTATGTTGTAAAAGTACATAAAATGGCCATTATTCCCTTCAAACATTGCATATTGTGACCTGGATAATGTCAACTTAGCAAGATTAGAGAAGGTCAATTGCCTGACCATCTCAGAATTTCTTGAAACTTTGTAGGAATGAACTTTGGCATCTGAAACTGACATTGCCAATTTATTAGCTGAAATTCCAACATTTTCATAGTTCTTTGCCCTATGACGGAAATTTTCATTAAATCACTTGCAAGTTGGAAATTGAACGAGAGCCCACTTTCAGATGTCTATATCTATTGAAATATAAGTCCTAGTGTCTTCAAATTTTCAGAAGATGTTTAGACATTTCTAGTAATTGGAAAGAATGCAGTAAATGCTGGCAAACAAGCTTCAGTTTTTTGCTTATGACCTCTCAAATTCAGGATTTGTTCAAAAATCACAAATAAAGTGGATTTTCAAAACATGAGGAAAAATAATCTCTAATGCATAGGATCTATTTGATCAATTTTATTGTAGGAATAATATCTGAGTTACATTACCAATGCTTAAAAAGCTGTAGTTCTGGAGTATAAAAGGGAGTTATAGCCAATCAAAGTTGACATTGGTAAAAAAAAAATTATTAATTTTCTAATGGCCAGATGGAACTCTTGAGTCATGGGAAGGTTGATGAAATTTATGGTAGTACAAGATGGAAGTATAGTTAACTTGTGTGCAAAGTTTCAATATCCTTCCATAATGCCTTCATGCTAAAGTTATTATACTGCTGACCCTACATATGCATCCACTCATTGTTGGGAGTATGGGCTAGTGTTAAAAATATTTCTGTTTTGTCATAGAGAGAGACTATTATGACGTCATCAGGTCGTCACAGCAACTTCAAGAAAAACCTTAGTTTGCTTATGCACACGCTCTGGTGTAGAACAATATTTAACACACCCCATTTCAGTATGAACAAGGATAGGGCTGATGTCATCCAACTTGTTGCAACTTGCTTACCACATGCATGCCTGGGCATGTTTCCTTGCATTGTCATTGCTAGTGAAAGTATATAAAAGCTAGTCTAGATCCTGGTGCTTCATTGTGTTTCACTCACCATGGCTGCACTTCCACCTTGCTCTGTTGGTGTGAAGTTGTCAAATGGAGAGCAGTGCTACAAACAGTTCACTGTTATACCTCAAAATTGACTCATCTACAAAATCTGAGACAAGAAGACACAGACCTTCTTAAACACAGAATTTGCCTTGATCTGAAATGTTGGAAATGAGATACAAGTATGCACAGACAATTCCAGGCACAAGAGACAACCATTCTTTCATTCCAGATGGAGAACAGCTCAAGATCAGCAGTGTCTGGACAAGATGAAGTATTCTTTTCCTCAAGTGCAGTGACAGCCTCAGCAACAAAGGTGCATCCAGGCCAGTATGTAGCCTGCATTTATGATGGGAAGTGATGGCTAGGGTTGGCATCTGAAACTGATCAGGAGCATGAAGACAAAAATGAATTTCATGCATCCCAGTGGTCCATCTCCATCATTCAAGTGGCCTCATCCTGAGGACATTTGTTGTGATCCAATTGTTCATGGGCAGTGCTACATTAAACCATTAAGAACAACTTGCACAGGTTGGCAGTACACACTGGATCCTGCAACGACTAAAGTAATTCACGAGTCATATGAAAAATTTCTGTCTAGTAAAAAATGAACTTGCAACTTTTTTATCTGTTCTGAGCTTGTTGTATACACGAGTTAATAAATACCTTTGTATGATTAAAAAATCTCTCTCAATAAAGGTCTCAAGTTGCTTTGTCTTCAATCAGCAAGTTGAATTATTTGATTAAATTAACTATTTGAACATGAAGGCATTATGGAAGGATATTGAAACTTGGCACACAAATAGACTATACTTCTATCTTGTACTACTATGAATTTCATCAACTGACCCATGACTCAAGATGTCCATCTGGCCATTAGAAAAGTAATAATTTTTATCTGCATCAACTTTGATTGGCCATAACTCCCATTAATACTCCAGAACTACAGATTTTTAGGCATTTGTAATGTAACTCAGATATTATTCTTAAAATAAAATTGATCAAATAGATATGTATAAGAGATGTTTTTCCTAATTTTTTTGAAAATCCACTTTATTTGCAATTTTTGAATAAATGCTGAATTTGAGAGGTCTTAAGCAAAAACCTGAGGCTTGTTTGCTAGCATTTGCTGCATTCACTCCATTCACCAGAAATATCTGAACATTTTCTGAAAATTTGAAGACACTAAGACTTATATTTCAATAGATATAGACATCTGAAAGTGGGCTCTCGTTCAATTTCCAACTTGCAAGTGATTTAATGAAAATTTCCATTGGGCAAAGAATTTTAAAAATGTTATAATTTCAGATAACAAATTGGCAGGTGTCAGCTTCAAATGCCAAAGATCATTTCTACAAAGTTTCAAGAGATTCTGAGATGGACAAGCAACCAACTTCGCTCAGTTGACACGGAATGACCCAAATTTTTCTATGTAAAAATGGGCACATTTGCACATTTTCATTTACATAAGGTCTGAATAAAACAACGTATCAATCAAGATTTACATGTATTTATACTAAAGTTACACAAAAATGTTTAGAAGTGAGTAGTTTTTCATGGTGATGACTAGCTGCCGTCCCTCACTGTTAAATTAGGTATGGTTAGCGCAGATAGTCCTTCGTTTTTGAGATTTGCGACTGTAACGTAAATCACTTTCACGTATCAGCCCCAAATGTAGTCTCTGTGTGTGTTTTCTTATAGCAAAGCCATATTGGGTTATCTGCTGAGCCCACCGAGGAGAACCAAATCTCTGATTTTAATGTTGTAAATCCGTAGACATACCACAGTACTAGCGGGAAGGCTAAATATAGTCTCCCATCATGTTTTCATTATATGCTCCCAGGTCATAAAAGCAAAGTTTGAAGAAAAAAAATCGGTGTTTTCCATTTACTTTAGGCATAAGTAATTGGGAAATAACACTTTCTGCCCAGGAACAAGAAAAAGTAAAAATTTTATTACATAGTGTAATACTAAAATTAGTCCTTTCTAATGTCAAGTGCACTCCTGCACATCAAACTAAGTAAGATTATCCTAATTCTGTTTCAACAACTTCTTACTCAAAAAATATTTGATAAATAATATGCACTAATATGCTTTCTAACATCCATCCCACTGGCACAGGTTTATATTTACTAAAGAAAATCATCACTTTCTTTCTCAAGTGATTTTTTTCCCTTTCTTCCAGATTTAATTTGGTATGCTTTACTTCCAAAGAACAAGCCTTAGACCACCTATAAATCATTTGTCAATTTATATATCTATATAATAATACACTTTTTTGTGTCTATTACAGAAGTGATGTGTGCACATTTTCACATTTAGGTACTAAAAGGTGCATGTGCATTATCACAACAGACAAAAACTAAGTATTATTATAATACACGAACAGAAGCCTACAAGACATTTGCTTTAAGATTAATTAGTGTCATTATTGCAACAGTACTTATTTACATAGAGGATTTCTATAATAATAAATAATTACAATTGCAGACACTGACATTTTGTCATCCTATAACTCTGTTGTTGGTATGCCATGTAAACATGTGTAGTATGAAGTTTACCCATAAAAACAGTTTGAGTGCCTGTCTACAACACAGCTGGAAAACTAAATGAAGTCACTACAACTGCTCTATGAATGAAGGAATAACATGAAGGTCGACAAGATTCTTGATGACGAGAAACCCACTTGAAATTAAAATGCATCTCAGAATGGCTGGTATGGGTATTAAAGCTTTTACTAATAAGTAGAGAACAATGTTTCGCCCTTCCTAGATCAGTCTAGTTCAACCTAAAGATGACCCAAGAAGGTCAAAACATTGTTCTCTGCTTATTAGTAAAAGTGTTAATACCCATACCAGTTGTTCTGAGATACAAGGTAGACAAATATTCTTTATTGATAACTTAGTACAATAAAATAAGTTTATTACAGACAGTTGAAAAAATATACAGAGTACAGCATTAATTTATTCCTGTCTAAGACCTGACATTATTTAGGTTTTATAACGTACAACCTAAATACAAGTAGACTTGCACGTTTCAACATCTACAATAACATTTTATTTTGTACTTTTAAGAAATATTGTTGCAATAAAGATACTAATTTGATAAAAAATATCACTGCCAGTATACACATGTATTAAAACTCATAGCTGGAAGCATAACTACTACAACTGGTAAAATAACATATCTAAAGAAATAAGAAGACCAATCAACGTTGAAATTGATTATGTGAAATGGAGCTTTCTAATACAATAACAAAATTTAAATTTTAAGAAGTATTTTAATGTCCCCCAAAGAGTCTCAGGAAAAACTTTAAAACAAAAACATGACAGAAAACTACATTATAAGAATTATTTTTACACCAATTAAATACGTTTGTCTTAATTTCCATGTGAATCTTTAGTGTGAGAATGGAAAACCTCAAGGTATCAGTGTGATCATCCAGTCCAGAAAGGGCTAATTCTGTTCTACCAAGTTCATATTAATTTTTCAAAGAAGTAACACAAAACTAAGAAAAACATACAGTGTGGGAAAAGTAAAATTCACAACAGTAGGAGAAAGATCTTTTTAAAAAGTTACCCATATAGAAATAGGAATGAACCTCTCACCAGAATTAACCTTCATTTGTAAGCCTTACTTGTGAAATAAAATTATAAAAAATGGAACTACATTTTTTTTCATTTCATATTTAAACCAGCTATTCACTACTTACAGCAAGTTTTGGGAAGATAGTGGCTCATACTGAAATAGAACAGCATAATACCCATGGTGAAGTAATTCTCGAAGAGAAACCAACTTGAAATAAAAGTGTATCTCACAATGGCTAGTATGGATAAATACTTTATTGATAAAGCAGAGAACATTTCGACCTTCCTAGGTCACACATACACAAGTATTTATGGATATTACCCAAGAGCTACATACAATATAGGTGTCCTCAATTTTCTACAGAAAAGACTAGATAAGGCAGCTAATGAGGTTGAAATGCTGTTCTCTGCTGATCAATAGAAGTGTTAATACCCATACCAGCCATTTTGATATACAGTATAATACCCAGTATGTCTAGATCCCCAGTAGTAAAATCTGCCAAACTGAGACAGACAGTACAAAGAAATAACTTAAGATATGTTCATACTCTGTACAAAATGTAAGTAAAACCAAGAAACTGAGTGGAAAATATTAGCTTTCTGAGTAAAAGCATTTTGACATATTTGTAAGATCTTTACCATACCTTAGAACACTGTGGTCCTCTCACTCTCTGAGCTTTGCTCGAGAAGGAATAGGTTGAGGCTGAGAATGAGAGAGGGGTTTTGGATTAAGTGTGCCATTAAATTGTCCTGACGGCTGTGACACAGTAGACTGATTCATACTTGTTTGAAGTGGCCCTGTTGGTGCTGATGGAGAGTTTTCATAACCTGATGAGTAATTTGCACTACTTCCTGAGGTCATAGAGGAGAAACTGTTGCTATTTAAACTTCCCACCTGAAATCAAGCATACAAAGTTCATTACATTTTTATAATTCAAAAATGTTAACTTTAGACAAAAGTGACAAAATACTCCATCCGAAAACTACAAGCAATTTATATCTACAACTCAAAAGTGTGGAAAAACAGAAAACATACTATAATTGTGTGTGCATACAAACACACTAAAGTATTTATGGAAATTACCTAAGAACTATATATAATATAGGTGTCCTTAACAGAAAATACTAGATAAGGCAGCTAGTCAACAGCACTCTCCACCAACTACATGCACTCTTATCAAACAACAGGATCTGTCCATCACTCTAGTCATAAAACCATGGCCCCACAGTTTATTATACCTATTACAGAGAGTCAGTCTCATGTTTTGCAGTAGCATGACTCCCTGTTTAATATTTGGTTAACAGCACATTTCCTAACCATTCCACAGAGCAAAGTCACAGGGCTAACCTATGGATGAAGGTTGTTTGTCAGAGCATTTTCTGAATATTCTGTAAAGAACAATATTACTATACGAAAAAAAAGTCAAATAATACAAGGCTCTAATGAAAAAAGCCATAGTTATGACAAGACTTCTGAACAGTACCCCAAGCCAACCTGTAGCAACCCTATTATCTGAAGAATAAAACTGTTATCACAAATAGTTGTAAAAAAAGCCCACTGAGTTAAAAGTGACTATATGTCCTACTGTATTTAGAGAGACAATAAACAGAGTTAAGCCCATCAAAACTCACAAGCTTTCATCCATACCATAAAACTGTAAACTGTTTTGGGAGAAACATGACTGAAGAAATTAGATTAACAATCCAACTGTTGTGAACTGATACTTCATCTTTTTATACACTTCTGATATGAAACAGGTTAAAATGAAAACATATCCACTGTGTAGCATGCATTTTTATCATAACCACTGAGCCTAGTGTCAGCTAGCAGTGTTACTTACATTGTATGAGGTAAATTTACTTCATACCTTTCCAAATTTCTGAAAAAAGTATTTCAATCCTTGTATAATGTTTATTTCATACAGTGTTCTTTTCATGAACCTAGTACTAATTCTCACTTGATTAATTACTGTCTTCTGTATAAGGGAACATGCAAGCTCAAGTTACTTTATTGAATTACATTACCAATGAGCTACTGAAACCAGTGCCAGCAGCTGTGTGTGTGCAATTTGTGAAACATTATTACTATTAGTTATTTTACTAAATCTAATCATAATTTACCTAAAAATATTCATATTTTTTAAGTTTTAATTGCTGTTATAACCATACGTGAAGAATAAACATGAAAAACAAGAAATAAAACACTTATCAAATCTTTTCTTCCTTTCAATTGTCAGAGTTAACCCTAATTTTTTTTACACTGCTCATAGTACTGCAGTTAATTTTTATTTAATTAAATAATGCTTGAAAATACATTATTCAGAATAAGTCACAGGTTGAGTGAAAATAACCACAATAGATAAATAGCATGTTTTTAGTGAAAAGAATTAAATGTCACTTTTTGTGTATAAAATTCTTTTAAACTTTGACAAAATCGGTTTTTGTGAGGATACATTATTCCCAAGATTGGATCTTGTGTTTTACAAAATAGTCATAAATGAAGGCTAAAAGGAAGTATTATTGTATGATGTGTGATACATATATATATATCGTGCATGCAAACACAAACTTACCCCTACTGCTGCCTTGATAGATTCCGTTGCTTGCTGAGCATACTGACTAATGCTAAACTGGTTTGGTGCACTTTGAGTAGTGGATTGATTTAACTGAGAACCCATCATAGAGGAGTGAACTCCAGAAACATGCTGGGAGTGTACATTAGATGGAAGCACCGTTTGATTTCCTAGACTAACTCCACTACTGCTATTTTTCTGAAGACCAGCCAGACCCAAGCTATGAAATGTTGGAGAAAAAAGTGAATTAACAAATCACAAAATCCTGACAGAAATGTTTAATATTTCAATTTAATGATAAAGAACTACCAGTTACCTATGGTGATATATACCAGGAAAAAAAATTTCAAAGCTGAACTGCAGATTTTAATTACATGCAGATTGATCGAGTTGTATATAGTTTCTAAATAAAAACTGAAAAATCAGAAAATGTGCACAGGGCATTATAAACCCATGAAAAATGAAAAAAATAAAAAGGCTTCTGTTACCAAGAACCAGGATTATTGATTGATTGATTTAGTGCTTTATGGCACAAAGCAGCGAGGCTATCTGCCTAAACGAACAGTAAAAGGTAAAATAAATTAAATGTAGTAAAATACATAAAAGGGAATTAAGGTAAAACAAAATGTCATTGAAAAACAGAAAAATATAAAAGCAATGTTGACAAGATTCCTTCTGGCTTTGGCGTCTTACCCACCAACCTTTTCCCGGTATAGTTGGAAAGTGATGAGGTTCAAAAGTATGGGATATCTATGGAAAGTATTCCAGGCCCGTTTTTAAGCCTTCCGTGCCAAGCAGGATTTCACCACGGATGAGGATATTGTGGAAAATGTGTAGAGGTTTTTGGAATACACTGAGCAGCTGCTTGTATAATACAGTCAGTTTCTGCTGCCACACAATCGCCTATTGATGGCTGATTCACAATTGCAGGATCAAGTTCTGCAAGAGCAGTGAAAGTGGACCAGTCTGCCTGGTCCAGCTTCCACCGGGGCACGAGGGTAGGGTGGCACTGACCACAGCCAGTCTCTCTCAAAAGTATAGGAAAATGATCACTGCCTAGTGGATTATTGTCAACCCTCCATGAAAAATGGGAAAATAATGAAGGGGAGCAAACTGAGAGATCAATAGTGGTAAAGGACTGACTAGGTGCATGAAAATAAGTGGAAGAACCAGTATTGAAAAGAGAAAGATTGTGATCAGAGAGCATAGGTATGTGATGGTATGACCCAAGGAAACACAGATGGCTACAGCCTCCAAGGGTGTGTTGAGTGACAAAGATAGGGTGGGCACATGCTGATCAACCAATAGTGCCACCCCTCCACATACTTGTCCATCACACAGCCTGTCATTTCTGTACAGAGAAAACTGCCGAATGGTGACTGTATCAGCAGATTTTAGAAATGTTTCTTGTAAGGAAAGACATACAGGATGGTAGGAAGCAATCAGTGTTTTGATATCATCCACATTAGAACATAAACCTTGACAGTTCCATTGTATCAAGGTGGCCATTTTTAATGACGGGTAGGCGAAGTGGCTGGAGAACCCTTCTGTTTACGACCACGTCTTTCTTCCTTATTGTCCTTATTTGGAGGAGGTCTATCAACCTCCACGGATCCTGCCCTGGGTCGATCGGGCAGGTCTTTGTTGTTGGAAGGGGATTCCAGTGACTGAGGATGCGAACGAATGATTGTTTTGCATCATGGGGCTGGAGAAAAGGATGTATCAGAAGAAATGCCTGTATTTGAAACCAAAGGATGAGGATCTCGAGATTTGTTGGACTGTATGGGAAGAACAGAGATGGGTGTATAAGTCAATTCATCAACCTTTTTAACCATGGAGGTCAAAAGGCTTTTCATTTGTTTTGAAAACAATACTCTTAAGGTACAGAGAGATCTGTCTGCACTCCTACTGTAGTTGTGGAGCAGTGCAGCAGCATATGTCTGAGATGGAGTGGCGGACAGCAATTTCGGCTTCAGGATAACTAATGTTATGGGTCGTTTCAAACTATACCCAAACACCAGCATCAGACATATTGTCCACAACACCCGATGAGAACTTCCAACACTGGTACTTGGTTGACTCTAGCCCAAGTGGACCAGCCAACTGACCCAAGTGAAGCCACCCAAAGGCTGCCCGTCTACAGAAATTCAAGGCCAAAGTGGTGTGTTAGGGTTGGACCCCTCAACCACCAGGATCCTCTCCTCCCCTTCAAGGGTCGCCACGCACGGCAAAGATGCGGGTGGATGTTTAGATCCCAGAGGAGGTAAACTGAAAGAACAGAACCTTCCTGGGAGGTCCTCTCACCATAAACAGGAATCCACACCAAGGGAAGAACCAGATAACAATGATATAACAAAGGTATAATGGTGCTGAAAAAAAATGCTGTTAAATAATGTCCTGTGTACTTATGTGAATACACATAAAATAAACCTCTGTGCATGAAATAACATTGTTAGTACAAATAAACGTAAGCAAAAATGTTTGTTGCTCTGACATACAAATATAAATTAATTTATAAAATGACTATCATATTGATTAGTGTTTTATTATTAGTGGAATAATTCTGTTAGCCTTCTATCCATGACACTCTTTGAGAGAAAACATTCACCAAAGATCCTGGCAAAATATTTTATGACCAAAGATAAAATCAACAATAGAAAAATATATGTTAATATTCTACAACATTATCAATCTATCAAATTTTTAATTGCCAGAGCACTGTTTACAATTTTATGATGTTCACTGTTTTACATTTTCAATAAATACTGCCAGCAATCAACATCCAGAGATCATAAAATGTATGGGCTGCATCCATGACTAATACAATGAAGAGTGAATCACACAACACAACACAGTAACACGAAATTAATAAAATTAGAACAATAATAATAAAAAAAAAAAATGAAGTTCTACCAGACTTTCCTGAAACATTAAAATAGTAAGTTCCTTCTCTTTCATTTGGGCTTAAAATTCTGAAAACTGCCTGATTATACTCAAGTAGATGTTGAGTTGGGAAAATTTAGAAGTATATTTTACACTTGTGAAACAGATACTATCATGCATGTTTAAATAACATGAATAAACAAAAACAGTTAATTATGCAGCACTGTTTAACTAATAATTTATCTATTTGTGTGAATGTTCAAACTTTAACCTGATCAACGAATGATGTACATCTTGTTAAATACACTCCCAATACCATATACTTAAGAATGATTAGACTGCTTCACCAAATAGCTCTTCAGAGTTAATTATATTACAATAATTATAGGACATAATAACACACCTGTGTGTAAGATGAGAGGTTGCATCATCCACAGGTACTCCTGGCAGGAGATGACTACTGGAGCTTGGGGTGAATACTTTAGTTTCCGTCAACTAAATTAAAAGATAAACCCTCACTAACTGTTGTAAATTGAAATACCTAAACCTAGTTACAGAAAACATCTATGTACATTCCTTTTTTTTTTAGAAAGTTACTGATGTGAACAAATCCCTCTAATTAATATTATGTTTGAAAAACAAAAAGAGCTTGAGCACCCAGATGATGAAGACGTGGCAAGAATTTAACGTGTTTCAATACGGAACGGTGAAAGTGCACACTTTTTTACATATTTATTTTCAGAATTTATTATAAATGTGTATCAATACACTTGGCATCAAATTATAGTGTACAATCAAAATGTTTACATTTTAAAGTTATAATTCTGTAATTTGAAAAGGAAATATTCAGTTCTCAATCTTCACTTCTCTGTGTCATGTGAGATTTCTCATAGTCCAAATTCTCCCTGGTATATTTTCCTTCTTCCCTTTAACATCCATCTAATTCTAGGCATAAAGTGAACATAATAAAATGCCAAAATATAAAATATGACCATCTTATCTTCTCCATTCACACTGAAATAATCAATAAACCAGAGATTATCGCCCTGTTGTGTTGTAGGTTTCAGGGTAGGTATCTCAACCTCATTTACTTATTTGGTGAACATGTATACAACTAATATAAGCATTTGTTTCTTCTATAACAATCTTATTAGGGCTATTTCTTTTTGATGTGTTTATGTTGGCAGCTGGCATCAGTCTTTGACTGGGATGGCCATTTTCAACAAGCAGATAGAATTTTTTTTACCTATATGGATTAGCTGGAAGGCCAGTTAAATTATGGTACATACTGTAAAACCTCAACATTAAGAGCACCCTTCTGACTGTGTTCAAATGCTCTCTATAGCAAGATGCCCTTAATATAAAAACTGAGGCCATGCAAGGCTGGATTACATAATAATCATATTAAATTTCTGTATTTTAAGGATCTTCATTTCATTTGGTGTCTGTAGGACAGAGGTGTTTAAAAATTGTACGCTGACATGACAAAGAGCATTGTCAACAGGATGTCTCAGGTGATGAATTGCTGTGCCTTTTATTCTTCATTATTGGTCACAAAGTTTAAAAGTACTTCTCTTCAGAATTTAAATTGCTAAATATCTCACATTTATTTTCATTGTTTAGTTTACTGTCAATAACTGAATTATAAATCTGATTAAGATAAAGCAATAAATTACCACTTGTGTTGTTACTGTTCATACTAATACTGTAATACAATACTCTTGAGAGCAACAAAGCACACATGCAGAAAAAAAAAAAAAAAAGCCTGACCCTTGCTCCAAAACCATGATGGGAATTTTATCAACTTACATACCCTAAAGTGCTTACAACAAGAATTCTCCAGAGTAATACAATTGCACTTTAAATGTGTGACAATGTTTATTATAGTATATGGTTCAGAGACAATCAAATAAACATTACAAGTGTTTGAATACTGGTCAATGTTCTGGAATGTTTGGAATTTAGCAGTACACTGTACATGCATGTAAAGATTACTGCCCACTTTATTAAGTGTCTGTAAACAGAACAAGACCCAAGACACTGCCCTTAATCCAAAATGTCTAGGTGCCTGTTACCAAGTTTTATTTTGGTTATAAATAGTAGAAAAAGAGACATTGAAATGGTCTACCCTTAATGGTACAGTGTTCATTTATCAAAGTTTTACCACAGTTTTGAGATTCTCTAATGCATATAATGTATTTTTCTGTACTTTACAATGTGAAAGCAAGGACTCCATGAATTCTTTTCTACAACCAACAATGTGGAAATAAAGGTAGGGCTACTGAAGAATAGTAAAGTAAAAATGGGCATGAACACCTAAAATAATTGCTTTTCTTTATCTTTAAAAACTTTTGAAGAAAAGCAACTAAAATATATAAATGGTAAAAATCTTTTAAATTTTGTACCAAAATTAGAATAATGTGAAATTTCAAGAGCTTAGGGACTCAAACAAGCTCTCAAGGTTAAACTAAGGTTGTTGTTTTTTAAAATATACATATGCAGAAATGTGATCAGGGTTCCCATTGTGACTTCTTGCACTTCTGGAGTCCTCAGAGCAGTAAAACATCAAAAATTAAACTGATGTTCAAAGAAAAATGAATGAAACTTTGAAGATATTAAATTGAAGATCTGGTGATAACTGATGTTCAAACAAATGTTTTTATCTTTTGTTTCATGTTCTAACTTTCTATTCCAATAAGTAGTGATAACTTTAATACAATTATTAGGCTGGAGAAAAATAGTTTCATAGATGGATGTTTTAAAGGTTCTGCAAAAGAATTATGAAATGTAAGATAAAGCGAAGTTTTAATTCTAAGAATGAAAATATTTCTTTTCCTCAGGTTGAGAATATGCTTTAGAAATTCACAGATAAATCATTAATCGAAACAGCTTATTAAAAATTGTGTTTTATATGTAACAGACATATGTTTACTACTTGCCTGTCAAATTTTTTGAAAATAAACTTACAGATTCCAAGTTACAGTATGCGTAGGTTCACATTTCCAAAGCATGTCAAAAATTTACTCACTTTGTACAGAAAGTTTATTTGTTTTTCATAGGAAAGCCAGAATAGGCTATTTGCTATGTCCACCAAAGAGAATCATACCCTGTATTTTAGCACCTAAGTCAGTAAATTTATCACTGGCTCATTAGAGGACTTTGTACAGAAATAGATAATATAAAGATTCAACATAAAAGTTAATATTCTTTCTCTATTTGATATTACTACTATGACAAAACAGAGTAATGATAATGATTACATTTCACATTCATTGCCTTTTGAGAAAAAGCTGGATATAAATTTGTTTCATATGATTATTTATAGATAATATAATAATCTATAATATCAAACAGGCTGTGTTATATCTCTCAACAAGAGACCAATAGTAAAAGCCACACGCATGTAGTAATTATTAAATGCATACCCATTTTTACATTGATTTTTAATCTCACAATTTTTGACCAAATTACTTTAAAATTTGTGTGTACTGTTGCCTCTCCCTCTACACACACAGAACAAGTTTTTAAATTATGTCAGAGCTCCAGAAATATGAGATGGGGGTAGGGGGATTGAATCTCATACCTATCTAAAGATTTGGTATTAGAACAGTATCCTAAACTTATAATTTGGAAAATTTAAAAATCGAAATATAGGAGTGTATGGTGTTCAAGCATGGAGTTTTATGAATACTTTTAAACATATTTTTCTAAACTACTTATGGACCAAATTATGTTGGACCCACGACTTTAATGGTTAAAAGATCCTTAATGAGAAAGAATTTAAACACATCATCAACGTTACTCCATTAATCAGTTCTAATGTTCCATACATTCATTTGACAGTAAACAACTGATTATTTCCAAAGTGTTTGGGAAGGTTTGTTTGTTTTTAAATACAAATGGTGCTGTATATAGCAAGCAAAAACCTAAAATTATTAAATATAGTGCAACATATGAATGTTGTAAAAACATGTTTATAATCCTAAAGGTTGTTAGTTACCTAAATTTAGATTTTCAAAATATTCATACTGGAGCCAAAGAAATACAAGGGACCCTTAAGATTAAGATTGGATGCACAGATTTAAATGAAAACACACAAATGTTCATTTACACACATTGGGAACTTTAGCCATCCAATACGTGGATATTTTAAAGAAGACATCTGTATTGCTAACTCTGGTAACTAAGAAGCCACCACTATATATCAACTTTCATGGCATAATTGGTAAGACACTACATGAGAAACATAACTTCTATTAATAGTTACAACAGTATTATTATTCTATAAAGGTTTATATTACTTAATATACTTTAGACTTTCAAAATTCTTCACCCCTGAATTGCTGGGAATGAAAGGGGTCTTGCAGGATATATTTTGAAATTAATGAAAACAACTATGTGCAATTTTTCTGTATAACTTATATTTTTTTACAAATAATCTGTTAGTTTAAATTATTTTTAAAAACAAGCTTATTCCTTAATAGTGTATAGTCAGGTTAAAAATGAAATGTGTCATGTCAGTAACTTACACTTTCTGTCCAATCTTCTTCACTCCAATCTTCTACTGCAGCAATATCTGACCAGTTACCTGAGTGTTGGGTTCAATTAGTTTGAAGTACATCTGGACTTTTTGTTTTATATCCATGCTCTTATTTAAAATATTTAAACTTTTAATACAGTTGGTAAAAAACTCAAAAAGGAGAGAACTTGTAAAAAATAAATAAATAAAATACTGTAATAGATGAAAATAATACAAATAAATTTTCTATTTCTACTAAGTATAACCACATATAACTCAGTTACATTACAAATAATTTAATTTTATCCTACATATTCTAAAATAACAGCTTTTAATAAAGACACCATATAAAATATTAGTGACTATATCCCAGTGATAGTTGAAAAAACTACAATGTATTACCAAGTAAAGCTTAGGATTCCTCTTAAATTTTCTGAAAAGTCACATTACTTTATGCTACCCAGTTTTATTTAAAAACCATCCATACACTTTTACTAACATACCAACAGACATAGTCGCATCTCCTCCAACTCCCATTTCTGCTTGCTCAGCTGTGCTGTTTGTCCATGTATCAATAGACTGAGGAAAGGTGTCACCAAATCCTCCACCCATCTTCTGATTCTGAAACGTTCTACTCCTGTTTCCACCTCTGCTTCTCCCTCGCCCTAAACAAAATTAAGAAAATATTCTAGGACTCCACTCATAAAACCTAAATGCTCCCTATTAAAAAGTTCATAACAATAAAACTATCCCAAATATTACATCAAAATATAAATAAAGCTTACTTGATAAAATTGTCTAAAATATATTAAATACTTTATAATACATATCTGTGACCATCATTTGAGGTCACCACATAAATTAAGCTAATTATTGTTTGTACAGTCAAAATATAAAAGCTATAATCAACAGAACGATTTACGAAAATAAATTAATTAATGGTTCAAGTATGCAATAAAGATGTAAATATTTATTAAGAAGCAGGAAATTTGGTATCTACAGGAGTTAAGGTTGCTTATTTCACATATTTACGAATACAAATTGTCAAGCAGATTCTCAAAAAAAATCATGTGCAGTGAAGTATTGAATAAATGGGCAAACAAATGAATATCACAAACAGTTTCTCAAATTTTGATCAAAAGCAGGATGCTCTAGCTATGCTTACTGTTCTAGTGGTTTCCTACCAAAATGATTATTTTTCCACTTTGGGTGACAAATAAGTTATGCTTTCAAAGAAAGAAGTTTCAAATCCCAAAACTTATTTTTATCAGTACCTTGTCACCCCAGCTGAGAATATTACACATTTTATTCTTTATGTGACTTATCTCATAGAAGGAAGAAACAAGTGCACTTTGCCATTATTTCATGAACAAGTCATTGACTAATTTTTAACCAAGAACTTTGTTTTGCAATATTTCATAAATGTGAAGTTAATTTTTTAAAAAGAAATAAAAGTAAAACAAGAAAACTTAGTGTTTTGGAAAATGTGCAAGTAATGATGGCCAATACTAAAGTAGTTGTTTAAATTTAAAATATTAAATCATATTCAATTCAAATTTTCACGATCCTAAATTTTACACAGAGAGCTTTGCTCCAAGAACTTTCATGATTCCTGCCAGAAATGATCTCCCACCATATATATCACATATCCACTCTGTTAACTCTATCACTATGGGCTTGGTCTATTTCACTGACCATGTCACCTCTTTGTACTTGTTTAGTCTTTATGTGCTTAATACTTCTAACTTTCAATGTAATGTATCTTCACAAATTCTGTCAATCTATCAGTAAACACTGCAAGTTTTTCAGATATAAAAAAATCAATTTTTATTAAACTATAAAAAAACTGGCTATGGATACAGAGCATTTGTTTCAAATGTTCCATGTGCAAAGTGATTTTCACATTAAGATTAAAAATACTTTTCATCTCAAAAATCTCACATTTGTGTAACTTCTAAAATCCTCCTAAATACATTTCAAATATTTGTTTTCAGTAAAACTTTATATTCTATCTGTTATTTTATCTACATTATTAGCTACAATTTTATGTTATACTAATTGGTGTAGTATAGACAAAAGTAGTTTAATAAAATTACGAATATAAGACCAAAAAACATTGTGGAAAGGATACCCATGGCAATTGACTTAAATCTATCATATACCCCAAAACTGTCACCCTGGATTTTTTATCCCTCTCTTTCTCGAATAGTAATAAAATGTTCTATAAATAATTACTTAGTTCCAAGAATTAATCTAAAGAGATTAACAAAATATCTCATTTTGAAATACAACTTACTTCCACCTCGTGGTCTCACGGTTAGGTTCTGATGTTCTTTCTTCAAGATTACGTTCATTTTTCTCATTTTCTCTATTGCGCCCTTGAGAGATAGAAGAAAAAAAGATAACTACAAATAACAAAGAATACAACATACCGATTCTGATATTTGAAAGGATTTTAACTGTTGTTTAAAGATTAAAAGTAAATATTACTAAAGTTCTGAATGCTGCTTTAAATTCAATTTTATTCTGTACAAGGCTAAGTTTTACTACACTATAAATAACTTTATGAATTACCATCTGAAGAGGAAATTAAATATAACAATATCACTGTTTCTTTATTTTTACAAATATCAAAGTATATAACATACAAGACATATATCGTAATATGAACATTTTTACCTTCAACATGCAAGAAAAATCATTCAAATAATGTAATGCAATTTTTCTCCACTTATTTTCACATCATAGAATACTGGTGTCTTAACAACAATGATCTCCTGTATATAAACACAAACTCACAGTTTCTTCCCCCACCCATTCTATTTAGACGAGGAGGGCCTCTATTTCTAAATCCATCCCGCTCTCTAGGTTCCCGATCTTTACTTCTTTCACTCTTGTTTCTGTTCTCTTTGTTGTTTGTCGGGCTAGTGTTATTTGTTACTGAAGTTTCTGCTGGTTTCTGGGCTGCAACTTGCCGGTGTTTTTCCTTTTTGCCAGTTGTTTCCCATTTACTCTGAAAGAGCAATAAAACTTAACATTTTAAGTACATTTGGAATTATGAAAATTACATGCATTTCTGAATTTATTTCAAATTTTTCATTTTTTATTTCACTTCAGATTGAACATTTCACTACAGTTAATGTCAGAGTTGAGAAAATAAAGGATAAATTGTAAAGTTTTAATGAAGCAACAGGGAATTAATAACAGCTGCAGCACTTAAAATTATTTTAGGTAGGATTAGAATAAATTAATCTGCAAAATTTTGTTTTCGTTTTTATTAGTCTTATTTTTGAGGGGCACGCATATACCCGATTCAATTTTGTTACTCATTATGATCTCCAAAAGCCAACTCTCATTTTGAAATTATTTTAGTTGAATTAGAGCAAATGTATCTACAAGACCTTATGCATGCTCAAATACAAAAGGGCCTGACCTTCCAAAACCAAAAGTTGTAATGCAATCTCAAATAAGCCAAGAGGTGATAAAGCTATGACCTAAAAGCTTGTACTTCAGTAACCCTAAGCCGTTCTATAAGCCACTACACAAAACAAATAAAAATGTTTTGATATTTATCAAAATGGTTTTAGAGGTTACTTTTGCAAATTAAATATAAAAACTGTAGGATGGAAACTATTTTAATATTTGGTGTGAGAATGACCTTTCAGTCAGACTGTCAATGAACAACAGGATAGTATTTTTGTGGCAGACAAAAATAATCAGTGTTAGATCATTTTGAATGTGTTAGCTATATTATTATATGTATGTTTTATGTACACATGAAAGATATACACTGTCTGTTTATATAAGCTTGAATGCTTCAGATGAGTTTCTTTGATACAATTTCTTTCACAAAAGTGGCTCTCCATGCAACCTCATTAGGCCTCACATGGTGTATGTGTCACAACTAACTAGCAATTTAGCTGCTACACAACATACACATGACAGCATAGCAAAGAGTGCCACAAATATCAGTTGTATATTTAAAATATTGATGTTTCAGCCTTAGGGTCATTTACAAATTATTAATTTTATTTATATAAAATAACCATTGCAATATACTGTATCCCTGCAATGAATGATTTTTCCCCTTGCTTTTATGCACCCAAAGCAGTAACACTTTAAAAATATACCTCACTTTGGTCTCCTTCCAAAAGCAATGTAACTGCTTTGTCAGGATCATTGTCACAGTCATGTAGAGCAATAACAGCATCATCTTTTGATTTCTTTGTTATCTCCATCACCTGATACAAATATTAAATTTTGAGCAACAGACACTTTTGAAATTGTAAATGGTAATAAACAATAAAAGTTTCGATATCACTGATGTTTTAGAAGTCTGTATTTTCAGAATTCATGAGACATGAATCTTGCCATAAATTTACTATTAATATCAAAGGAAGTTATCACGGTACATATTAAGAAAATATGAAATTATCATCCATTAATACTTAATTCATGTTTATCTAAATTGTTCAATGCTCATATTTAAAAAAATTCAGTTTCTTTTACCAATCACTAAGTTGAATAAATTCACTATTCAATAAATAGTATGTTATTATCCTGTGTACTTAGGTGCATTATTTAATTAAATATTTTAGCTAAGTTCACTGATGTATATCCCAAAGGAATAATGTTTGAACTTGAAGTGAAACAGACAAAAAAGTAATATATGTAATTGAGATATTAAAACTCTGGTTTTCTATAGATTATAAATAATATAGTATTGTCACATAAAACTACTGGCAATTTGTAAGAAAGTCAACATGACAGATGAGCATGGCAAGAGAGATACGATTTTCTATTTTATGGCTTTCTGCTCAAATAAGGTAGAAACCTACAAGTAGCAAGCTTTGCCTGAGTGATAATATTATAATAAGCACTTTACATTAAATTCTGTACTCATAGAAGTGGTAAATAAATTAAAGAAGGGGGGATACCTAGAGAGCAAATGCTGCAATTCTCGTATTAAAGGTGAGACTGAGGACTTTTAAAAAAATATTTCTTTACAAACTTAAGAACTTTAAACTTTTGCAATATTAATATTGTGTAACCCCTTTAAAGCAGCCACCTTCGGGACTGAGACAAACTGGCCTGATTAGAGGGGTTCCACTGTACATAATTAGGGATTATGTAAACAAAAAAAGGGACTGTGATTGAATGACCGCTTTCAAGGGGTGGCCACTTAGGGGTTCCACTGTATCTTTATTAACTAAGTTTCTATGCCAAATTTATTCATATACCATGATTACATAGTTTTTAAATAAATTTTGAAAGCAATTAATAAAAATCAAGACATGCCCACTTCTGACCTGTCCATATGAGAGGATTAACACCATCAACTTAAAACTTTCTCAAAATGCAGTTTTGTTTATTCCCTAACATGAATATCAAACTTAAACAACATACATTTAACTTTAGCACAGAGAGAATTTTTCAAAAAAAGGCTGACATTTGTATGAATTTAATCTTTAGGCATAAAATTTCAACTAACTTTTGACTACAGACCGGTTACTATACTACATATAAAAAGAATAACCTGCTCCACTTTAACAAGTAAATCTGGATCTTCATTTTTGTTAGCATCATTTATGATCTGGGCAATCCTGATCTGTTCAGCTGTAGGCTGTAAAAGATGACAATTTTAAGAAACTTGTACACAACAGATGATAAATATTTATATTGTCTTACTCACAAAATTAAAACAAACTTATTTCATATCTAAAATTCAACACAGAATTTGTAGCATTTCAATTTATGGGTGTTATAATAATAAATGGCAATGCAGAACTGTATTATTTTTGTGAATATTACCTATGACAGAAACAAAACCAGGTAACTGTAAAACTTCATAAAAAAAGTTTAACGTACTCAAAATTACATTTTATGCAGTTTTATAAGAAAGTACATATCAAGGAAATGTGCTAACAGCCGAGTGAACTCCAGTAATGTGGTTATACCAAAGTAAAATATGTGCATTGTTTTTGTTACACAGAAATATGCACTCAACTATCAAGAGTTGAGTCATATTCAAAAACTTTTTAAAAGAATTATTTCTGTCAACCCTAAAATCTAAGGTTTTTCCACCCATTTTACTTGAGTGCATATTATTTTGCACTTCGCATTCTATTCTTCAGTGTTTTCCCATGTTGTCCTTTTTGGATGGTTCGACTGCCTCACTTTTGTGTCTGCTGTCTGGATATGAAGCAGATTACAAGAATTCTAAGTTGTCTAACTCCAGTTTCTTTAATGGAAACAAATAAGAAAAAAGACTATTGAAGTTATAGATCATAAACATTATTTAAATATCTATGTATGATGTTAATAACCTATTTTGTCACACATTCTGCACATTTCTGTTAAACTTAATTTGCTCTCCACATGCCCTCCAATGAAGGCAGTATTCTGAAACTGGGGGAGGAAAAGCATGCATCACCTGCTTTTTTTTCTGAGAACTTACAAGTTCATAATCACCTGAATTTTAGGGTTAAGCCCATCTGGTGCTTTAGATCCTTCTGTAGCAGGTTTTCCATTTTGAGACTGTGGGGTTTGTGGTTTGTTGCCTCTGTCTTTAGTAGCCCTTCCCTTTGGTGGGCCTGCTGAACTCATTATACACAGTATATACAAAGCAGGGTATATACAAAATCTGAAAACAAGAAAAAGGCATCTTTGACTCTTCAAAAATATGCAACTTCTCAAATGGTAAAAAAAACAAATTCCCTATATCATTACAAGCTTGATCTGGCATAGAGCACAACACTTGATACACCAGAATGGTATCAATTAACAAATTACCATTCAAACAAACAAACTTCGACAATGTTTTTTTTTTTAAATAAATAACACAAAAGAAAGTATTAACAAATAAACTTTACTAAAAGTTACAAATGACATTGCTTTAGGTTGTAACTTAATTTACATTTGCCAGTTTTCAAACATTTGTGGAGATTTATTACTTTCAACTGTGGTCATATTTGTACAATTGACTTAACAGCACCAAAGGTCTGCAGTTTGCAAGGGATTTACTACATAATAATAATAAAGGTTTAGTGTTTTGTGACAAAGCCACAGTACCAATTTTGAACTGCTGGCCACAAGAAAGGTAATTGGTAGGCATATTCACTGCCAACTCTTCAGCTACCTTTGATAAGCAAATTGCAGGACTAACATTATAACACCCCTACAAAAGTATGGTCAGCACCAGGTTTTGATCAAGTAATCCCAAAACTGACAGAAAGCTTTATTAAAAATAATAATAATAATAATAATAATATAACTGATAAACATAAAAACAATCTCATTTAGAATCCAGGAAATTGCATGCCTTTTTTTTAGGACACAGAATGTTTATGTGACTAGTGGGTTATTTTTACTATTCCTTTTTAATGGTAGGAATGTAAAAACTGGGGTTATTTTTCTCTATAAAAATATATTAAGTTATACCTATAACTATTAACATTTTGAAAAGCAGCTTGTCCTATCTTTTTAGCTTAGGCTACATGAAATTATGTTTAATATAACAGAAATTTAGTTGTATTTAGGAAACAGCAAAATCTTTATTCCTAACTCCACTCTAAGACCCCATTCCAACTAGCATCATACTGCAGTACAATCTCTGAATAAATGTAATATTAAAGAATAATAACCATTTCTTTAAGTGTATGAAAAGTTTCATTCATCAAAACAAACTTTTCACATGTACACATCTTCAGTGAGTACATAATTCAAACAGATATGGTTTTGTACTTTGCTAAATTTCTCTCAATCAAAGTACCTTTGCTTTGAGTCACTTATCTTTAGTGTAACATGCACTTTCTCTTGGAAAAAATTGCTACAGAATGATACAGTTCATTACACTATGAAGATTTGGACAATGATACTGACCATTTCTAAGTTATGTGTTAACTCAAGGATATATCCTCCCTGTTTTCATTTGTAGAATGACTAACTGGTGTTGGTATTAATGAATACTAATAAAAGGGACTATTAGCAATTAACTAGTGATTAATTCAATCTTTACAGAGGCTTTACTTAGACATTATCTATACCCCATACTTCGCAAAGGAGCACAAGCTTGCATCCTTTGAAGAAATCTTGCTGATTTAAGCCCATTTGCATTTGTATTCAATATAACTGTTTTTACTACCAAATTATGTCCAATCTTCTCTTTCTACTCAGTCATGTAGAAGCTTTAATTTTAAGTCTGCATAACATTCTGTCAAACATGCTGCTGTTTCAATTATCTCTAAATTTAATTATCAGTCCTTTCAAGAACACCACACATCTTACTAATAAATTCAAACACATACAATGACAATACACTTAGGATCAATCAAAAACACAACCAAACATGTGTATTACTACAAAAATAAGTTAAATTAATAGCACTGGGTAAACAGTGAATAATTTAAACTCTTATTACCTTTTCTCTGCACTACTAATTATTTAACTCAGTCCAACTTGTCAGATTTTTAATAAGTTTACATAAACACTAGACTAGCTATATTCATTGTTATTAAACATAAAAAAAATCAATTGATTTACTGTCAAACTTTGTATACAATTTGGATTTAAATATTAAGTAAAATTCTCTTATTTAACCCTTTCGCTACGAGTTCTACATAATATACACGAGTTTGTCCATGAATTTACACAAGTATTTGTACCATAACTTTTCATACAGCATGTGTACCTTAAAATTTGATATCGTTTCAGTAATGTTTACAAGTATTTTGTGTAAAAAAATCACATTTTTAATGAAATATTTAATTAAAAATTTTTGTGAAAATGGAGTCTGTTTCATTACTTGTATGAGTGCAAAGTAATTTCATGTTATGATTAAAAAAATATAGTTTGTTCCAAAATCCTAATATTATTTGCGTAATCTCTACATCCTCCTAAGTAGATTTCAAACATTTGTTTTCAGTAAGACTTCATATTTTGTTATTTTTTATACTCTAACTGTATGGGGTCTGTAATTTGACCAACCTCTTAAACATAACAAAATTTGAAAATTAATATAAATTATACTTTTTCTTACTAGAATGACTACATATATAATGAAAATAAATGTTTAGTCTAAGTTGCTTAACCCTCATGATGCTATAAAGTTATTATTATACTGACATTCCAGTTGTGTCCAGCTAACATTGCACAACTTGGATCTAAAGAATGTAGCAGCCTTTTCAAAGATTAAATTGGCTGTTAATTGGTTATTTGTATACAACATATTGAAGTGCATATAATGGGCCATTTCCAAAAATGGAAAGAGATGAATAAGGCCACTGTATTTAATACACAAGCCATATATCCCCAAAATAAAAAGATACTAAATTCTCATATTTTAGCTTGATAATATTAAGTTCCTAATTTGTACAAAACTATAAACTCAGTATTTTGACATCACAGGCATCTAATTTTAAAGTGCTGCATTCAACATACCCCATGACTCACTAAAATTATATTTTAATATTTATTTTTGAATTAAGTAATTAACTCGTATACATTAAAGTTTAAATCATAATATAGTTTGATTCCAAACATTTTGACAAATTCATAAAATAGCAGTTCCATAAAACTTTGAATGCAAGTCAACAAACGTGATGACATGGTCTTTGCCCTGTGACCTATCAAGAAAGGGTTAAACACTTGAATTAAGAATGTAGTTAAGACTAACTTAATGTTTTTGTCAGTTTCAAAAATGGCGTGTGTACCTGGCTCAAGGGTTTCATTTACTCTCCATTTTTGTGTGTTACCTGAAAATAATTTATAAAGGTAACAACACTACAGTCTTTGTACTTAAATGTTAAAAAAATGTG
The DNA here is from genome assembly GCF_004210375.1 of Tachypleus tridentatus. Taxonomy (NCBI): domain Eukaryota; kingdom Metazoa; phylum Arthropoda; class Merostomata; order Xiphosura; family Limulidae; genus Tachypleus; species Tachypleus tridentatus. The sequence goes on along the minus strand of NC_134837.1, from coordinate 29,442,152 downwards.
GTTTTTTACTTAGAACTTGGTTTCTAATTAGCATGATAAACATTAATATTTTTCAAGGTTGTTATTGTTTTAAATTATATGTATTGTTTGTTGAAACTGAATTCTTCTAAACCTGAATAGTTTTAAAACTGTACCATCTGGCACAGCTGTTTAGAAACACAGGCTGTAATATGTTGGGGTTCTCAATACTGATGTTTGAGAACCACTACAATTGTTTTGATTTCAGTAAATCATAATGACATAGAGTATGCTGTTGTTTTCTTTCTGTGGACCATAAATTAAGAATCACTGATACAGTGAAATAAATTATTAATATATTCAACAAAAAAAACAAAAAACAGCCTAATTAACAAACTAATAAAATTGGGAGAGAGAGAAACAATTACTTTCTAGTTATAAACTTTTACTTATTTGGTGCTTGCTATAAGCCTCAATTTTGCACATGGAGAATTTAAAATTTTAAGGTATATATATATATATATATATATATTTAACACCACAGAATTCTATAATAATCTATCAAACTTGTAACTTAGTTGTATTTGGGTCTTAAAAAATGATTTTTTTTTAGTTCATTAATATCTTACCTTTTCACTTGGAATCTAGCATGAAAAGAAAGATTCTCCTGTAAATATACTTTGCAGAGACTGTGAAAAGCACTAAGGGGACATCCTAAGCTTACAACTGGTTATCCACATATTACTGGGTAAAGTAGGTGTACATAAACATATTTTCAAAAAAATGTTAGAGGTGAGTGTGACTATTTTGGTTGATTTAATAAATGTACTATGTTCTCAAAACAAAGAAAAGATAGAAGGTTCTTATCTCAAATTCCAATTTATAAATATTAATACTTTGAGTATCTAATTCATAAAAAAACTACAGACTCCATAATTGGACACCTAATATGACCAGCAATGAGTGTGTATGTATGTTTCCTTGTAGCAAAGACACATCAGGCTATCTGCTGAGTCCACCAAGGGGAATTGAACCCTTGATTTTAGTATTGTAAATCCAGACTTACCATTATTCCAGCAATATGAAAGATAAACAGTAACCAAATGTGCAAGTGGTTCTACATAAAAACCTCTATAGATTTTATCTTTGAGAAAAATGCAGTACACTTGATCATTTTATATCTAAAAAGTAAAGAAAAGAATAATTTCTATTTTCAGTACATAGGCCATTATTAGAGGCCCCATTCAATAATTAGAGCTGCTTTTATTTATATCCTTAAGGCCCGATATCAATTACTAAAACAGTTTTGATTAAATTAGTTTTATATTTAACTGATTTAAAATACACAACAATTCATAACAGAAATCCTTAAAAATTAACAAGATTTAGAAAAACTGCATCATGACATACACTAATATTAGCTCAGTGCATCATGGATGCTCATATTTCTTCATAGTAGCATAATAATGCATTTAAAATATATTCAATTACAAGTATTAATATTTCATGTTTCAAAAGTCTGTCATTTAAAAGTACTCAAAAACTAGATTAAGATGTTCTCACAAACTTGAAGTTTTGTTGTATTACATGATTTGACATTATATACCTACCTTAACATAACAGACAAAACAAAGTGCTTATTTGGTCTTTCATGACCATATCCCTCTCTACATTAGAAAAACTAAAACTTAAGCTCTTCCTTTATGTTTCAAGAAATTGTCATGTTCCTTTACGTTCCAGTTTCCACTACAAGTGATGACAAATCTTTCCAATACAGAGTTCTGTAAATATCCATGTACAGTAAACCCCCCTTCTACTCAAAATGTTTGGTTTTAAGTATAAAGTGTACACCATACAAGCAAAGTTTTCTTTCAGTATCTTTCAGATGAAGTTTTGAGTTCAAATAATGAAAAAAAACTCACCACCACAAGGAAAAATAAACAAGTATAAATCCATAACATTTATACCTTTTAGACTTCAAGTCATAGATGAATAACAAGTTTGTCATCCAAAAGAAATGCACGGTTTATAAAATGGTATATATATAATGTTCATTAAAATACAATTGGGGAAAATTTTTGAGTTAAACCTTGCAATCATTTTCCTCTATGCTTTACATACAAGGCACTGTTTAGAAACATATACATACAAATTACAGATGAGAAAATTCATTAAGTAATACAGTTAATAAGTTGACAATGGTATTTGCTCACCCACACATGTACAGATAAATCACCATTATAATATACTAATTGTTAAACAAAAATGTTTCAGCTGTTAGAACTGCTTTGTGCATTGCACATGGACATATTGATTTTTCCTTGATATGAAGCCACAAATATACTGTGCACTATACAAAGGTATTAACAGTATGAGACATTAAGGGGAAAAAAACACAAGTTCAATCAGACTTTTACATGATTCATATGTTAATATTTATATAACCTCAAAATGTATTCTAACACACTGGTTATTATTAGTTTTACTAGAAAACTTAAAAATAAATGTAATTTTTGTGTTAAACACTTAATTCATATTTGAATATTAGAAATAAAAAATTACAATAACTGTAATTAACCACAACTTTTCCACTTGACACTACCATGACAGTTTTGTGAAACTCATAAGCAGTTTGACATATCCAGGCTAAGTATTTGTAAATAGGGATAGCAAGATTCTAAGGGTATCCATCTGATCTCACACATTCCAGTCTCCAAAATACAGCTTATACCACAGTGTGATTATAAACACTAAGCCTAAATGATTGCTCTTTGGAAGTAATAAAATACAAATAATTGAAACTGCAGACATTTTATTCCACATTATTTAGTTTTTCACCGTTTAAAATAAATTTCAGATCCATTGTCTTCTCCTGCTTTGCCAGCTTTCTACATTTATATGGTAACTTTAGTAATGCTTTTCATGTAAAGTAACCACAAGTGGTACGATACAACAAACCTACTCAATGCCTAGATACATCAGTTTATGTCCAAACACTAGTCAGTAATTAACTTTGGTATTAAAAAATATTGAAAAACACAGAAAAAACTTGCACATTTATTAACTTCTAATACAAAATAAATTATGACAGTTAAATTTATGAAAGAAAAATGTTGCTGTTAGAAACAATCACATTACTAATATAATTGTTTTTCTATTAGTAATAAATGAACAATTTGCAGTGCCTTCAAACGTATAATTTTGAAATTTGTGACATATGTTTAAATGGCACCAGATATTCTGTTCCCCACTACTGCTTGGTAATAATTGTGAAAATTTACAAAAACATGATAAATGTAATAATTGAAATTAATGAAAATTCAAATTTCAAAAGGGTATTTTACAAAATCCATTACTTTTATGTGAACAATTTTAAAACCTTTTTCAACTTAACAACATGAAGTAGCTTCAGAACAATATGTTTAGCTGTCAAATATTAGCCTTCTCTAACACAATGAAAATACTGAAGATACAATACTACTGAATGTCACTATGGGTAAAATACAGATTGATTTTTTACAATTTTACACTATTTTAAAAATAAAGATTATGTACACAAGTTACAAGTAATAACACAACTTCTTTCACTTCAAACATAATAATTTAAATGGTAACTGTAATACTAATTCAAACCCTACATTTATTGCTGACTGTAATGAAAACATTGCAAGTTCATATATTCATGGACAGCACATCAAGAGCTCAACTTTAACTATGTACATGTTTCCAGAATATGTAAATAAAATACAGCTAATAAATAACTTTAAATCATAATAATTTTTACATTAGTGTGATATGTCAGTACTAGTAGTTTTAAGTTATCTTTATCTAAGCACATTTCTATCTTAGATTTCTACAGCAAACAGAACAATAAATATAAGTGAACATCTAGTTTTGTCATCTGTTTGAAGGCTCTAACTGACATCACAACATTTTTAAAAATTAAGTTTTTCTTTCTTAAAACATACTAGACTTTCTACAAAACTGATGGTTATTAAAAATTTGGTTATGCATTACTATGACTCCACAGCCATTCCTTTTTATTTTTTCCAATCTAATTTAAATACTTTTTGTCCAATATACAGGTTGCTCCAAAATTACCTTTCCTGTTTTAAAATTTCATAATCAAATAACTATGGTAATACAACTTGTACCCCAACTCAAAGTGTTTTTTTTTTCTTTTTCACTTCAGTGAGCAGCATTATTATGCAAGAAAAGGCTCAATGCATTGTTTGACTTGCAGAGTCAAATTCAGTGACTGTGGTTCAGTATAATTACAGATGCCAATACAGAAAAGTTTGGGGGTATGTGCAGGGTGGCCCATAAGTCCCTACCCATCCATATGTTATGTTATATTCAATAATATTAATGATGAGTTGAAGACAGCTGTTACCACAGCATTTGGAACAATAAACCTTGTTATGTTGAAGAAAATGTCTAACAGAACATGGTGTTGCATAATATTATGCAGCGAGAATGAAGGACAGCACACAGATACGCTGGATACATAAGGTATATGGATGGGTAGGGACTTGTGGGCCACCCTGTATATCTTAAGGACACTATGTATCACACACCTATAGAAAATACCACATAGCTGAAGAATGGATAATGAACACTACTGCTACTGTAGACATGTTGCAACAAACATGAACTGAAAATGAATATAAGTTAGACATGCTAAAGCTCTAATTGTACATATGTACAAGCCCAATGAAATGATAATAAAAACTACTTTATTTGGGTTACAAAATTGTTAAAAACTGTATCACTATTTCCTCAGATGGCAAATTATCAAACTTCAAAACAGTAGAGAATTGTGAGCCACCCTGTATATTATGTAGATCCAAGACAATGTATCTTCTCCATGATTACTGACTCTCACCTGAAAACAAACTAGCTTTTGATGTTGCATTCCTATCCATAATAGACTTTTGCAAAATTTGGCATTACTTTAACAAAGCAAAAAATGCATACTTTGTGAAAAATAACTAAGACTTGAATGTGGTAATCAAATGAAGTCAGCCACCAAAATCTCTAAATTTTATAAATATTCAAGAAATTGTACAAAATGTTTCAATTGTGGGCAGTTGCTATTAGTTTTTCTATACATGAACTGAATCGCTATAGTTTTTGTTTTGCATTCAGACAAAATTTGTTTTCATTTAAGTGTCTTCTGTATTTTCTAATCATTTTTGAAAATCTCACTCCTGTTGCAAACTAAAAGGTAGTAGTTACACTTACTGTTTGGATGATATATAAAACCATTTGAGCTATTAAGCTATTTAGTTTACAACATAGTAATTTCTCATCTTGGAAAATACAAGTTATAAGTACATGATTGACTACCTAGTTTTACTCTCACTTTGAAACAAACTTTCAAATTACATTGGGTGAAGATGTAATAACAAACAGGTTGAATGGTAGACTATTGAAATATAATAATGTATTTTGAGGCTTATATATTAATATTTGTGTACAAACTAAAGTGTGAATGAGAATGAAAATTTCTAAATAATGACTTCTACGATGAACAATTTTTTTTCTAGTTTCTGTAGAATCTTAATTTATTTTCCATAAGAAATGTTTAATAATTTTAGATTGCCATAATCGATGTTCAGCCATTTGTCAAAACTTTCTCTGTAACAAAGTTAATACTATCACACTTGTTATGCACAAATGTTTAATTAGCAACAGTCTACTGTATCATATGGAATGATTAGTAAATTATTAGTAGTGTATTTAGAATATTAGTCGCAAATCTATCAAGTACATCAAATGGCATGACAGTAAATGTTTATGCATTAATTTCAAATTCAGCATTCTCTGTATAATACAAGCAGGTATCAAAATACAGCTACACAATAAAATCTTAAAAAAAAAATTACTTTAAAAAAAGCACAAGCACATAAAACAAATAAAACATATTTGACTGTTTCTACCCTAGGCTGCATCCTCCTCATCCAGACTCTGTGCCTTCGGAGACTGGGTCCCACACTCAACTGTCCACACCCTACTCTTCTTTAGAAAGAAGTGCTAGTGGTAGTCAAAAGAATGGAATTGAAAACCTGTGGAACACCACACCATCAAGATGATGTTATTGTGACTAAAGCTCAGCCAGCCCAGGTGATTTCTGTGTCATCACACATAGAAGCAAAAATGTCAAGAAGAAAGGTTAGAAAGAGCTGATAATTATTCACTGAAGATGTAGATTTCAATTTTGTAATGCTTTCAAAGGCTAATAGTATTAATGACTAATTTATAACTTTTTAAGTTTTATTATTTTGCATAGCATTTTGATTTCAAGCCTTTGTTTGATGTTAAATAAACTTTGAAAATAACATTTAGATCAAAAAGAGTTTGTATTAAAAAGCTTAGAAAGTCTCCACATTTGTATCCATATCTATTTTGAGTAATAGGAACTTTTAATACAGGCATTGTTAACAAAATTTTCAATTAAATGAAATAGTGCTATTAACTGTAGACAAATTTTTTTCATTTCTAAAACGTGGCTGGATGATGCACTCAACTTGAAATTTCCTGAAATATTTCAGGATTATTTTGTTAAATTCAGTATTTTAAAGTTTTATGTGACGTATTAGATACTTTTGATGTTCTATCCAATGATTTACGTTTGTTTGTTTGTTTTTTTGAATTACCTATAAACAATGATAAGTTGTAAATTATCATAAAGTATTTTAGCTTCCGGATCAGGTTATTGATTTCTGAAAGTTGAATAACTATTTTTGACTTTTGGCCATTGTCATAAAATGTACTTTTAACCAATGAGCTTAAAAATAAGAACAATAATATCGTAGTGATTAAACTACAAATCTTGTTATATAACTTGTTATTAACCAAGGTTACATTACTTTTAGGCTTTCTCCAAGGGTCATGTCAGACCGAGTTCCTGGTAAATTGAATCCTCTTCCAGCCTCTGGTTCTCAGCCCCTTCAGGCAATTATGCCTCTCCCTGAAGGTGGAGAAATTGATTGGCCTAGTTTGGTAGACACTGCCACCAAAGCTATTGAAGGTAATTTCCTCTTTTTTTATTACAACTACTTTAGGCCAAATAAGGTTAGTAAGTTTGATTTCAGAGTATGTGAATGGTTTTGTAATTTATGGTCAGGGTTAGTGAATTTCATCCTTGAGTAGTGACAGTTATATAGAGTAAATATAATTGACATGTAATGTGTAGTTGAACTGCATTGCAGGTGTTTTCCTGTTGTGAATTATCCATAAATCGTAATAATTGCTTTGGGTGATAAGTAATGTGTAAGAAAAGTCAAATGAACTGATAGTTTTAATATATCCCTGCTGAGAAACATGTTATAAAAGTTATTTCATACTTTTAGTACCACTAAAAAAATAAAAATATACAGCCAGATAAACAGAGGTCAAGTGTAAAGTGTTATAAGTAGGTCTACAGAATCTTGAAATTTGTTTAGTGTGACAAGAGATTATAAACTGATCAGGTTATAACAGTCACTGGCCTACCATCATGGTGAGCAGAGTACGAAATTTGATCTCCTGTTGGTCTGGTGTATAGCTTACAAATTCCTTGAGGAAAGTTATGAGTGTGTGTATAGCCTATATTGTGAATTTTGATTTCAACTAAATAATAGTGAGCCTCAATTCAAATTCCCATCACACTGAACATGCTTTCCTTTTCAGCCATGGTGGTATTATAATGTAATCAGTTCCTTGGTAAAATAGTAGCCCAAGAGCTGGCAGTGGGTTATGTTGACTAGTTACTATTCCTGTAATCTATCACTGCATAAATTAGGGATGGCTGGTTCACATAGACCTGAAGCAGCAATGGATACAACACTTAAATACTGTATTTCTCAAATTAATTTACTCTGTTCACTTAGATGTCTTTTCTGATTGAACTGTTATTTGTGTACCCATTTATAAGTTATTCTTGTCAGTAGTAGTTAGAGTTCTCTCATAATTCTTTGATAACAAAAAACTAATTCTGAAAGTTTGCACTTTTATGTGTCAGTATCATGAAAAACACAAAATAAAAGCAAATTTATAATAGTACCATGTGTATTATCTAGTTATTTAATTACAAACATCCTTAGGTTAACCTATCTCAGTTCATTTTTTTGTTTTATATATTCTCAGATGTAAGGCTACCTTTGCAAAACAAAGCAAGTTGGTTGGAAGAACTCAGTGAAAAACTTGGAAAGAGTGCAAGGTAATATGCAATTGTGTTTCCCATGGCTAGCTATTAGTTATGTATACATTTCTTATCCACACATCTGTTTTCTCATAGCCAATTCAGAAATACTGTTGTGTGAAATTTATGAGGACTATAGTGGTTATGGTGCTTTGTTCACAATCTGCAGGTTGCAGGATCAAAACCTTATTGCTGAACATGCTTACTGTTTCAGTTATGGAGGCATTATAACATGATTTCATTTTTCGTTGGTAAAGAATAGCACAAGAGTTGATGGTGAAAGCTGTTGAGTAGTTTTTCCTCTAGTCTATCACTTCAGAATTAGGTATTGTTTGCATGAAATTCAACAAACAAATATCAATTACTATTCCACAATTATGTATATATAAACTTTTATGTAAAGTGTTATAAGCTAGGTAGGCCTACAGAATCTTAAAATTTGTTTGGTGTGACAAGAGGTTATAAACTGATCAGGTTATAACAGTTACTGGCCTACCATCATGGTGAGCTGAGTATGAAATTTGATCTCCTGTTGGTCTGGTGTATAGCTCACAAATTCCTTGAGGAAAGTTGTGAATGTGTGTATAGCCTTTATTGTGAATTTTGATCTCAACTAAATAATAGTGAAATGTACAGCACAGTTTTTGCTGTTTGAGATTAAGTTATTTAGTAATACATAGAAACCTTTCTTTATATATTTTTTTTTTCATTCAGGCAACAATGTCAGTGAAGCTGTACATGAAAAAACAACAACTTAAACTTTTATTGGCCAAAGGACCTTTCCATACAGTACGTCTCTTCTCTCACAAGATTAGCTATTCTTGTATTGTACTGCCTTCTATGTACAAACCTAGGTGAAAGAAGATTGAATGTTATATGGGTTAATGTCTATATCTAGACCTTACTTTACTTCTTCCCAAACATACTAGTCCTGTTCAGGCTGGCAAGGACTTAGATCACGTATTTCTGTCTCCTGATTTTACTGTACCTTTCCATGTCCCTCCTAAGGATTCATTTAGGCCTGTTACAGTATTTTTGGATTTTGTTTCTCAGGTATGTGATGTTTTATTCCCTCCTCACAATTATGTGATGGGATTAGCATGCCTTGTCCCCTACCCCCAAGCTTTGGATGAGTTTGCTGACAGTTATTAGGCTCTGTTTAACCTCTTTGGGAGACAGTTCCCAAATCTCCTGTAAGTTTGATGCATACCTGATTTTCCCACCTTCATATTGCCCTCACAACTATTTTACATACTTTTATACCATTCATATCCTCTCTGAACCTCTCCACTAAAATCAGAGATTTTCTGGTTACATCCCCTTCCTTTTTTCCTTCACGCTTATCTCATTTGTTGTCTTTGGCTCTAGCTTTGCATATGTAGTTTCTTTGTTGTTGGGACCTTATAAGTTGTGATACAGCCTTTGCTCGTGTCTTTTACCAGTATCTAAACTATGGGACTTACATATGGCTCTGTTTTACAGTATTAATATGTTTGTCACAACATATTACAACAACAGTCTATCCTTTCTAATCTTGTTGCCTGCTGATACTATTTGGGAGAGTCAGAGCCCAAAGTGGCACCTGTTCCAATTTACCATCCTACCCCTTCTCAACCTGCACTTATCCCTCCTTCTTAGGATGTCATGTGTTTTATTATTTTAAGACACACATCATATAGCCAACCATGTTAGTGACTTTGTGGTAGGAGCTCAACTAACTGATTTTCATTATCAGTAGCATTCTTTCATCAAGTATCTTTGAGTTATTCAGGTTTTATCAGAAAGATTCTTGATCTCGTTTTGTTTTTTTCCCCAACTCTTGTGTATCCTATATCCATTTCTTTCCTCCACCAGCATCTGTCAGAGATGATTCTAAATCTATTATCTCAGCAGACCATCTGATAAGTTCCACCAACTTCACCAGACTCTTTGTTGTTCCCAAGAAAACTGGGACTTGTTATTGGCCCTGTTATTGATTTGTCCCACCTCGATTGATTCATTTAACTGCCCCATTTTACCTTGGAGTCATTTCTTATCCTACAGTGAGCATTTTCTATGGGCTTTAAGATGACCAAGATGGACATCGCCAGTGCTTATCAACATAAACCTTATCTCTACATGGTCTCCTCTGTATCTTTGGTCATCCATTATGAGGTAGTTTACCAGTTTTACACCCCCCTTCAGGCTTACTTCTGCCCCTTCTGTTGAGTGCTTAGAGCTTTTGCTCACCAACTATTTTCTGGGGTCTGCAATTCCACTATTATATGGAGAACAGGTTTCTTCTGACTGATACCAAATTAAAGTTGGCCAGCCATACTCATCAGTTCCTTCACATGACTGCTCATATGAGCTGGTTAATCAAACTGAGAAATCTTACCCAATATCTTGTTCATTTAGGGTCTTTTGACATTTATCTCAGTTGGGCCCAATCTTCTTCTCTACAAATTCATTCCATGCAGTTGTTACTTTACCATGCCCTTTCATTTCCCTCACAGGCACCTGATTAAGATTTCTGTTTTCATACATTGAACTCCTGTATTGGGCCCACATGCTCCACATTCATCTCATTGCATATCATGTTCTATGTGCTTTTCAATCTCATTACATCACCTTTCCTGCCTTGACAAAATTTCTCCAACGGAATGGTCTTGATATCCCCTCATGTTCCAGTAGTGTTGCAGTCAGTTGGTGTTTTCACATGTAGATGCATTTGCCACAGCTATAAATCACAAATTCCTCTTGGTACCTTACCTCATTCTAAGATTCTGACAGTCAATGCCTTCAATCAGGATTGGACCCACAAATTCTTTTTATGTTTATCCTCCTAGCTGATTACTTCATTGGGTGGTCTCCTCAGTCTCAGGTTATCAGACTGTCTTATCCAATCCATGATGCTGTCAGTTTGCTTTCCCTGTCCTTACCAGGTTAATATGTTTCTTCCAGACTAGAATATTAATGTGGTCCTACATTCTCACTTTACCTTTGTTTGATTCTATTTCAACATGCTCAACATTTCCCTTTAAAACATATTTCCTTCTCCTTTTAACTTTTGAAGGTCTGATTTATTTGTCAGATACTCTTTATCACCACTTATTTTTCTTTATACTGGTTGTTCTTTCCTTCCAAAGACCTCAGCAGCTAGAGGATAACACCTTTTTCTTGCCTGCTTTCCTTCCTTCTATTTTTCATTTCTACAATTGTTCAAGTACCAATAGACTTCCATGTCTGGTCTGTACTCTTTGTTATGTTGCCTGCACAGCTTTCTTCTGTGGTGTCCATTCCCAACTCTTTATCCTTGGCAGTCTTCCTCTCTTCATGATGTATCCCCTTCCACCATCATCAGTTGGGTTTGGCATTTGATTTAATTGGCTTATTCCTCCTTGTCTTATCAGATTTGACACTTGACACTTCCTCTTTTTCCCTCACATCTCATCTTCATTGGCCATTGGAGGAACTTCTACAGTTAGGCATGTGGACTACACCTAATATGTTCATCATCCATTATTTACACTATATTGCAGTTTCTTCTTTATCAGGTTTTGTCTTCAATGCAACTTTGACCTGGTAGGTCTATATTAATACATTATTTTCTTCTCAGGAGCTCTTGCTTCTTTTATATGGTCCCCACTCTGTGGCAAGTAATACCTAACCAAGTATTTTCAATTAGAAATTTTCACTGTACAGCCATGTTGTCTCTACACTTTAACTTCCATGACTTCACAATGCTTACATCCTCATAGAGGTGGGATGTTCCACAAGATTGCTTTTAGTTGAATAACTTCATAAACTTGACTCTGTGGACCATACCACCCATGGACTGCATAGTTAGATCAGTAGAGGATAGCTGCCCATTCCTGTCATACCTTGTATTGAATAACTCAGTGTGGTCTGATTTTCAGAATAGGGTTTCATGGTAACCCATTGCACTTTCTCAAGTGATGGCATTCCTTCAGACTTTCTAATGCATTTTCACCCCATTTCTTCTAGTGAGTATGGAAATTCTTACTATATTCTAGTTGCAAGTTTCTGGGCTGATCAATTGTAGGCACCTTTGTGAGTGGATTACACACAAAAAACTATAACCATTCAGTGCAGTGTAGGAAGGTGCCCATATAGATGGCAGCATATGATGAGAATAATTAATGTTATGATTGGAGGAAATACCTGTTGGAAATATATTTGTAGTTTAAGAAAATTATAACTTTGAACTTTCTGACCAGTTCTAGTTCTTTAAATTACTAAATTATTATTATTATACTGTTCACTCATGGTAGAGTCCAGATATTTCATCATATGGAGTAGTTTTACATTCACTATAAAGAGCAGACCCAAAATATATATGAGTCTCCATGATTATAGTGGGACCCTGTAATCAACATGTCATGATCAGTTCTGCATAAACAGTTTAATGAAGTACATGTAAAAAGCCAGTGAGATTGAAATAGACCACAGTGGTAATTCTGGGGTTAAAAGAAAAGCTGTTTTGTATACAATAACAGAGAGAACACATGTAAATCTTGAGTACAACAAAATTATCAATGAATTAAAATTCTTTGTTAGCTAATTTTCCATGAATCTAAATATTATGATATTCCTTTCCATAATCTTTCTACACAAAACTCTTCAGCACATTTTGAAGCATAAAATTTGTGGGTAATATTATTATATATCATCATTAGAAATGTGCAAAGTACAAATAAGTTTTATATAAATAGCTTTCTTTTTTTATATTCTGTTTAAGCCTTCCTAACTCTAGCTGTGCTGTTTTAGATGCTTGGAAATGTACAATAATACACATCTAGTATCAGAATTCAAGTTGTGGCTTTAATTATATCAAAGTGACTTTTAGATATGTGTTAGGATATGAATAACTAATTCCGTGATTTTATAAATAACTTTTATTTTCTATTTTAAATTTTATATAACCTGAGTAATATGATAACATCTCCCAAAATAACTGAAGAAACTAACAACTATTATTATATACATTTATGCTTTTCTGTGTTCAAACCAAATAAATTGGGGTGTATACTTTTCAAATAATGTTAAAAATAGTCCTTAAGCATTTTTCTACAAAACAATTTATTCCTAATTTTTCCTTCTAGTGCCTTGGGAGGGTCATATCAACTTCAAGAACTGGAAGCCAAAATAAATCAATTACAACAGGATCTAGCCAAGGTATAAAGTTAAATTTAATAATCTTTGACTTTTAAGTTCCTGAAACTAGTAAAATCAGATACAGATCTAGTTCTTTCATAACATCATAGTTGTCAAAATAGTGAATTATAATAATTTATGGATTTGTCCAAAACTGCAAGAGTTCCAAAACTCAAGTGATTTTCAAGGATGGTTTCTACTTCTCTGAAAATGTTTCTGTAGTATATAATTAAAATTGCTACTTTTGAAAATGATACATAGTATAAAACAAAACATGCAAATAGCTTTCTTCTTTTCTACCTTCTGAAGTACCTTGAAGACTGATTGCATTAACTGTTCAATGTGTTTATTGGTCCAAGTTTAATAGTTGGTGATGGCTTTAACACTCTGAAGTGCTTTTCAGTAAATTTTAATATTATAGACATATTTGATATTTCTAAATAACTTTTGTTTAAACATTGTGCTTTTAATATACCTTTCTGTGTAGAATGATTTAAACCTCTTATGAAAACTAAATATAGCAACCATACTTGATGCACACACTTATGAAAATGTAATTCAAAATTTGTTCACTAGTGATTGCAATTAATTCTAATTTCAAACCAACTTTAAAGTTAGTTATCAAGACCACTTCAAATCTTTCCAAGGAAAAATCTATTAAACTATTCCTAATAGCAATAACTGAAACTTTTCTTGAACAAATTCATCATTCTAATAAACATACTTCAAAACTTCTAATTTAGTATTGGTAAACTATCTTCACAAAGTGTTTTAAAATAGTCATTAGATTGCTTCAAACTTCCCAATATATTTGTAAAATTATACAATAAAATACAGAAACGCGGAAAGTTTTACTCAAATTTCTGTTAATTTTAATTGCTGAGTAAGCATTATAAGTGAAAAACTTTAGTTTTCTATTAACATCTTTGACAAAGCTAAAAGAGACCAGTTATTATAATAGCTGCTGTAAAAATACCTGTGTATTGGTTTTAAGATAGTTTACTATTTTGGTTAGTAATTTTAATACATAACACAAAATTGATCTGAGGGACATTAAGCCTCTAATAAAAAGTTTTCAACAGTGTTACTACTGTAAATACATATAGGGTACCTTTATTAATTCATACATTAAACTCAGGTTTTGTCACTGTAGGAACAAGGTCAAAAGCAACTCTGAGGAACAAGTGAAGCATCTTCAGGAAGAAAACCTAAGGTTACAAGAGAGGAATCCTGTCCACATCGGCCCAGCTTCAAGATTTACTGAATGGTTTTTAATAATATTTGAATGATGGTCCTTAGAGAGTAACCCTTTTTGTCTGCTAGACATAATCAGTAAAATTACTACTTTAAAGTCCATGGTCTACCTTAATTAAGCATGTTTCAACAGTTGTATACAAAACTAAATATTATTTGAATTAATGTGCACTCATTTTTGTTTCCTGTTATTACACTTCATTTTACTAGGTTTTTGATTAAGAAATTTATTATTAAAAAACTTACATATTCAGTACTGAGAGAAAGTGATAATTTATAAGAGTTATGTATTACATCAATTTGAGGTAGTAGTTTCAAAAACTTAGTTAAAACAGCACTGAAATACATGCATCATGGTCAAATTTCACATTGATCAGCTATCTCTTATTTAAGTAAAAGTAAAGAGGAAAAATAAGTATACCATGTTTTAACTGAGATGTGTGTGTTGAGAATTAATTCCAGCCCAATTCTTTTAAATTTCTTGGATATTAAGTTAATTGTATTGGGGTGTCTTGTGTGTGTATATATATATATATATATATATACACACACATATGTACAAAACTGCTCAATTTTTATTCTCTTCATAAAGTGACCTTTATTGATTTTTTTATACCAAAGAAGCATCTAAAGAGAGGCATATATAGAAAATATGGGATCATTAAATAAATTAACAAGGATAATGGCTAGTGTCAGTTATTATGGTTACTGTTGTATTTTACTGTCTAAATAGGGGCCAGCAATAATTCTTATAAAATATGACTTTTTGTAACACATATTTAAATCTTTCAAAACAGGTTGTTTTGAAACGTTTTTGTTAATTTGTTATTTTTCATGGATCAGCACTTATTGTAACTGTTCTTCCACTAGTCAGAAGGTTTAGTGAATCTTCAATTCTGTGTATATAATTATGTATATAAAATTTCAGGCTATAATAAAGTACTTTGTTTAAACTTTTTCCATTTTGTTCTTAAAGTTTAATAGGTATCCTATATTAAAGGGAATGGATAATGTTTAATGTAATGCACATAAATACATATATGAGAATAAAACAGGGAAACATTCATACTGAAATAAAAATACAAAATAAAAATGGGAAGAAACTTGTACCAACAAAAAAAAAGGTAAATAATAAAGAAATGTTCTATTAGTGTTCACAGTGGTTCATACAAGGGTACTCTTCCTTTTGTTATTTTAAACTTTAATAAAATAGAAGAATTGGTATCAAAGTTATCAAACAGAATATCATGCAACAAATCTAGAAGTATATAGATGAATCAATAGCAAATCATCCCTGAATCAGATATTCATGCTGGTTTCTCCAACAAAGGAGTTCCTGAAATGTGATGCATCTCATCTCAGAAAGAAGGAATTACACTGCCTACCAATGTCATTTTGACGTTTACATCACCATGTTTCCCAATCGCTATTATTATGTATTATTACTTATTTTGGATGAGTCTCCAATTTATTATGTTACATGTAACTATTTCAAATAACCAAAAAATTTTAATTTGAGCTTAGTAGGTAATTAAATGTTAATATATTTCAAATTTATGGTGTTTGCCAACAAGATTGATACTTACAGTTTCCTTTTTTAATACAAATATATCTTAATATACAAACATAAAAATAATACTCTTTATAGTAATGGTTATTATTAATAGTTATTATAATTTATGGTTTACATACAACAGTTTTATATTATTATAGACAATACTGAATGTTATATCTGTTCTAGAACTGAATACGTTATTGATGATCCAAATTCACGATGAGCAAATTAATTCTGAGTTGATTTTCTTACACCTCACCTAAGCTAATGATAATCTTGCACCAGGTACGAGATAATTCTTTCCAGCTAAGAAATTTAATGTCCTTGTAGAAATAATAATGTCCAAAGTAAATCTCTGAAGTTGAAAGGTTTGTAATGTTCAAAACCTGTAACGTTCTGGGTGAATGTCTGTAGTTTTCTGATTAGTAGACAATAATCCCAATTATAACTTCCTAAGTCTATAGCACACTGACTGTAGCTGTCCAATACTATTCTCTCTCATCTCTTGGCTAGCCATGTTTTTATAGGAATCAAGCGATTTTCCTGATACTTTAACAATATTCTAGTGCATTTTTGTAAACAAATATTATTGGGTCTCACTTTCAAGAAAATTCTACAAATTTGGAGA
Source organism: Tachypleus tridentatus (assembly GCF_004210375.1). Taxonomy (NCBI): domain Eukaryota; kingdom Metazoa; phylum Arthropoda; class Merostomata; order Xiphosura; family Limulidae; genus Tachypleus; species Tachypleus tridentatus. The sequence goes on along the minus strand of NC_134837.1, from coordinate 29,425,415 downwards.
ATGGGCATAATTTGGTTAGGTCGTGCATCCAACATTTCTGTTTCTCCCACCCCACCCATCTTCATGACCATCAACTATTGAGCAGAGCAATCACATCTTTCCTCTCTGACCAATCGTCTCTATGACTATAATTGCCCTTTTACATCAGTTGGACCTAATAAGTTCATTATGAGATGCTGCACCATCTCTATCTTGCCTCTCTTGCTTTTCTTCTGGTTGTTTTAACTGTTTCTGGCAGGAAAATGTTTTTCTGGGTGCTTAGTGCCAGGCTGTTATTCTCCCTTTCTCTAAACCAGGAAGGATCCTTAGATTCTTTCTAATTGTCATCCAATTGCTTTTGTTGGTTGTTTCTGTAAGGTCTTAGAAAAGATTGATAATGCTTGTCTTGTTCGATTCCTCAAATCAAACACTCACCTCTCGCTTCCCAGTGTAGGTTCTGTTGACAGTGGATTACCTGATTCGACTTGAAACTTCAATCAAAGAAGCATTTCTCAAAAAAAGATCTTGGTTCTGAGTTTTGACCCTGAAGGCATATGACAATGGTGGTGGAGATATATTTTATCCATTTTTATTTGGGAACTTTTCACTGGACTAGCAATTCCAAGTCAGTGTGGTTTCGACATTTTCTTGTTCTCTTCCACAGGAACTTGAGTTTATAAGGACTGTGTCTTAAGTGTCACACTTTTCATCATTATTAATGCTATCAGTACACAACTTTCTCCTACTGTTGCAAACAGACTTTATGTTAACAACTTTTACATATTTTGTCAAACATGAGGTTCTTTTAGTGGCAGCTACAGACTGCTCTCAACCACTTCTTTAAGTGGATCACAGCAAACGATTTTATCTTCTCCTTTTCCAAAACTCTTTGCATACATTTTTACCACTAGTGATACCTACACTACAATTCCAAGCTCCATCTTGGTGATGTTGTTCTTCTGTGGTTCCTGAAGCAAAGCTCTTGGGGCTCATTTTTAACTATAAGTTTACTTTTTATTCCTCACATAAAGCACTTAGATGTCAAGTTTACAAAAGCATTGAACATTCTTCCTGTCTTCTCTTCCACCTCTTGGGAGTGGATCAGTGTTCTATGCTCAAGATATATCATGCCCTCATTCAATCAAAACTGAACTACGGGTCTCTGCCAAGACCTCAGTTTTGAAGATGCTGGACCCATTCACCATCTGGGGCTTCAGTCCTACACAGAGGCATTCCACACTTCTCCAATCCAGAGTTTGTACACAGAGTCCCATGAACCTCCTCTTCACCTCGGCTGTTTACAACTTTTCTACAGTATGTTACTCAGCTTCGAACCTACCAAACCTTCTGTATATGGACAGTACAAACTTAATGAATTGAGTTTAGCATTGGATGATAATGCTCTCCCCAATTATTAGCCCATTCAACCATGGCTTATTACCATTCTTAAATGTGACCCTTACTTGAGTCGTCTGAAGAAGGTAGATATTCCCAATTGGAAGTATCATTTTCTCTTTGCTGAACATCTTTTTAACCATCTTTCTATTCCCATTTATATGGATGGTTCTAAATCAGGTGACTCTGTGGGCTCTGCCATAGTTTGTTGTGGTTCAGTGGTTGCTCACAGGATCTTCTCTACAGTTTCTGTGTTCATTGGTTGTATTACATTTCTTTTGACCTGGATCATGAGAAGCTATGTAGCACACCAACTGTATTATTTATAATTACTCTCTTAGTTCTCTACTGACCCTGGAATCGCTTCACATTTGTTCTCATCCTGTTCTCGTGGATATTCAAAACTGACTAGCCCGTTTTTCTTCATCTTTTACTAAAATCCAGTTTTTCTAAATACCTGGCCATGTCGATACTCGCGGAAAAGAGCTCTCTTACACTGCAGTTAAGTCCGTCTGCTCTGGTATCGTCACGGTTCTTATATGGACTAAAGTTTTTCTGTAAAGCCCTTCTTTGCGCTATTTGGTAGTCGACTTGGTGTAAGTAACGTGATAAAATGGTTTTCCAGATCAGGTCTTCTGTTGCTCTTTGTCTGTCTTGTTTCTGTCAGAATTGTAAGGAGAAAGCTGACCTGGCTAGGCTACGCATTGGTCACAGTTTTTAACTCTTTTTTTTTTTTATCTAAGTCTAAACCACCAATGTGTGTCTTTTGTGACACTCAAGTCACAATAACCCACGTCTTACTGTCATTCTGTCATTACGATCATGCACGATGGCATCATTTTCGAGGGGTTTACCCCTTACTTTGAACAATGCTATTGGCGGTAGTGACACTGCCCAACTTAATTGTTATTTTAAATACTTACGGGTCATTGGCCTTTTTAATTCTATTTATGTTCTTTTATCTGATTTTGAAGATTTTTTTGGTTTATAATATGATTTATTTTTATCTTGTATAATATTTTACTTTTGCATTTTCACAACTTGTTTAAAAGATAGCCTCTCTGCTTTGTGCCATAAAACCAAATCAATCAATTAAACAGAAACAATGAAACACATTTATAGAATTAAAACATTTTAAAGTTCAGCATTTTACTCCTGTTATAATAACTATTTTAAAAATTACTGATTAAAACTGACAGACTGAAATGTATCAAAATTTTTTATAAATTGAAATTAAAATATCATTATGGATTAAATCAAGATTTCAATAATACTTCTTTAAATTTTTCTCATAATAAAAAAAAGAGAGTAAAAAAATAAAATGGACTAGATTTTTCCAGAATATTTGATAGTTATTATTCTAGCACTAATATATGAAAATTATGTTTATGAAAGATGTATCAATTTAATCTTCCTAAAATATAAGAATGAAAATAATTAACAAATTTAATTTCCAACATGATTATGCAAATAACTTACTTTTAGATATAGTGAAATGTAAATAAAGGTCAATAATTTATTAAGTTTTGAAAAAAACCTATATAAAAGCTTCATATTTGTTAATTACTCATATATAGAAATACATAAAATATTAAACGATTTACAAATTCCTGTAAAGAAAAAAACATTTTCCTTCTGAAACATTGAAGCATATTATTAGTCGTACCTTGGTGAGACAGCAGTAGCTCTTTAGATTCGCAATGCTAAAATTAGCAGTTCGATTCACCTCGGCGGATATAACAGTGCTGCTTTTCTATAAGAGACCACTCACACGTACCGGGCCCGGCTTGGCCAGGTGGTTAAAGAACTCGACTCGTAATCTAAAGATCGCGAGTTCGAACCGTCACACCAAACATGGTCGTTCTTTCAGTCGTTGGGGCGTTATAATGTGCAGTCAATCTCATTATTCATTGGAAAGAGTAGCTCAAGAGTTGGCGGTGTGGTGATGACTAGCTGCCTTTCCTCTAGTTTTACACTGCAAAATCAGGGACGGCCGTAGACAGCCCTCGTGTAGCTTTGCGCAGAATTCAAAATAAACCACACCGTTAGTAAAATGAATTTTATGTGCGTCATTTACGTAAAAATAAGAATTTCTTAGGAAATTTAGGTGTAGATAAAGTTAGTATGTAAATATAAAAGTAAAATATTTATTGATACTTTTCATAAACATATTATTATTGGTAATTTGAAAAGATAAATTAATGCTTGAGAATCTAATTTGAAAGCTATAGACCCCTTCCCATAGGAATGCACAATTTGAAAAAAATTATTTTTCTTTACCTCTGATTCACGGACCCCAGAAGCCCTTTAAAGCTTAACAATTTATTTCTTAAGCAACATGGACCACTGGTTAAGTTCCACATTCTGAAACAATATTAATGAAAGAAGATTTTGAAACTTAATTACATCTCATCCACCTACATGTTTTTTAGAATAAAAGTTTTGTGTAATTAATAGTAAAATTGAAACTCAAAGTTTCAAAAAATTTCCAGTAAATAAAACATTTTATTTCAAAAAATGCCTGGCATGCATATAAAGAATGTCGCGGTTCCGCCAAACATCCTCGCCCTCCCAGCCGGGGGCGTTATAATGGCGATCAATCCCACTATTCGTTTGTAAAGAGTAGCCCAAGAGTTGGCGGTGGGTGGTGATGACTAGGTGCCTTCCCTCTAGTCTTACACTACTAAATTAGGGACTACTAGCACAGATAGCCCTCGAATAGCTTTGTGCAAAATTCCAAAACAAACAAATATTTATTGTTTTATATAAATATGTTTAGTTTCATCGTATGTTTGGTCTTTCTTTGGCACAGTCAACTCGGTATAAATAGTAGTTGTTTAGATAATGTATATACTACATTAATTAAATTGTAATATTCATATCTGCATATCTTGGTTTTCACTACAGAACAAAATGGCAATAATGACAATTATATTAAAAGCCATCCCAACCCCTACACTATGGGATCTGTGCTTGATACTTGGGTACAAGTTTAGTCGTTCCACTTAGTGTTATTGTAACACATGAAAATATATTAAAGTTTTATTTTAATAAAACCTGTATTATATTTTATGTAAAAAATGAGTGATAAAAGTAAAGTTTGGTGTATTACAAACCTCACAAATTTAACAATGGTGAAGATCACTTTTGTTATTGTACTACCTACCATACAATCAGATAATAGGTTGAGGCGCGTAATTCAGCTCTCGATAAGTGAAAGCGTTTCTCGTAAGAAACTAAAATGTTGGATAACGACTTTTTTAGTTCAGTTATGTTATTCCCGAGATAAATGTAGAGGTCAAGGCAGGCACAGCAGCTGAAGAGTTAAAACTCTTTATACAGGTTTGACAGAAATGGTATTGTCTAGAAAGTGGTCAAGCGGTTACCACGTCTTTGTCGATATGTTGAATATCCTGTCATGCATCTCACTATCAGTAGTTGTGTGTTTGTGGCTTGAAACGCAGTTAACTGAGTGACTGTAATTACGTGTATCACGTGATAGGAAATAACGTTTAGTGTACTGATATTGTAGTAGTTCTAGCGGTAGTTATATTGTAGAACTGATTGTTGTAACTCCGAATAATACAATCCAAATTAATCACCACATAACGATAAAGCTAATTAACTAAAAAATAAATTGAATGTTAAGATTTTTATATAAAGTACAAGCTCAATAGCATAATAAATGGCGTTTCATGGTAAGTTGAATGTCATCGTATTAATATTACATTGACATTTAATATCATTTTGAGCAAACTATAACAGTTTACTTTTCACCACAGCCGGTATTATGTATGATACATAACTGTGAACAGTCTACAAATTAACTATACTTTTCAAAGCAATTAAAGGGCCTATGTAATTTACAACAATTACTATAAGGAGAAATTATCGTTGTAAAATATGTCAATCACTCCTGTTATGAAAATAAAACATCTGGTAGTCAGCCACGTAATATGAAATGCAAATTATTTGCATTTACTTACACACACACACACGTGTGTGGTTTCATATCGCCTTACAAAAGTCGATACTTGGAAGTGAGTCAAAGTTGAAAGTACATCAATCTATTCCTAAACTGTCACGGCTAGACCTGTAGCTAAATGAAAGCCGGTCAAATCACAGAAAGTTGTTGCATACTGGTTACAGGTGTTTTAACGTGTAATTACAAACAAAAAAAAATAATTTTTTTACGTCAGTAGTGCAGTTGTTCAGACACCAAGGCTAGACGACGCATCATCCAAAAAGCAAGCAGACAACCGCTGCATGATAAATCTGATGTACAAACACATGGTACACATTGCAAGATTGAACCAAATGGTTTCAATTAAAATTAAATGTCAATTTATTATAAACAGACTTCAAAGGTCAGACTGTATGCCAAACATAACAAAACATCTGTCTTACAATGATGCCAAGAACAAATATCCATTGAAAGATAACACGTGAAGCAGTAATGTATGTACAAATGAGTAGCTTAATTCTACATCCAGTTTATAGGTCTCGTTCATTTAGAATATGGAAGGTAATCCAATTTTCCAACAGGTAATGAAAGAAGTATAATCTGAACAAAAAAAGCCATGCCAACTTACTAATCACCCACTCACCGTGCTAAACTGGTCAATGTAGTTTCTACTAAACTGGATGGATTGGCTTTCACCTGAAGGCCATCAGACTTCAATCCTACTTGGCATGTAAGGAATAAATGCTATAGAAAACTGTTTTTCAAAGATTACTCAGGACCTTATCAGTACTCTGATTTTAAGCACAAAATATTGGCATCAGGTTTTCATTATTGTTTATATATATTACACCACATGGCAGTGAGACGTCATGTGAAGATGCAAATCCCATCTATGAAATATTCATTTCCAACACAGACTAAATAAACAATCATTTGTATTTCATATCATGGGTGATTACACAGTATCCAATTTTCAAAAAAATTAGCTGAGGGAACAATTTAGGTTATTTCAAAACAGTGGTTTTCCCCTGATCATAACTTTAGTATTAGAAATTTTGGCAATGCTGTACAAAGAAAATTTGGAGTTATGAGTGTACACTTTTAGCTGTCAATAGTGATGACTTCTGGAAAGTTCCAGATAAAATTGGGTCAGAATGAGAGCAATGTTACTTGGATGTAAAATAAATGGATACTAGGTTCATATGTAGAAGACTATGTATCTAAGATCTGTATCCAAGTAAAAATTAAGTTAAATGGATTGTACTTGATCACTGGACAAGATTTTTAATATGTTTCTGATACCACTGTAATGTCTTCTTCCATTTAGGTTCTTTCTATCCATGACCATTTAGAAACTCATGTTAGAAAAGGTTTAAAATGGGGTAAATCAGATTTTAAGTTTTTAACATTTAAAAGATTAGTGTCAATTTCAAAATTTGGGAAAGGCAGATCATCATAAGCCCAACATTTTGTTATTTATTTGGCCTCAGACTAAATATCAGAATGTCTGGCATAGTTTCCTTTACTTCTGTTTTCATTTTCAACCATAATTATAATTCATAATGAAGCTGCAAGATGTTAATAATGCAATAATTTACAACTGTTCATTATAATCTCATGTTTAATGTAAAAACAAAATGCCATCTTGGCAGAATCTCACATAAAAACAAAATTTTATCATGTGCTCATACTTATATCTCTTATTTTTCTTCCTAATAATATTACAGAAAATTTGGATATTCCAAACAGTCTTATTGTTTTGAGTAGCATACATAAGCACTATTTAATACTACATAAATGTAAAGAAATATATACTAAGTAATATGTTTCAGAAAGAAGTTACAATTAAAATCTTGTCACAAGATATCAGTGTAATATATATATCTGATGAAGCTATTTTACAACAGGTAGGTCCAGCTTTGATAACGTATGACAGTCATTGATCCCAGCCTTTCCTGACCAAAAAGGCCAAGATAACTTGAATAGCTATTGCTACAGTTTGTTCTACTTCATCTTTGGTTCCTAGTAATGGATTCACTTCCACAAGATCAAGCCCTTTAAGAAGTCCTAAGATAAAAAACAGCAAATATATTCACATGAATACATTAATATAAACACACATTCTTGACTTTTCCTTTAAAGTTTAGCAGTACTAAAACATAACCTTACATTCATTACCTATACAACTCAAAACTTTGATTTAATACCTATGTAAATCACATTTCAACAGACTAAACTATACATTTCAAATTTGGATTAAATCAAGTAACCCCTCAATACTTCATAGATTTAATAAATTTCAAGTTATAATATTTTAGGTAATGTGCCTTTATATTTTAATTGCAATGTGTTACTCAACTGTGTATTCCAACCATTTGGATATATTACCTATAAGACTTCAAATGATCCAGAAACTCAAGTACTTTGAAAGAGTTGACTATTATCTTTTACTTCCTAAAAAAACACTAACTACTGAAAGCACTCTAAGCTCCTGTGCTTTTGAAATTACCTTGATTTAAATGGTAATTTTTTGTATTTACGAGGACTGTTCAAAAAATACACGGACTGTTTGAATTGTGCAGCTCCAGTTGGTTCCAGGGGAATCTGCTTGGTGTTGCGCTAGGTTCGCACAGATATAGCATTACGCCATTTCCTGATTGCAGATATCTTCATTTGTGTATTAGCTATGCAGTTTTAAGTGAAGTGTGATTTTTTCGTTTGGATTTCAGAATGAATGACCTGAAGGAGCAACGACTTGCTGTGAAATTTTGTGTTAAACTTGGAAAATCTGCGACTGAAACTTTTTATGCTAACACGGCTTACGGTGATGTTGCTATGAAGCGTATGGCATGTTTCAAGTGGCATGAACGTTTTAAGGATGGTCGACAGTCCATTGAAGATGATGAGCATCCTTCTTCCACATCAACTGACGACCCACACGTCGACAAAATCAACACCCTGGTGCGGGCAAATCGATGTCTGACTGTCAGGAACTTGCTGAAGAGTATGGGATATCAGTTGGATCTTGTTACGAGATTTTGACCAAAACTGAAGATGCACTGCGTTGCTGCGAAATTCAGCCCTCAGAACTCGTGAGTTTTTGGCCAAACACTCGATCACTGTTCTTCTCCACCCCTCCTACTCACCTGACCTTGCTCCTTGCAATTTTTTCTTGTTCCCCAAACTCAAAAGACCCTTGAAAGGAAAAAGATTTGAGACGATTCCCAAGATTAAGGCAAATGCGAGAAGGAGCTGGAGGACATTACAAAAGAAGTGTACCAGGACTGTTTCAACAAGTGGAAACACCGTTGGGATAAGTGTGTGCATTGGGGAGGAGAGTACTTTGAAGGGGTCCCAGACTTGTAACTTCTAAATAAAGTACATTTTGTTTTACGACGTCAGTCAGCGTATTTTTTGAACAGACCTCGTATTCTTTCATCATGGTTAACTATTAATAAAATATACAGCAATACATGACAACTGTAACATACTTTAGTCAAATTTATTCACAAATATCAAAATTAAGAGTTAAAACAAAAAACGAATATCTTCAATGGAAATTCTTTACAAAATTAAAATATTGTCTATTTTATTTGTATACTGTAACTAAATTTAACAAGAACTGAATAAAAGTTTCATGCATGTTTCATTAATTTTCAAACATAAGTTAACCAACAAGATTTGAATGAAACAATTTCACAAATTTTCAAATATATTTTTGGTATTATACTTAGAGGTTTGAGAAATGTCTATTTGTCAGATGTCTATCTGTTGGCCTCAATTACCATAGGGAGTAGACATACATCTTGTTTGCTGATAAAAAGTAAAAATAAAAAAATACCTGTTTTAGCAACTTCTTCAGCAATACACAAAGCTTCTCTTACAGTTAGTCCTCCTATAACTATAAAAGACAAAAGTATGTAATTACATATACATAAATTATCATAAAAGACAGAAAAACAATATTTTTGAAAAGGTATAAGATTAAAATTATCTATAAAACTACCATTATTTGTAAAACTGATTCTAATTAATCCAAGCATAGCTTATACAGAAAATGGTTAAAAATGAAAGGATTAGAAACATACCAGGTGTTCCTGTACTAGGGACAAGGAGTTTATCCAGAGCATCAATGTCAAAGCTTACATGTAATGAACGATCTTTTCTAAAAGGAAAAACAGATTAATAAATAAAGTCTATTAACAAATATTACAACAGGTTGCTAATTGTACTTAACTGAACTGTTCTTAAAATTTTCACTTTATTATGTGCATCAGGTCAACTTTATCTTAAAAGAAAGTATCCATCTTAATATCTTACAACCAGATATTGTTAAAACAATAAAAAAACACTTGTTAATTTTATGTATGTTAGTATATATATATAATATTTTTCTTTTATATATGCAAATGGAATAATTCACCTTTGTATTTAAAAATAAAGAGGAATAAAATAACAGCACAAATTGATTCACTATGTGCTGGTGTAATGTATCTAAAAAACCAAAATTAAATTATGCAGACTTTCAGTCTAAAACACAAAAACCAAAAAGACATTTCTTAGTGATAAAAAATTAAATTTTTAAAAAGTATCTCATTATGGATATTTACACAAGCACATTACCATTAATTTCACATATTTTTACTACTTCCTTCTGGTAGACAACTGAGAACAGCACACAAGTTAAGTACATTACTTAAAGCAACTAAAGGACCAGTGGAATTTGTAATATTATAACTATCAGAAAGAACAAATTACCATCATAAAATGTGTCACTCACTCTTTATAGTTAATTTTTTTTAAAAATTAGGCATCTGATAATCAGTCATGTGATCTGAAATACAAATTACTGGTCATTCAGCCTATTATGTTATATACACATGTGTGGTCTTGTATAATCTTACAAAAGGCACTGCTCTGAAGTGAGTCACAAAGTTCAAAGTACTTCAAACTGTTCCTAAACTGCTATATCCTGGACAAGCTATGGCCCAACAGAAGCCAAGAAATGAGAGAAAGCTGTTATGTATTGGATCCAAGTATTTCAGTATGTTGTTAGCAGCTTACTGAAATGCTTTACACCAACAGTATAGTTGTTCAAACACTTAGACAAAACATACCATTATTAAAGACCATTCCTCTGGAGACAATATATACATCTGCTTTTTATTATTGCACTTAAGACATTTGTCGTACAACTTTTTAAATTTCATTGTCTTTACCAACCTGTTCTAAAAGTTTTTTTTTTTTTAATTGTGTATAAACTTGACACTGCAGTGCTGATTACTAATATTAAAAACTGACTTACTTGTATTCTTAATGTACAAAAGTGACAATAATTGCAGCAAAAACTCAGTTTTATATTTTAAAAAAAAACTGTAAGAACATTTCATAAGAACATCAAAGACAAATGAGTAACTAAATCTACAAAGGTAAACATTTTATATTATTTCTTAAAACATATGGCAGTAAAATAGTGAATTTTCAGAGCTGCAAGTTAATAAAAATATCTCATAAAAATATTTTATTTGTGAAAGCTACATAACCTAGCAAAAATTCATGTCAAGTTCAAAACTTTTTCATTTTTAAAAAATGTAATAAACTATACAATATGTGCATCAAACTAACACACCTGAATACTTTAAAGTTGTGTCCGACTCTTTAAACTTTTAGTTGATATAAATTATTGTAGTTTTTACCTTGGATTAATAGCTTCTAGTGCTTTCCTCACAACTTCGTTTATCCCAAGTCTGTCTATATCACTCATCGAGAAATATGGAATACCTAACTTGTTCACAAGGAGTCTTAAAAATACAAGATGAAATTACTTAAATTGAGAACATTCAGAATATTTGTATTGGAGATATATTTCATGCTTTAATAACTTAGTTGCAAAAACATAACTACATTAGATAAGCCAACTAGACAACTCATATACATTGATAAAAAATTGAGAAGGCCATCAAGAAAACAAAAACTTCTTGTAAATCAAGAATTCTCCAACTTCAGATGTCAAAAAAAATATATGAAGTTTAGAGGATTTCCCCACTTAAAAACAAAACAAGAAACTGAATCATGAACAACATAATTCTTTAATAAAGGTTAACAGTTTCTTTAGCTGGAAATATGTTGCAGATAGATAATTACCTGTACATTTAACAAAGAGTTAGCACTTGAATGCTACTCTCAGAAAGTTCTTCCACATGTGTCAAGTCATTGGAAGAAGAACTCTATCCTACATGTAGTAACATAAAATGGGTTAGTTTAGGACACAATCAGCATTAGACTATAACTTTCCATCAACAGGAGGGTGAGACATTTTTTCTTACACAATACTTCCTTTGAGCACTGTGTATAAACAAAAAGCTCATTTTTAGTAAAACAAATAGTCATACTATAAATGAAGGACAGGGTGGATGGTTCTGTGAAAAATGCAAGAAAAATTTAAACTTCAAACTATAAATTCCACATTGTAAAGATGATGGATGGACCTGGATTAACTTCAGACTGTAGAATCCTACAATGAAAAAAATGGTAGATCGATCTAGGTAATAAAGAAATTAAAAATTCAATCTCTTTTTCCAAGAATACAGCAACAAAAATGAAATATTTTGGAGTGGATCTCCTACTATGGAGGAGGGTACAGTGAAACACCACTCAACAAGAGACTGAATCTACATATCTAGCAGGAAATATTCTTCACTCAATAAACATATTTGTTCACAATAATTCTGTCAAAAGAAATTCCTGCTCTTCAACTACCCTACATACCCCAGAGGGTTACAGACCATACAAGTTAAATGAGGCTAGGCAATATTTCAAGCCATAGAAACCGATAATATATAAGAAACAAGTTTATGAAACACTAAAATATGCAGTTTCAGATATGAATCAGTCCAAACTTACATTCCAAAGAGAACTCAAGACTAATCTAGCTGATCATCTTCCACTTAGTCTCATACCTGTGAGATTACACTTCACCACAGGGTAATTCATCATATTGACACAAACATCACTTTATCAGAATGAGTCAGATAGAAGTTGTCAATTCACACACATATCTTGAGTACAAATACTTTAGTGTGTTAAATAGACTTGCACATTTTACTAGATACACATAGAAAACAGGAATTATAATCAACATTCCTTGTTCAATAGAAAGTCTGTCCTTGCACATTCAATTAATTAAAGTTTTAATCATTCACGTAAGAGAATCATAGAGAGTTGTGAAAACAACAATTTTAGAATTTGTACTTTTCAATTAAAGGAGACAAAACAAATAGCACATCCTCATACAATAACACTTTGCTGCTATGAACATTAAGAAGTTTTGTTTAACCTCTCTAAATCCTAGGTAAAGGGACAAATAAACTATAGTAATTTTGAACATTTTATTTTTATGACCAATACATTTTGTGTATGTGACATGATATGCATGAAATATTTTTGGTATATCCAAATTTGAAACTCAATAAGGCATGGATAACTACAGTTTCCAACTTACACAGGAGTGTAAATCAAATTCACAACACTAAGTATTACAAGTACTCTTTTTCTAATGTAAATATTTTATTTAGTGACAAAATAAAATTTGGGCATTTATGAGCAAATAGTAAGATAACACACAAGCACATCGCTAATTATGACTATGATACAATCTTTATATATGAAAAGAAAATCACTACTGCACATACAAAACTTTATAAATCAATGAAAAATTATGCAGATGCTATGTCATATAAAATGATGTACAAATTGTATACATTGGAAAAATATATAAGAAAGATGAAATAACTGGAAAAATTAAAAAACCAAGCCTGTGAACCATAGAAACATTTATCAATGAATGAAGATTTAAACAAGCACAACATTTTATTAAAAACAACACATTGATATAATATTTACATATAATAAAATGTTATAAAAAATCTAAAAAGAACTCACAAAAATTATATAGTTAAAATGGTGTGAATACGTTTCAGGATATATTTCTGTATATTTAAATATAAAAGATAAAAGTAGTAAGATTATGATATGTTAATGATATTTTAGTTCGTGGGAGAAAGGAAAAAATGGAAAGTTAAAAAGAAAATGGGCAGGAATTTTACTTAATACATATGAAAAATTAAGGAAAATTTTTATAAAATTAGTTGGCATGTGTAAATTGAACATAAAAAATAAAATTTTGTATATGTAGTACATATGTTTGTTGTTGTTTGTTTTATTTTGCATAAAGCTACATGAAAACTTCTGCACCAGCTATCCCTAATTTAGCAGGGAGGAAGGCAGCTAGTCATCATCACCCACCACCAACTCTTTTACCAATGAATAGTGGGATTGATTGTAACACTATAATGCCCCTTGGCTGAAAGGACAAGCATGTTTGGTGTGATGGGAGATTTGAACCCGTGATCTTCAGATAGAGTCGAACATCCAAACCACCTGGATGTGCCAAGCCTATGTACTATGTATGTGATACTCTCAAAATGCTCATACAAAGCTACTAGTTACATAGCTGACATTGCATTTGTATCTTTTCTGACAGTTACAGTCTATATTTTGATTTTTTTTTTTTTTAACAAATGTTTGACAATACTTGCTAAGATGAATCAGTGAAGACTTTTGTACAGTTTTTTGAAAGTGGTATATCAGAAGAACCTGGTCTGCTATGACCATTGATCAGGTTCTGGGATAGTGTCAGTTGGTTGGTCTGATTTTTCTACTGTATTCAGGCATTCACAATTAACAATCCACAAGTCAAAAACAGTTTTTGCAGCACTTTGTTGTCTTTCATCCACAAGAACAGTAAGCTCAAGTGGTGATCACTCAGGTTCACTCTACCCTACCACACCTATAAGTTTGCTGTAGTACACAATTAACCAAATTTTGCAACTTCAGTACAACTCCCTTCTATCACAGTAGTCACAGTTGAAGAATATAAAATAGAAAGGGTGCAACTGCCTTATGTATCAGTTAATTTTACAGTTATCAGAAATTCACATTCGATAGAAACTGCAATTCTTGTCACTGCAGTTGTTTAGTAGTCACTTTATACAGGAAACAGTCTCTCTCTATACTTTAAACTTGAGAAAGTATCCATTCAAAGTTTTTGCCAAGACCCATAACTTGACAAGTCTCTTTGTTAGATACTGCAGGAAACCAATACTACATTTAATATCCAACATTTGTTCTTCTTTGAATAGTTCCTTGATAGAATGGTAACATAGGATTTCAGAAGAAGAATAGGCTTCATTTTGAAAATCATATCATTGTTACAACTAGTTCAAGATCACTGGAATTATTACTAAAATGCAAATTGTTATAAAGTCCACAACCAGTCACTAGATAGGACATTACTAAACCAAGAATTACAGACAGAAAAAAGGCAGTTGGTGGGTTTTATGACTTATAAAACCAGATTTTAGCACTGTAACATAACATGCCCTCAGCTCCACCTAGGCAGTCTCATCCACTAAATTAAACTAAAACACTAAAACTCAAAGCCAACCCTTATTATTCAAATTTTATTGATTTTTTTTAAACTCCCTTAAATTAATTGAATCTACCACATTTTAATACAACCTGTTCCAAAGGCCAACCACCCTAGAAAAAAAAAGCTATTTTACCTGAAGATGATTCTCACCCTGTCCTAGTCTTACTATTCTCACTGTTAAAATAAAAAAGAATGATTCAACCCTATCTATTCCCTTAACAATCTTAATAACCCCCCCCCCCTAACTCTTATTTTTCCAGAGAAACCAAGTTCAGAGATCTTAACCTGTCCTCATACAACAACCTTTCCATTCTCAGTATCATCCTAGGTACTTCTCCGATTATTTTCCTGCAATTTAATGTTCTTTCTAAGGTAAGGTGTTCAAAAAATCTAATGTTACTAACATCCACTTGTAAACCAACCTAATATACTATTTTTGCCTGCTAGTAAATGTTTATGGGTTTACAAAACTGATGAAAATAACACCAAGATAACACTATAAATGTTATACACATAATTTAAATTATTATATCCCACATGCATTAACATTACCATGCATTTATTACAATTAAAATACATCTCCCATTTATATCCACCCAACTCCTTGCTGTAAACTATTAGCATCCTCCTCACAGCCAGCAACACCAAAACTTTAGTAGTAGTAAGTAAGTGGGCAGAGAGAGTACATCAGTAGTCCAAAATAGAAGTATCACACTCAAGACCCATAGCTATAGTTGCATTAAAGTAAACAAAGATATTCTAAACACTAGTATCAGTCCTTTTGATTTTTTTTTTTTTTAGGTTAATTCCAATATGTCAGTTTATTATAAGTCAAAATATTTGTAATGAAAACATAAGTTCAAAGAAATCCAAAACACTAAAAGTCTGGCCAGCTTGTTGACACATAATTACTCTTTGCAAGAGGTCCATTTCACACAGCTCCATTACAGACAAGAAGCACTTCCTGTAAAGTTTCAGTTCTTGTAAAGGATGCAGTTCTGCTCTTTATCCTTTTATCCTTGCTTCTTCTCCTTTAGTGGTAGTTAAATTTGTCTTTATACACCTATTTATGGACTTTAGGTATATCCTCATCCCCAGATGCATCCATATCTCTTCACAAGACATATTTAAGAAAAGCTAGTTGAAGATTGTATGGCTAGTTGGTTTTCTACACCACTTCTGTCAGAAAAACTGACAGAAATTTTAACTTTTTCAGCTTTGGATTTCTCTGACAGAAGTCCTTTTTCCATCATAAGTATAAAACAGTGTTTATTATTTTCTAATTAGTCTTCTTTTACCTTTCCTTTTTGA
Source organism: Tachypleus tridentatus (assembly GCF_004210375.1). Classification (NCBI taxonomy): domain Eukaryota; kingdom Metazoa; phylum Arthropoda; class Merostomata; order Xiphosura; family Limulidae; genus Tachypleus; species Tachypleus tridentatus. The sequence goes on along the minus strand of NC_134837.1, from coordinate 29,409,276 downwards.
ATCTCCTGATACCATTTCTAGTAAAAGATAACCTGTACATTACGATACTTTCTCCACTCTGTATAACAGACTCCAGAAACCAAAAATACCTGTTTTAAAATACAGAAGCAGTTAAATTGGATTTTGATCACCAACTACAAAACTTCCAAGCATGTACACACGGCAGCATACAAGTGGTCTGCTAGTGTGCAAAAGCACTAAAATGTAAAGAGGAGGGCTGAATCATTTTTACATCAGCACTTTTACAGACTGCATATTGCTAAACAATAATGGTTTTGTTTGATATGGCCCACAACTGTCAGTAGCTCCTTTTTTTTTTAAATTGTCCAGTGTCAATAAACCATGCAGCTTTACAGATGATATTAACTCTCATTATTGATTTCCTTCAAAAAGGGAATGTTAGAATACTTAAGGAATATCATTTGTTACAGTTAACAAAATTTGTTTTTGTTCAATTAATTAATTCAAATGGTTAATATATAAAAACTTTCTTTTCTGAACTATGATTATACATAATGATTATTTACTTCCAGACAGTTGTAATCATACACCATTAGATTTTTAATTGCTGCTCCAACAACAGTGGTCAACTGAATCAGAATTACTAAGAAATGATACAGCAATCAACTTAAAACATAAACTGATCTTTAATACATTAATATAAGTGTTTATTAGTTCAGTTACAGGAAAAACTCATTTATGTACAAATAAGAAATAGTATGCACAAGAACAATACACAATACAGTCATTTCATAAACATCTTCACACATTCAAAGTGCACACTTATGACCAGATATGCCATATTACAATTAATGCAGTGTAAACAAGCTAAGATATCCCTCGGTTGCTTTTGCTCAATGTCACATTCATCAAGTTCTTCACAGTATGCTATTAAGACTCATCTTGGAGTTTGCAATGAAATGGTCTTAATGGCTCTTACCCCAATTTGTCAATTTATTTTAAAGTTTAAATTCTAAAGAAATTTACCTTGGAACTTGTTGATTAAAAACTGAAAAGGAAAAAAAATGGTATTACTTATTTAATTTCACATTTTTAAACTTATTCTTTTTGTTGTAGTTTCACAATTTCTCTACATAACAGAGAATCAAGCATGGCAATAGGGTAGAGAAAACCAGAAATAAGATATAAAATGTTATTGGAAAAAATTTGGTACTAATTTACAAGGTACTAGAGGTCATGCTAATAAAATATAAAAACTGTAAGAAGTTGAAAAATATTTTTATTCTAGAAAAGAAAACCAACTTTCACCAAAAAATATTTCAAAAATTCACAGTCAAAATAGCTGTAGAAATATTATGAAAAACAATCTGGTTATTTGTGTAAATTACCTTGTTTACTACTAGCTTGTCAAATTTCATGACGATACAATCAGTTAGCACAGAGTTATAGTATTTATAGTTTCAAGGTTATAAGATCTTCAATGACTGACCAAGTCTTTGGAAAGGTTAAGCTGAACAAATTTTAATTAACTGAAAAAAATTAAAAATCATAATGGCAATATTTTAATTACTGGATAGCTGGAATACACAAAAACAATAACAACTGCAACACCAGTCAGTTATTTCATCTAACATTAATTGATATAAATCAATGAAGTTAATCACCCAGCTCTAGTGGAAATACAAACTGAATGATGCCATCTGAAAATTCTAAGAAATAAGTTGAAAACAGATTAGGGTTTAAAGAATGCTCTGAGAAATCACCCAGATGACCAAAAGAGAAAAGTGAATCCACAAAAAAATTGCAAGAACAGGATTAGCCTATCTTCAGAATCTACTGTCACACATCCCTTTGCTGGCTGGTCTGTTCAGGATATAATGGATGAAATACAGACATTATATAAGGAAGAGAATGATAGGATTAGTTTATATTAGGTAATGAAGCTTATGAGGACAAAGAAATTTTAGGTTACCTTGGCTCTAGTTAACCCTATGACTACTGGAACACTTTAAATTCCTTTCTGTGCATGTCTCAAATATGTTATAGAATTACATTCAAAATTTCATTAAAACACTTTATTACTAATGTATTTTAATTCAATCATCAGCAAGTATGCTGTAATTTAAAGTTTTATCCCTTTATTTCATAAGAAACCTCTAACACATTATTTAAAATTTCATTTTCTTGTCACATGATACACTTGTGGTTAAAAATATTTTAGCTTTTATTTCAACTGTATTGTAGCTTCATACATATTTTGCCCAAACAGTTAAAGTACACATACATACTGCATGTTTATCATTAACTGGGTTGAATTTCAATAATTTAGTTCCACGAGTGGTATTTTAAAATTTCTCCCCCATAAGTAGGAACCACATCAACACAAAATTAGAAATGGCTGTCACTTAGCAATAGAGTATATTTGAATGGCATACTTATAACAAACAAATAGCAAATTTCAAAATATTTTTCCATACATTTTCAAAGGATCCACACAAAGAAATACAGTTGCTAAGTGTATTGCTGGAAATCATTGTTCCTAAGACTTGAATATTTTTTATTCACATATTACTTTGATAAACAATTAAATGGCATTTACATTTTTTTGGTATTTTAGTTTATTAAATATTATTTTTTAAATTCATATTTGAAAGGTTTAATAATTTTTTTTTTCAAATTTATTTTATACTTTGCCTCATTCAACATGTGTTTTATAAATAAATGAGGGCAAAAACTTTTGCTGAAGGCTGAAACATCAACAAAGATCACATTAAATAAATGTTTTATATTTTTGAAACTACATACTTTAAGGAAAGTTCTTGTCAAATTACAAACTCCATCCACTAGTAGTTTTTTTCTGGAATGAAATATGATGCGAGTGACATTATCTATGGGCAAGGCCCATAGCCAGTAATCACAGGGTTAAGTGAGAACCAGAGTGAGCAGAAACAAATGTTAAACTAAACTGGCTGAGCAAGTGCTGAAAAAGAAACTAAGACAGCACAAAAAACAGATTGGTATAACCTATCCCAGTTAGGAGTGATGATGCACAACCTCAGAAGGAAGGGGTAAAAAGGAACAATTACCAAGAAGTTGAGCAACTAAAAGATAAAAATGAGTACATTGAGAGATAGAAACTCTGGAAAAGAGAAAGGATTCCTTCCATACATTACCACAGAAAAGAAGTGCATAAGTAGGGGTTGCATGTGCCAACTAAATGTTGAATTGAATTCCAGAAACAAAAAATGTACATTAATACAAAAATCAGGTGAAGAAGGAAATTGGGTAAAAGAAAAATCCTAGTTTTGAGGTGCATGTTCTAAGCTCATTCTGAAGGCAGAAATAACTGACAGAAAAAAATAATCACAATCAGTGATATACTCTTCAAGGAAGCCATGCAAGTCTCTTGAAATCTCAGAGATCTTGTGGTTTGATTATACAAGTTATGCAAAGTGCAAAATATCCTCTGTTTGACAAAGGCCTAAAAAAAGAACATCAAAATAATGAAATGCTGAGCAAAAGAAAGAACACTTGGATTACACAAAGTGCTCAAGGAGAGTACTGTGTAAAGAAGATGGAATGCCCTCATACTGGTTGAAGGGTATTAGTCTAATGGTGACTGCATCATGGATAAGTGCAGTTTACATTGTGTGCTGAGATGCATGCCCTTAGAATGGCTTGGTATATGTGCAAAAACATTTTGGCAGTAGTGCTGAGGCACTAGCAAAATATTCTGTTAAGAGATGAGTGGCCTAGTGTAAAATGTTCTTGAATAATTGAATAATGCTAAAAGTAAAAAATTCTGTACAGCTCAGTAAAACAAAATAGTAAAATGGTTGATACCAAATTCTACAAACGATGAATAACCTCAACACCAGTTGTGCAGCAACATTTAATTTCATGATATTTTACTACATCTATTCATAAATGTCAGAATCATTTGATGAGATCTACATCCATGATATAACATTAAAACCATAAAACTCTCACATCAACTACTACTATACTCAGATTACAGTGCAAATACTCACTACAAACTATGTTTTAGGGCAATAGTAATGCAAAATTTAAAACAAAATAATGAAATAAAATAAAAAAATAGTTTTATTTTATCATAACAATTCATTAAAAAATTAAAGTATATGATGTGTATGACTTACCTGAAACAGATGCATTATACAATCAAATAAATACATTATATAGCTCAATTTCACAAACTTCTCATCTATACAATCCCTAATATTTTACTACACTCCAATCTGGGTTGGGATAGGATGTACTAGTTTATAAATCTTACTGAGGAATTGTGGGTCCATGGTATGCATCTCATTTTCATATGTGGGGAGAGGGGAGGGGGACTAACTCAAATAGCTCTTCTGTAGCTTTGCATGAATATCTACAGCAAAACAACCAAGTTCTCCAGTTTAAAAGCAGAATTACTTCAAAATCATTGAATATAATTTCAAGAGTAATATTTGAATTCTATAAGAATCTAGTTTTTTTTCAGGATGTTTTACTTTTTGAGAAGCAACTTTTATTTGGCATTCTTGAAGTTGACAGTTTTCACTTATTAGAAACAAATTACTGTGTTCTAGAAATCCATTTCAGTTAAAATATTTTACTCAATTTGTATGATTAACTAACTCTTAAATTATGCTTTTATTATTATTATTTTTTCCTTGTATACAGAACTCACTACCTGTGGGGTCTATGCAGTGCATCACACCAAATTATCTTTTGTCCTTGTAAATAAATGATTTTATAGGTAATTTCATACAAAACTCCAGCAGTAATTGGTGGAATTAACTTCAATACTGATGCAATTTTTATCCATTTTTTTGTGCAACTTTTGTGCAATTTTTAAGATCCAGAAATGTCACAGAATTACAAGTAATTTGCAACATAAATAATTTAGAAAAATGTGTATAAAAACCTAATGGGGACCAAACTATAACATTAGAATTAACTTGTAGTTTTTTATGTAATTACTTTATACATTTTTAAAAGTACATGTTGTGAATGACATCATATTTATCAGAAAATTGCCAAAACTCTATGCATACCTTTAAAGCATTCTGTACATTTTGATTTTGATGCAAGACAACAAACAACTTGTGTTATTACATTTCCAATAATACTGCTCACCAGCATAAGACACAGCTAAGTAAGACTAAAGTACATAGAAATACAGTCCTTATATTCATATAAAATACAGAGTAAAGTTTATATTTGATTTTTCATACCTATCATTTATAGACAAAACATCTGCCATACAAACAGGAAAAACAAAGTGTGCAAGACCATGCCACATATGTGAATCATGTAACAATTCATATAAACCTTAAAAATGCATTAGTTTTATCTATAAGTAAAGAAAATCAGCAACATATTTACAGCTACAAAGTAATAATTTACCTCTCAAAGGGATCCAGATCCCAGACCAATGTATGCTAAATGTTCAGGATGTAGGCTAAATAACAAGGTGAAACAGGACTAATTATCATTATAACACATAAATTCATACATTCAGAGTCACCAATATTTTAAAATAAAGTTACTGCCTTAATGCTTATCACATTAATGTAAATACATTTCACCACTCTTACACACATTTCAAAATGTATGGAAAACAACCACATCTGGTACAACTAAATCTAATGCTGATCACCATTTTAAGAGACTATATTACAAATTGCATATTATGTTTTAATCCAAAGCTTTTAGGGTTTTATCTACTTTATTTTAACTAAGAAAATGTACATATGTCAGTACCTGAAGTACATAAATATTCATTTACAATTAAGATGTAAAATTAGTTGTGGGTATGTATATATATACACACACACATCAATACCAGTTGATAACTTTTACTCATCAGACAACCAACTAAGTTTTACAAATATCTTAAAATGTTGTTTGCTCACCATGGTTTTAACCAGTCAAGTCCAGACAAAGGTATTTTGTGGTCTTCTAAGCCACAAAACAAATGAACAAGGCATCCCATGAAGATTTCCTGTAAAAAAATACATAATCATTTCACAAACCATTTTAACAATAACTTTTGAACCTTAATAGCAATGAAATATGTCCCTACAGAACAAATGCATCCAAATATAATCAAAACATGACTAACTATTATTTATGACTAGGTACCTTTATTGAACCACACATTGAGTTAAGAATCAATTAACCCTTTCACTATGGACTTGGTATAATATACACAAGTTTGTCTACACATTTGCACATGTTAAGTATCTGCACTATAATGTTTGATACAACATGTGTATGTTCACAAAATTTGGCACTTTTAGTAAAGATTACACGTTTGTTTGTACAAAAAAATTCAGATTTTTTAATTACGTATTTTTACCGAAGATTTGTTTGTGATAATAGTCTATTTTGTTACTAATCTGAGTGCAAAGTAATTTCATGTTATGATTAAAAAAATACTATTCTTCATCCCAAAAATCTCAAATATTATATTTCCATAACACTAAACCCCTGAAAACATTTCAGCCATTTGTTTTCAGTAAAACTTAACATTATTTTGTTATTTTCTGTAATCTAGCTATGTGGGGTCTGCCAACCTTGTAATCATCATAAAAAAATTACAATTATGTTTTCTCTATCCTAGAATGACTATGTTATAACACAAGATATAAATGTTTAGTTTAAATAGCTTAAGTCTTACAACACTACACATGAACATATATATATATTTATTATATTGACCTTCCAGTAACACCTAGCTGACACTGCATAACTTGCATTAACATGGTGGACATGTACTCAGGTCATGTATCCAGTAATACAAAACTGACCTCTTTAGTTGTCCCTGTCTTGGTTATATTTTAGTGGACTAGAATATAAAATATTTTAGTAGAATATAAAATAAGTTATTCTAGCATGAAAAAAGACAACACATTTTACATTTACTTCTTAAATATTTTATGATGGTTACAAGGTATGTCATTTGACAGACCCATATAGTATAGAAAAAAACATAAAATATAGAGTTTTACTCAAACAAACATTTGAAATCTATTTAGGTTTGAGATTATACAAATAACAGAGATTTTTGCCTATCTAACATATATAACTTCAATGGATCGTGGTGCACGCCACTCAGGTCATGTATCCAGTAATATAAAACTGATCTTTAGTCTCCCTATCTTAGCTATGTTTTAGTGGACTAGTATTTTGTAATATACAGCCAAATTTCAATTATTATACATTATATACATGTATAAAGACTATTACTATTTATAAATAAATTATCAATTTTTTTCTTAAAATATAGAACAATAAATCAAGAAATAAAGCAAACAATTATCTCTTCTCACTATGACCTTTGTGCTCAATTGTGGCTGGACATAGCTTGCTAAGCCTTTTAAAATTTTGCATGAAGGATATCAAACAACATATTTTTTGTAGATTTTATATATATAGTTGAATAACCAAAAAATCATAAATAACTATACTGATGCCATAAAATTCCATTATAATTTATTGCTTAGTACCTAAGATTCATTTGTTTTTTTAAAAACAAATCAAAATAGTAGTTCAATAAAATTTTGAATGCAAGTTAACATATGATGACATATCTTTGACCTGTCGTGAAAGGGTTAACCCTATATTTTAGTATTAATGATTACAAAAGTTGATTGTATATTATTTTACCAATGTTTAACTCAAAATTACCATTAGACATAGTACAAATAGTTTTGTGCTCTATTCAAGTTCATTAGAAAGGTGTATTTTT